>NC_074666.1:84211067-84536067 GCF_029448725.1 Salvelinus fontinalis | reverse complement strand
GGAGAATGGAAGTGTATTATAGCCTCGTCCATGAGAGTGTAAGTGGAGACGTGCCATCACTCACTTTGATATCGAGACAATCATTCATTAAGCCATGTTGTAGATATTGTATGTGGAAGCTCTCATGGTTCGTTAGCGCTCAGTCCACATCCCAGTACATCTGATACTGGCTAGTGTGTCTGAACCCTCGCGTTAGCTCTTCTAGAGCAATAACATCACTCGGACACTGTTAGTCTAATAATTATGTCCATAGATGTTCAACCACAAGCAATCAGCGGTGTTGTGTTTCTGACAGTGGTTTGTGCTGCCCCCACGGCAACATATGTCAGAATGGAACATTTATGCATTATTCCAAGTACTGTCTACTTTATTAGCCATCGATTAGCGTCTGTCACGGTTTTCGTCGTCTGATGAAGAGTAGTCGGACCAAAGCGCAGCGTGGTAAGTGTTCATGCTTTTTAATTAGAACAGAACACTATAACAAAATAACAAGAGAATAAATGAAACCGAAACAGTCCTGCAAAACACTAAACAGAAAATAACTACCCACAAAAACCATGTGGGAAAAAGCTGCCTAAGTATGGTACCCACTCAGAGACAACGATAGACAGCTGCCTCTGATTGAGAACCACACCCGGCCAAACACAAAGAAATACAAAACATAGAAAATGAACATAGAATGCCCACCCAAATCACACCCCGATCAAACCAAAATAGAGACATTAACAGCTCTCTGCGGTCATGGCGGGACAGTGTCACTGGATCTCACCAACACAAGCCGGCGCTTTTCCAATGACAGAAAGCCAAAGTCATCATCACTTCGAAAAGAGAGGGAAATATCTTTAATATCTCTAATATCTTCACCAGCCTTTCATTTGAAATTGAATTTAAAGAGCATGGAAAATGATATCCTTTTGATTGGTGATCTCAGGTGCTTGTAGTTCTGCATTGCTGTGCCTCTGTGTGACTCTAGTTACTGTATCTAAACTAGGTGTTAGCCGCGTGACCGGAGCTGCTGCAGCATGCAGCATTGACAACCAGTGGGAGTGCATCAGTTGTTCACAGAGTTTACTCCCAGACGTCAGAGGATGCAAATGGAGCACAACCACAACCGTTCCACAAGTTAGATGTTGGAAATCACTTTAAAGGTACCACAGTAAAGTGAATGAATCCGCAGAATCTCGACATCAAAGCTTTGCGTCAGTGTCTCCAACACACAAAGCCTGACTATTTTAATGCGAGGAAGTCTTCGTGGCATAACACAATAAAGTGAACGACAATACATAGAGCTATCTTTCTCCTCATCTCTCCCCCTGTGCATGGCTACCTCAGTACATCACTCCCGTTTCCAGCCTTTTTCCTGGGCTGGGCCCAGTAATGTAGTGATACGGCTGGTCTAAGAATGTAGAGTGTGTGTAACGCTGTAATAGGATGTAAATGGATTTCCCATGCCAGGGCTTGGAAGGCTACGGGAAGAAAGGCTTCCATGCAGAGAGAGATCAGTCAGGCCCTTTGTCCACACTGAGAATGGATACCTACCTACCTGGGATACAGATCTGCATGCTCATTTGATTCAGCTGCATTCGTATTCGCCACATAGGGCTAATGGGGTAGACTGGAGTTAGGGGCCAGATAAAAGATGTTAAGGGACCAACAGTCGCCTCATGGCAAGGCGTGTATAGTGGAAAGACAGATGCCCCTAGTTTAAAGTGGCAATCAGCAGTTGCTACGTCCCTTTTTAAAACTTATAAATGGAAATGTACGCACTGATTCTCGAAGAATATAACCCCCCCAAAATGCCCCATGAGCAGAGTTCAACTGTTGTACCCCATCAGAGCCCAGAATATAAGCTTGTTTTAGTCCAATGTTTGTAAACTATGTAAACATGGATAAAACTATCATTTTTGTATCATGGATGGTCAGTCCTTACATCCATAGCTCTGTCTTTGAAATTGAGAGTGGTTACATTGCTCCAGCCCCGTACCTCAGCTTTTTACCAAGACAGGGGCGGTGAGCATGCCTTGTTATTGTTTCTACTGCTGATTGCCGCTCGAGTCAGGACAGTGATTTGTAAATTATATTGGGGAAAGGGGACACCCCTGTATTAGGGACAGGGGGGATCTCACAATGACAGGGCAGACTTTATTCAGGCTAAATAATGGCTGACTATATAAGTGTCCTGTCCAGTGGATATACCTGTACATCGAGCTGCCTTACTCTACAGAAACAGGCCATATGGCCATTGCACATGGCTTACTTGAGTAAGTCATGACCGAAATCTCATTAACTCCATGTCACAATGTTGCTTATTTGCTTTTGAATTAACTGTAATCAACAGTCCAGAGTTTAGCTGGCAGAGCCGGATTAGCATTCTCTACAGGCTTTATGCCTCTAACAGCTATACCTCGTGGTGTGCAGGCAGGCAGCCAGCGCGGTATCTGAAAACGGTATCCAAACTCTATTAGTCTGTGATAAATGGTTTTAGAATTCACCGCTTTCAGTGACAGAACGCATTATTATTTATAAGAATGAAATTCAATACTACCGTGTCGCCTCCCAATATATATATATTTTTTTAGCTCGTTCCCTGTCACTGTATCATTTGTCAGCATATAATTTACCTGCTATCTATCCGAGACAGTTGATGAGTGAAAAGCAGAACGCGGCTACGCTGAGCTAAGTCGTAAAAAGGTCATTAGCACTGTATGAATTCACTCATATGCCAGCAAATTGGCAGTTGATAGTTATCTTGTTTCAAAAGCAATCATCTGACATTTGATAGACATTGACATTTAGCCCATCAAAGTAAAGTGAGACTCGAGGTAGAGGTTATTGTGCTATTGCAGGTGGTTGCCTGAAGGTTCTGAAACTGTGTAAGGAGATTTTCTGACCATGCAACCCCACCAGTTATAGTCTAGAACGAGGCTGAGTTTTTTTTTCTCTATGGCCTGAAGTTTTTCTTGGTCAGGTAATGTGGTTAGGAATAATCTGCCGGCCCAATGAGATAATACTGAATGAGAACAAGGTAATGTATGCTAGATAGCACACTGGACTAAAGGAGTCTGTAGTTTGTCCTCTGTGGTGCAGCCTGATTCGCTGGCCGTGCCCGAATACCCAATTTAGCATACAACATACTTAAACTGCATACTATTTCCTCATCATCACATACTATGTACTCATCACATACTATGTACTCATCATCACATACTATGTACTCATCATCACATACTATTTACTCATCACATACTATGTACTCATCATCACACACTATGTACTCATCATCACACACTATGTACTCATCATCACATACTATGTACTCATCATCACATACTATTTAATCATCACATACTATGTACTCATCATCACATACTATGTACTCATCATCACATACTATGTACTCATCATCACATACTATTTACTCATCACATACTATGTACTCATCATCACATACTATGTACTCATCATCACACACTATGTACTCATCATCACATACTATGTACTCATCATCACATACTATTTAATCATCACATACTATGTACTCATCATCACATACTATGTACTCATCATCACATACTATTTAATCATCACATACTATTTAATCATCACATACTATTTACTCATCACATACTATGTACTCATCACATACTCATCACATACTATGTACTCACATACTATCACATACTATGTGTACTATGTACTCATCATCACATACTATGTACTCATCATCACATACTATTTATCACGTAAAGTTTAGTAAAAGGTATGCAGTATGCCACGGCCGCAACTTAGTAGCGGCTCCTGATTGCCTGAGTTGGTAGGGCGGGGCCGAGTGTGGCTTGTTTTTTCAATATTCAACAGACATGCATCGCATTAATAACCAGCCTTATAATAGCTCATTTACAATTTAATGAATTTCTCTAAACTCTGAATAGAATAGGAATGGAGTTATAGGCCTACTCAGGCTGGTTATAGGCAGACTATCACATATGACGCATACCGTAGTGGACCATATAGCACATCTATCCTATTTAAAAAGGACTGAAGACAGAAACAGATCATTTGGTTCCATTTCAACATATTTATTAGTGAAACCAAAGTGCTGTAACATATATACATTAAATCAAATAGCCGAGTACACACATCAAACCTTTTCAAATGTTCAAATCAAAAGGCTATTGTACATAAAAATGGGGACAGTCAGGTGCATCGCAAATTCAGAACCACTGGACAGCAACATAATAAACTAAAGCACTGATCATTGGGAATGAGATCAGAATGACCTCTAAGGCTTGATCCATAAATACAAAAATGTAATAGGTCGACACATTTAGAAATCAAAAGATGGTTTACTATTTATTTTAAAATCTCTGATGAAGGCCAAGAAACACTTTTTAGTGAGAAAACAGTAATCCATTTTGGGAAAAAAAAGGATAATTTTAAGGAGAACAAAAACTACTTAGCCACATTTGAACACCAAAGCAGAAGCTTTGGGCATCTTCCCAATTAAGTCGCCTTGTTTTGAAAAGAACTAGGGCCTATCACTCGCAGCCCACCTCTTCCAATGCATTGTGGAGAAGTGTGCATCGAATTCTACTAGATGAAGAGCCGAAATGAGTCTGACATCCGGGCATTTAATGTCTACTCGGTTTTCAAAATGTGGCATATTATTAAACTAAATTTCCCCCACATATTCAAACGGCTTACTGTTCAGGACTCAAGTATGGGTATTGGGCCACTGTATACAGAGATGTTTTACTGTGTTTATCCTGTTGAAGGTGAACCCCTTGCTGCTTGCTCTCAGACTCATCAATACGTCTGCTGTCTGAAGACAATCTTACAGGATTAGACCAATTGCTGCATTTGTCTCTCCCTTGTGTTTGATCAGATTCGCTCAGTCGTGTGTGTATGTGTTTGTGTGTGTGTGTGTGAGAGGATGTGCTTTAGTATGCCATCTCATCCTTCGGGGACCCTCTCTGTCCTTCCCTTTACAAACGCATAGAGAGAGAGAGAGAGAAAGAACCAGAGAGAGAGAGAGAGAAAAAGGTAGAGATGTAAGCGCTTGTACTCATTTTCTTTCCCCCCTTTTCAGTCCCTTTTACCATCCCTCCCAACGTTTTTGAAATGTTTGTCTGGCGTTATCACCTTCCTGCAATGTTACCGCAATGTTGCCTCCTACCTGTGCCAGTATTGGGACGACGTTGCCCTTGTCCATAATTACTTTAGTAAATCAGGGTGATGGCCACGGTGACGCGTGCTAAATCAAACACAGCACCACATCGGCAAAATGACACAGGGGCTGCCAATTCCTCTGCCCCAATGATGAAAGAAGGTCCAGTAGCCTAAACACACTAGATTGATAAGAACAAGAGAAATGGTGGCCATATTTACTCCCAGTGAATATAGTGCTACTTTCTGAAGACATGGCTGATTGGAAGAAGAGCAAAACGACAATATTTCTGCTGGGCCGCGAGGGGACTTTCAGCCTATTTGCAGGATGAAGAGGGGGGAAAACGACTGCAGATACTTCTTCTGGATTAAAGAGGACCCCGGGCCTGTAGAATTCCCTACCTGCAGGCAGTAGACAGACATGCTGACTGTGGAGTGTAGGCTGCTACAAGTACTGTACGGGTTGGAGAGTTCACTAAGCCAGAGGAAACACCATTCATTTCCCAAGCAGAGACAGTCTAAAACAAGTCTGAGCTCCCTACACTCAAAACACTATTGATTTCTGTTGTTCACTTAGACGTTTCTTAATTGTTTAGTACTGAGCACACATATTCGTTTTGGTGGAATAATTAATGGCAACTTGTTTATCTTTGAGTCTAGCAATATCTCTGTTGTTGAGCTTTAATTTAAGAGATATTCCAATCAGGGATGTGGAGTTTGAGTGACATGGTTCATTTATGTGATTAACAATGCTTTGTAGTGATGAGGATTTCTTTGTGTTCCGAGTGTGTGCCCGCCTACGCCCTCGCTCTCCCAGCCCCCCTCCCCCGTCAGCGGCCCTGCCCCTGGTCCACCCTCCACGCTGTTGAACACCCACACACACATAGCACGGGTGGTATTTCAAAGCACACACTCCACAAATAAAGCCTGTCGTTGTTGAAGCCATCAAGGACTGTACACTGTTCTCCCTCTTGAAACAAACAAAACAAATGCCTTATGTGGTCCCATGAGATCTATGAGTAATGCACTGTGTGTGTGTCCTTTTATTCGTGCTTTTGAAATGTTGTACCTACTGTGTAGGTTCAAGTTCACACGTCATTTTTCCTCCTCTATCTTCATCTCTTCTATCTTTTCCAAACCTCCTCTTTACGGAGGGTAGGGTACGGAGGGTAGGGTAGAGTAGGGTAGGGGGGCAATGGTGTCCCTCTATCCCGGCTATCACCAGGCAACAGCAGTGTTAGCGCCCCCGTGGAGACCCCTAATGACAGGGAATAGAGAGGGACTAGCCCGGGCAGGTCCTCCCATAAACATCACTGTGATGTAGCAGCTGAGCTGGACTGTAGAGCTGCTGTGGTGGTGGTGCTGTTAGTCTGCCTGCCAACACACAGCATGGGGCTACACATGCACTGCAGGAGAGGAGCCAGAATAACACTGGAGGAACCCCTTTGCATCTTATCTCCTCTCTTTTTATCCTCCTCTTTTTGGCATTGCATAAAAAGGTGTGTGTGTGTGTGTGTTTGCGTGTGTGGTGCTTACGTACCTGTGTGTCTCCCTTTTTGATTGTGCCATGCGTATCATTGAATGATATCTCTGGAGAAGTGAACAGGTTCAGCTGGTAAAGAATATATTTTGAAATTGTTGAAACTTTTTCAATTTTGCTTTTGTTACAGGTCTAGCAATTAACCCAAGGCAGCCTGAATCTGACACATTTCATGCTTAATTTGCGCTAGTTGTAATGGAACAACTGTTGAGACAGGCTGCTTTGTGTCCTGATTCTAATTGAACAGGCGTTAGAGAAGTCCCCTGTTAGCTGAGTCAACCAGGGTCACATCTACTGTGGCACATAGGGCTGCATAATAATTGAAATAGGAATGAATACACAATGAGGCTACAGGATAGATAATAAGCAGTAGCAGCAGCATATGTGATGAATTAAAAGTTAGTGCAAAATGCAGATAGTCCTGGTAGCTATTTCATAAACTATTAGCAGTATTATGGCTTTGGGGTAGACGCTGTTCGGGAGCTTATCGGGTCCAGACTTTGTGCATCGGTACCGCTTGACGTGCGGTAGCAGAGAGAACATGTCACGTTCCTGACCTGTTTTCCGTTGTTTTTGTATTCATTTAGTATGGTCAGGGCGTGAGTTGGGTGGGTTGTCGATGTGTGATTTTTATGTTGGGATTTTGTGTGTTCGGCCTGGTATGATTCTCAATCAGAGGCAGCTGTCAATCGTTGTCCCTGATTGAGAATCATACTTAGGCAGCCGGGGTTTCACGTGTGTTTTGTGGGTGTTTGTCTTCCGTGTCAGTAGTTGTGCCACACGGGACTGTCACGTTAGTTATTTTGTTATTTTGTATCGCATATTGTTTTGTTATATATTAAATCACTATGGAAACTAACCACTCTGCGTATTGGTCCGATCCTTCTCGCCTCTCCTCGTCCGAGGAGGAGGAAGAAAATGACTTTCGTTACAGAACAGTCTATGACTAGATTGGCAGGAGTCTTTTTTGGGCCTTCCTCTGACCCCGCCTGGTATAGAGAATCCTGGATGGCAGTGAGCTCAGCCCCAGTACTGAGCCGTACGCACTACCCTCTGTAGCGCTTTGCGGTTGGATGCCAAGCAGTTGCCATACCAAACGGTGATGCAGCCAGTCAAGATGCTCTCAATGGTGCAGCTGTATAACTTTTTGAGGATCTGAGGACCCAGACCAAATCTTTTAAGCCTACTGATGGGGAACAGGTGTTGTCATGCCTTCTTGACGACTGTGTTGGTGTGTGTGGACCATTTTAATTCCTTAGTGATGTGGACAGCGAGAAACTTGAAGCTCCACTACAGCCCCGCCGATAGGTGCGTGCTCGGCCCTCCGTTTCCTGTAGTCCACGATCAGCTCCTTTGTCTTGCTGATGTTAAAGAGAAGGTTGTTGTCCTGTCAACCACACAGCCAGGTCACAGTCCTCCTCCCTGTAGGCTGTCCCATCGTCGTCGGTGATCAGGCCTACCACCGTCCTGTCGTCAGCAAACTTAATGGTGTTGAAATTGCATTTGCAGTTGCTTAGAGAAAGAGATTTTGTTTAACAAATAATACATATTTTTCTCAAAAAGGTAAGTGTCCAAGTTATTATTGCTATTATTGGTAACGGTGAGAGGTTAGGATGTCTAGGGGATAAAATATATAAAATAATCAAATAAGCTGAATTAAAAAAAAATATTGAATGACAAAGCTGTAAAACATGATCCTAAATATATACCATCAACTTAGTGTGAATACCATTAGTGTTAAATATGAGGTTTTTAGCATGACATATCCTTTATATATTTTGACACTTATTTATTTGACTGTCAGTATGTATTTGTTGTCATTATTTTGGCACCAAACTGGTGACAGTTGTGGAAAAAAGTCAATAGTTGGAAGAGTTGCAGAGTTAATTGAAACTAATGTCTTTGTTGATTAGAGGTTATTTTAATTAATTAGGCACATTTTTTCTTAACCGTATGGTCTATCCACTACAAACTCATGGACAATATGGACATAAATATACAAAATGAATACTATATGTAAATAAAAATGTATTCAAGTATAAATTACCAAAGTTATAATGGATTACCATAGATTATCTGTTAATTACCAAAATTACTGAAGATTCCGGTAACTTTGGAAAATTACCAGTGGCTTTCCAACCCTAGCTAGATGTAATGCTAAGTAAATGATGATGAGCGAGAAGGAGAGAGAGAAAGAAAGTGAGACAGAGGGAGACAGAGAAAACAGCAGACCTGGGAGGATTCATTCCAAGGCAGATCATTATCTCTGCTGTTTACGTGGCACAATAGATAGATTTTCCCTCATCACGCTGAATAAAGCAGCTTGTTTTTGCCGAGGAACTCCTTGGTGCAGAGTGGTGTTGTGACGCATAAAATAAACTGTGGTTGTGTACACTCTTAGAAAAAAACTGTTCCTAAAGGGTTCTTCCGCTGTCCCCATAGGAGAACCCTTTTTGGTTACAGGTAGAACCCTTTTGGTTTCAATGTAGAACTCTCTGTGGAAAGGGTTTTACATGGAACCAAAACGGGGACAGCCAAAGAACCCTTTTAGGTTCTAGATAGCATCTTATTTTCTATAAGTGTAGTCGGATCCAATACCGGGACCTGTAGAAGGGGAGAAAATGAGAACACAGCCTTGGTTGAGGTACATTGTGTAAATAAATAAATTAAGGATATAGCTTCCGTAGACTGGTGAAATGATGGAGGAGGCAAATCTCCTCAGGCCTCCTACACCCTCACACTTACCTTGAGTTTCAATACAGGTTCAGGCTGTGCTGTATTCTGTCTCATTCATATGAACACAATAGTCTCAGCCAATGTCATAGGATAAAGAAACCTCCTGTATTTACGGACATTCGGTGGGACATCAGTTGCATTGACCATGAAAACTCTCTCCTGACGCTCAAACCTTACATTTGAGTCATTTAGCAGACGCTCTTATCTAGAGCGACTTACAGGAGCAATTAGGGTTGAGTGTCTTGCTCAAGGGCACAACGACAGATTTTTTCACCTAGTCGGCTTAGGGGTTTGAACTAGCGACCTTTCAGTTACTGGCCCGCTCGTAACCGCTAGGCTACCTACCTTAGAAGGCACTTAGAGCAAATGTCAAGTAAACGTTTGTTGTTTTGTCAAACACACTTTGGCAGCCTCTCCTTCCAACACAGATTTTCACTTTTCACTCTGTCTCTGTCTCTTTCTGTCTCTCTCCCGTGTCACTCAGTGCTCTTTTTCAAGAATCAATGAATGTGAAGGTAGTCAATAACACCACTCAGTGTGATGTCCCTGACCCTGTCGCAGGGAACCTCTCTCTGCACTGAGCCTGAGGAGATAATAGCCCTCTACACCTCATAACACCCTGCAGACACGCACAGGCCACAAGGCTGCCCTCACCTGACCTCAGCCTCAGCTCCAGCCCAAGCCTCATCCCCTGCCTCAGTCTCAGCCTCCTACCAGTCCCACAATCCACTGCTTTGTGTCCTTACATACCAGGGGAATCAGGTTGCCACGCTGTGAAAGTGGGTCAGGTGACATGGGGGACTGAGGTGTCAGCTTGTGTTCTTAAAGCTTTTCCCGGCTTCTCTGCTTTCATCTCCCCCCACTCCCGCTCTCTGTCCAGAAGTCTCGGAGGGAATCCTGACCTTAAGAGAAGACGGAGAGATGCCAGACGGGTGGTTTTAAGAACATGCTGTGGCAGCTCTAAAAATAGGGTCCGCTCCCTCATGCTTTCCCTGCGTTCCCCCTGGCTGGCCCTATGGGTGGATAGCTGGCTCCACTCTGTCTCCTCTCTGATTTCTCTCCTCTCCATCCATCAGCAGACCTGACCCTGACATCCCTCCTCCCTCCCCGCTGCAGCAGATCCCTTACTGGGCAGGCTGCAGCCCCCCATCACCTTGAGTCCTCCAGCCTCCTGCACAACCATGGCCTACATTTTGTCTCCTTCACAGGAACTGTGCAATGAAGTCGTATCAAAGCTAATATAATTCATCAAGACAGAATTATCTCACTTCAATGAAGGAGAGGCTGAACTAATTGTTGAAGATAAAAAGAGTTAACAGGTGATGTTGGTTAACTAGAGTCAATGAGACAGCCACAGTACCTCCCCTACCCGTTCCCTGTTCACAGACCGGGGCTGTAAATACTATGTTATTACAAGTTCCTCTCTGGCACTCCAAGTCAGCCATAGCCCATTAACATTTACCTGCACTGAGAAATAATAATATATCTATTTTTAATTATTTAAAAAACACAATCTTAGCTAAAATGCTGCCACCAAATATGACCTTAAAAATTGCTTTGATGAATGATCAGTTAATGGAAGTAGTAGAGGGAGGGAGAGAAATAGAGGGGAGAGAGAGAGAGAGAGAGAGAGAGAGAGAGAGGAATGTTTCCTGCCTGGATAGTGAATCTGGGGTGAGTTCTTCTCTCTGGAGAAGGCAGGAACAATGAGAGCGAAGGGCTGCTGGATCTCCAGGCCTCTCAGGGAGACAGAGACAGAAGGAGCCCAGGAGAGGAGCAGGTTGCTGGGGATTATTTATAGAGTTGAGTGGGCTTCACGGGCACGCTCTTCGCGGGCGTGGAATGTGTCAGAGAGAAAACGCATCATTCATCAAAAGCCCTCTGAGACATATTTTTATTTAGCCAAATACAGAGAAAGAGAAATATATATATTTTTTTTTTACAAAAACTTCTGGCTCATTGTGTAGTAATCTGCCTGGCCTTCTACAACTCCCTCCTCAACTCCTACTCAGGTGACTGAGCTCTACTGAACAGCAGCCAATTAGACCCCCCCTTCCCCTGACTGTGTGTGTGTGTACATGTTTGCTGCCTGGTGTGTGTTTATGAATGCATGTACACTACCATTCAAAAGTTTGAGGTCACTTAGAAATGTCCTTGTTTTTGAAAGGAAAGCACATCATTTTTGTACATTAAAATATCATCAAATTGATCAGAAATACAGTGTAGACATTGTTAATGATGTAGATGACTATTGTAGCTGGAAATGGCAGATTAAAAAAATATATATATATCTACATAGGCGTACAGAGGCCCATACTCAGCAAACATCACTCCTGTGTTCCAATGGCACGTTGTGTTAGCTAATCCAAGTTTATAATTTTATAAGCCTAATTGATCATTAGAAAACCCTTTTGCAATTATGTTAGCACAGCTGAAAACGGTTGTGCTAATTAAAGAAGCAATAAAACTAGAAGGCCGGCATCCCGGAGTCGCCTCTTCACTGTTGACGTTGAGACTCGTGTTTTGCGGGTACTATTTAATGAAGCTGCCAGTTGAGGACTTGTGAAGCGTCTATTTCTCAAACTAGACACTCTAATGTACTTCTTGTTCAGTTGTGCACCGGGGCCTCCCACTCCTCTTTCTATTCTGGTTAGAGCCAGTTTGCACTGGTCTGTGAAGGGAGTAGCACACAGTGTTATACGAGATCTTCAGTTCCTTGGCAATTTCTTGCATGGAATAGCCTTCATTTCTCAGAACAAGAAGAGACTGACGAGTTTCAGAAGAAAGTCTTTGTTGAGTATCTGGAGCATCAGCCAGAAACAGTCTAAAGAAGGCCAGAGTTATTGCTTCTTTATTCAGAACAACAGTTTTCAACTGTGCTAGCATAATTGCAAAATGGTTTTCTAATGATCAATTAGCGTTTTAAAATGATAAACATGGATTAGCTAACACAACGTGCCATTGGAACACAGGAGTGATGATTGCTGATAATGGGCCTCTGTCCGCCTATGTAGATATTCCATTAAAAATCTGCCGTTTCCAGCTACAAAAGTCATCCACATCCTTAACAATGTCTACACTGTATTTCGGATCAATTTGATGTTATTTTAAATGGACAAAAATTTTGCTTTTCTTTCAAAAAACAACAACATTTCTAAGTGACCTCAAACGTTTGAACGGTAGTGTATGTATGTATGAGGAGGTCTAGAATAGATTGCCGGACTGAATTGAGTGTGTGTCATATTGTAGTAATTGTATGCATAGATTCAGGACATCAATGATGACCTCGAAAAACAAGATGTTGGAGAAACTAGATTATGTGTGTGTGTGTGTGTGTGTGTGTGTGTGTGTGTGTGTGTGTGTGTGTGTGTGTGTGTGTGTGTGTGTGTGTGTGTGTGTGTGTGTGTGTGTGTGTGTGTGTGTGTGTGTGTGTGTGTGTGTGTGTGTGTGTGTGTGTGTGCACTGTCTGCGTGTGGACAGTGCAGGATTCCCCTCCTGCCTTCCTCCCCCTCCCGCTCCCCTTCCCCATGGTTCCAGATGGGGAGATAAAGGCGAGGAGAACGAAAAGGGGAGTGGAGTGGAGGTGCACTGCAGCAGCTGTACAACTCTCAGGCGACAATCAAACAGGAAGGGGCACCTCTCTTCCCCCTTCAGCTGCATTGCAGACTGCAGCCAAGGTTACCACAGTCGCCGTGGCGATGGGCTGAGGTATTCAGAGCACCGAAGAGAGGAGAGGACAACTAGCTTGAGGAAAACGTACCGGCCCCTCTCTCTGTCCCATAATGCATTTATTTATAGCCAGAGAACCTTCATATGCTGACTGCTGCAGCTCACAGTCTCACACTCCAACACCGGTTGAAGTTTCAGGGCTGGGTAGCGGGGGGAACCATTTGTATTTGATTGCATTGATATAATCCGTGTCCCCATGTCCTCTGTTCTCTTTCTGTCTCTCCCTCTCCCCCCTCTCTCCCATTCTCTCTGTGTGTCTTTGATTTGCTGGCAGTCTGTCATATCGCATGAAAGCCTTATCTCCAAGGAGGGACTAAATGCCGTGGAGATGTGTGACAAAGGACTGGCAGCATGATATTTCCTCTTAATCACACTACTTTCCATTCATCTGTTCCCTCTGTCTGTGATAAACCAAGCTGATGCTCACTCTCGCTCTCTCCGTAACATTTACCACACAGCTACAGGCTACATGTGTGTTGTTTCTGGAGGTACAGGGCTAGTCGAGTCGTAAACAGTTGCTGCTGTGTTTAAATTAGGTTCGAGGCGTTTAGGGAAAAGCAGTCTTGACGTTCCGTCATATGACCTAGGAGCTACAACATTCCATAAGTTTGTAAAATAAAAAAGGTGAGTAGCGGTAATGCTCCTGTAAATCTAGAATGACTACAATAAACACAGAGTTGAAAAAGAGGAGGCAGTATGGAAGTCCTGTCAACAGTAGGCTATCCTCACTCACGCTCACACACATTCCTGTACCTCTCTCTGTCTCTCTTGCTCTCTCTTTCTCTCGCTCTCTTTCTCTTGCTCTCTTTCTCTCTCTCGCTTTCTTTTTCTCTCTCTCTCTCTCTTTCTCTCTCTCGTTCTCTCTCTGCAGCATCAATCTAATGTCTTTATTGCGGCTCAGTGACGAGCTAGCGGCAGATATCGGTAAGGGGTTTGGAGAGACCCATGGGTCAACGCACCAGTGTCAACAATTACACCTCCTTCATCAGAAGTCATCCGTATGGAACTGGGCAAACAAACATTCATGTAAAACCTAATCAAACGTCACACTGTAGGCAAATGTGACAATGACAAACATGACTGGAATATGACTGGAAGGCTTTCATGTTACTATTCCATTTTTTTAATGGAACTGAACATGTTGAATTTGAAATATCTCCATTGATCCACTGGTCCACCAATCACCAATAAAGTGTAACGACACACACAGGAGCAGTGGTGTTGCTGGGTAGGTTGTTGTGATCAGCGAAGGAGGGATATTCAGAGGTGATGGGACATGGTGGATCTGAGATGGCAGATACCAAAGATGAGCAGATTCAGTGAGCTTCAGAAAATGCTCACACCAAGGCAGATCATACAGTGGTATAGTGCAAGAGGTCATACACATAACTCCTAACCCTAAACCTAACATCGAACTCTAATCCTACCCTAACCCTAAACCTAACCACTATGCCTAAAATTGCCTTTTTCCTTGTGGGGACTGGCAAAATGTCCCCACTTGTTCAACTTTTCCTTGTTTACTATCCTTGTGAGGACTTCTTGTCCCCACAAGGATAGTAAAACCAAACCACACACACACAGTGGGAAAAATCTTTAAAGAGGAAATGTACCTTCTAAGCATTAAGAATGTGATTCAACAGAGAGAGACAATATGACAATGTGAGACATTGCGGCGCAGGCGACAGGAACACTTATCTGACCTAATCCACAGAGATACAATGTTTCTTAGAACATCTAGGAGGTGTGATTTAAAACATTATGGTTCAAAGAACATTCTCTAACCTCCGAGAGATGAGACAGGAAGCGACCCCCCCCATGTCAACCCCTATGTCTTACCACCCTCCAACCCCCCTCCATTTTACACCCCGTCTTACCACCCTCCAACCCCCCTCCATCTTACACCCCTCTCCCACCTTCATCTTCCCTCCTCCCTAAGCATCACCCTCAGTGGGCGTACGCCCCCCCCCCCCCCCCCCCCCCCCTTCAGTTCCTCTACCTGTCACAGGGCTGAAATAGTAATGTACAGGACTAGATAATTGTCCCCATCGGAGATGCATGGGGCTGGATGGAGAGAAGAGAGGTAGAGGAGAGGCAATCAGCAGGGAAATGAGATGAAGTACAGGAGAGGAGAGCTGCTCCCTCCCTCCCCATATTCAGAAAGGTGGGATATGATGAACGACCCTCCAGCCTCCACCAACGGCCTTACTGTCAGCAGGCTACATGTATCGAAGGGTTTCATGACGGACAGTAAAAATAAACACAGCTTTTACATGTTGTGTTGTAACTGATTTATTTAGAATGTCCTATAAGTCTCTCTCCCCTGCTATTACTTTTGGTACACGGGCGTTCAATACCATTGACCAGCTAGCCTCTCTGTGGCCCTGTAATGAATGGATAGTTTGGTGCAGTTAGGCTTGTTGAAAGTTCTCCAGAGAGTTTCCAGTCATTATTAGAGAAGCAATGGAAAGAGCGTTAACACATACTGTATTGGTTTTAGGTTTCAGGGCACATCCATAGTAGAGCACACACACACACACACACACACACACACACACACACACACACACACACACACACACACACACACACACACACACACACACACACACACACACACACACACAATACCTTCAGACAGAAAGAAAAATACGCTCAGAGCATACCAGAGTAGCATATGCTCATTTAATATACTGAAGGCAAGCATGCATGCCCGCGCACACACACACACACATTATTGAACTTCTTACTGAGTGGGATTTAGCTACTAGCTACACTAGTGTTCAAAAGTTTGGGGTCACTTAGAAATGTCTTTGTTTTTGAAAGAAAAGCACATTTTCTGTACATTAAAATAACATCAAATTGACCAGAAATGCAGTGTAGACATTGTTAATGTTGTAAATGACTATTGTAGCTGGAAACGGCAGATTCTTTCAATGGAGTATCTACAAAGGCTTACAGAGGCCCATCATCAGCAACCATCACTCCTGTGTTCCAATCCAATTTTATAATTTTAAAAGGGTAATTGATTATTAGAAAACCCTTTTTCAATTATGTTAGCACAGCTGAAAACTGTTGTTCTGATTAAAGAAGCAATACAACTGGAAGGCCTTCAGACTAGTTGAGTATCTGGAGCATCAGCATTTGTGGTTTCGATTACAGGTTCAAAATGGCCAGAAACAAAGAACTTTCTTCTGAAACTCGTCCGTCTATTCTTGTTCTGAGAAATGAAGGCTATTCCATGCGAGTGTGTACTACTCCTTTCACAGAACAGCGCAAACTGGCTCTAACCAGAATAGAAAGAGGAGTGAGGCCCCGGTGCACAACTGAGCAAGAGGACAAGTACATTAGTGTCTAGTTTGAGAAACAGACACCTCACAAGTCCTCAACTGGCAGCTTCATTAAATAGTACCCGCAAAACACCAGTCTCAACGTCCACAGTGAAGAGGCGCCTCTGGGATGCTGGCCTTCTAGGCAGAGTTGCAAAGAAAAAGCCATATCTCAGACTTGCTAATAAAATGAAAAGATTAAGATGGGCAAAATGACACAGACACTGTACATTTACATTACATTTAAGTCATTTAGCAGACGCTCTTATCCAGAGCGACTTACAAATTGGTGCATTCACCTAATGACATCCAGTGGAACAGCCACTTTACAATAGTGCATCTAAATCTTTTAAGGGGGGGGGGGGGCAGAAGGATTGCTTTATCCTATCCTAGGTATTCCTTGAAGAGGTGGGGTTTCAGGTGTCTCCGGAAGGTGGTGATTGACTCCGCTGTCCTGGCGTCGTGAGGGAGTTTGTTCCACCATTGGGGTGCCAGAGCAGCGAACAGTTTTGACTGGGCTGAGCGGGAACTGTACTTCCTCAGTGGTAGGGAGGCGAGCAGGCCAGAGGTGGATGAACGCAGTGCCCTTGTTTGGGTGTAGGGCCTGATCAGAGCCTGAAGGTACTGAGGTGCCGTTCCCCTCACAGCTCCGTAGGCAAGCACCATGGTCTTGTAGCGGATGCGAGCTTCAACTGGAAGCCAGTGGAGAGAGCGGAGGAGCGGGGTGACGTGAGAGAACTTGGGAAGGTTGAACACCAGACGGGCTGCGGCGTTCTGGATGAGTTGTAGGGGTTTGATGGCACAGGCAGGGAGCCCAGCCAACAGCGAGTTGCAGTAATCCAGACGGGAGATGACAAGTGCCTGGATTAGGACCTGCGCCGCTTCCTGTGTGAGGCAGGGTCGTACTCTGCGGATGTTGTAGAGCATGAACCTACAGGAACGGGCCACCGCCTTGATGTTAGTTGAGAACGACAGGGTGTTGTCCAGGATCACGCCAAGGTTCTTAGCGCTCTGGGAGGAGGACACAATGGAGTTGTCAACCGTGATGGCGAGATCATGGAACGGGCAGTCCTTCCCCGGGAGGAAGAGCAGCTCCGTCTTGCCGAGGTTCAGCTTGAGGTGGTGATCCGTCATCCACACTGATATGTCTGCCAGACATGCAGAGATGCGATTCGCCACCTGGTCATCAGAAGGGGGAAAGGAGAAGATTAGTTGTGTGTCGTCTGCATAGCAATGATAGGAGAGACCATGTGAGGTTATGACAGAGCCAAGTGACTTGGTGTATAGCGAGAATAGGAGAGGGCCTAGAACAGAGCCCTGGGGGACACCAGTGGTGAGAGCGCGTGGTGAGGAGACAGATTCTCGCCACGCCACCTGGTAGGAGCGACCTGTCAGGTAGGACGCAATCCAAGCGTGGGCCGCGCCGGAGATGCCCAACTCGGAGAGGGTGGAGAGGAGGATCTGATGGTTCACAGTATCGAAGGCAGCCGATAGGTCTAGAAGGATGAGAGCAGAGGAAAGAGAGTTAGCTTTAGCAGTGCGGAGCGCCTCCGTGATACAGAGAAGAGCAGTCTCAGTTGAGTGACTAGTCTTGAAACCTGACTGATTTGGATCAAGAAGGTCATTCTGAGAGAGATAGCAGGAGAGCTGGCCAAGGACGGCACGTTCAAGAGTTTTGGAGAGAAAAGAAAGAAGGGATACTGGTCTGTAGTTACTGTACAGAGGAAGATTGGGAAAAAGTGTTATGGACAGACAAATCTAAGTTTGAGGTGTTCGGATCACCAAGAAGAATTCTCGTTCTCACATTTGTGAGATTCAGAAAAAATTAAAGATGCTGGAGGAGTGCTGGACGCCATCTGTCAAGCATGGTGGAGGCAATGTGATGGTCTGGGGTAGAGGTCGACCGATTAATCGGCATGGCCGATTAAATAGGGTCGATTTCAAGTTTTTATAACAATCGGTAATCAGCATTTTTGGATGCCGATTATGGCCGATTACATTGCATTGCACGAGGAAACTGCGTGGCAGGCTGAGCACCTGTTATGCAACTGCAGCAAGGAGCCAAGGTAAGTTGCTAGCTAGCATTAAACTTATCTTATAAAAAACAATCAATCTTCACATAATCACTAGTTAACTACACATAGTTGATGATATTACTAGGTTAACTAGCTTGTCCTGCGTTGCATATAATCAATGTGGTGCCTGTTAATTTATCATAGAATCACAGCCTACTTCACCAAACGGGTGATGATTTAGCAAAAGTGCATTCACGAAAAAAGCACAATCGTTGCACGAATGTACCTAACCATAAACATCTTTTGCCTTTCTTAAAATCAATACACAGAAGTATATTTTTTTAAACTTGCATATTTAGTTAAAAGAAATTCATGTTAGCAGGCAATATTAACTAGGGAAATTGTGTCACTTCTCTTGTGTCATTGCACGCAGAGTCAGGGTATATGCAACAGTTTGGGCCGCCTGGCTCGTTGCGAACTAATTTGGCAGAATTTTACATAATTATGACATAACATTGAAGGTTGTGCAATGTAACAGCAATATTTAGTCTTAGGGTTGCCAGCCGTTTGATAAAATACGAAATGGTTCCGTATTTCACTGAAAGAATAAACGTTTTGTTTTCGAAATGATAGTTTCCGGATTTTACCATATTAATGACCAGTGGTTCGTATTTCTGTGTTTATTATATTATAATTAAGTCTATGATTTGATGGAGCAGTCTAACTGAGCGTTGGTAGGCAGCAGCAGGCTCGTAAGCATTCATTCAAACTTTACTGCGTTTGCCAGCAGCTCTTAGCAATGCTTGATCACAGCGCTGTTTATGACTTCAAGCCTATCAGCTCCTGAGATTAGGCTGGCAATACTAAAGTGCCTATTAGAACATCCAATAGTCAAAGGTATATGAAATACAAATGGTATAGAGAGAAATAGTCAACACGTCATAATTCCTATAATAACTGCAACCTAATATTTCTTTACTGGGAATATTGAAGAACTGGGAATATTGAAGAACTGGGAATATTGAACCACCAGCTTTCGTATGTTCTGAGCAAGGAACTTTAACATGAGCTTTTTTACATGGCACATATTGCACTTTTACTTTCTTCTCCAACGCTGTGTTTTTGCATTATTTAAACCAAATTGAGCATGTTTCATTATTTATTTGAGACTAAATAGATTTTATTTCTGTATTATATTAAGTTAAAATAAGTGTTCATTGTTCATTCAGTATTGTTGTAATTGTCATTATTACAAATATATATATATATATATATATATATATATATATATATATATATATATATATATATATATATATATATAAAAATCGTCCGATTAATCGGTATCGGCTTTTTTTTGGTCTTCCAATAATCGGTATTGTATCGGCGTTGAAAAATCGTAATCGGTCGACCTCTAGTCTGGGGGTGCTTTGGTGGTGGTAAAGTGGGAGACTTGTACAGGTTAAAATGGATCTTGAAGAAAGAAAGCTATCACTCCATTTTGCAACGCCATGCCATACTCTGTGGACGGCGCTTAATTGGAGCCAGTTTCCTCCTACAACAGAACAATGACCCAAAGCATAGCTCCAAACTATGCAAGAACTATTTAGGGAAGAAGCAACCCTATTGAGCTGTTGTGGGAGCAGCTTGACCGTATGGTACGTAAGAAGTGCCCATCAAGCCAATCCAACTTGTGGGAGGTGCTTCAGGAAGCATGGGGTGAAATCTCTTCAGATTACCTCAACAAATTGACAACTAGAATGCCAAAGGTCTGCAAGGCTGTAATTGCTGCAAATTGAGGATTCTTTGACGAAAGCAAAGTTTGAACGGCACAATTATTATTTCAATTAAAAATCATTATTTATAACCTTGTCAACGTCTTGACTATATTTCCTATTCATTTTGCAACTCATTTCATGTATGTTTTCATGAAAAACAAGGACATTTCTAAGTGGCCCCGAACTTTTGAGCGGTAGTGTATGTCTGTTAAAACTGGAACAATGCTGCTGAGTTGTGGGTTTGGATGACTTCACCGAGTGTGATTTCCTCAGACTGGCTCGCTGAGATTCTGTTAATAAGACAAGATTTTCTCATGAACAACTTCTGCGTGGGTGAGATTCAAACTCACCATGTGAGACTCTAAACTGCCATCATGTGAGAGATTAGCGTAACAAATACCAGAATGTTGACACTGGCTGTGTGAATCTCTCTCTTCCTCTCTCTCTCTCTCTCTCTCTCTCTTCTCGCCCCTCTCTTTCCACATCTTTCCTGCTCTCTGTTGCGTTTTACCCTTGTAAAAGGTGAGTGATGTGTGCTTAGCACCGGCTGTAGCTGGATTCAGGTATCACCCAGTGTGTGATGGTGATGAGGGAAAGGAGAGGTTGGGTAATGCCTGCATGGTGTGGTAATACCAGATCAGTGGAGTCTAACCCCTGATGACCTGTCACGGTGCTTGGACATGCTGCAGGGCTCACCTCACCGGCCACGCTGGCCTGTCAAATCCACCAGGCTTATGGCTGTCTGGCTCCTCTGCCTGTATGTACTGTATGCATGCAGGACTGTGTAGAGTAGCCAGAGCCGTGACTGCTTGTCCCATTGTGTGTGTCTGTGTGTAGGCTTTCATGCTCTGATCCCTTCCTCTGCTCATCTCCCCCATGAGTCACTGTGTGTTTGGAGAGATAGAGAAAGATGACGTCATCCGCTCTCCTCTGTTCCGCTTTTCTTCCCTTTCCCCCACGGCCCTGGGGTGTGTGTTATTCGTGGCTCCAGCTAGAGTTCCATGGAGTTCTTCATGACATTCGACTTGTTGCAGAGGATGTAGTACAAGGACTTTAGCAGAGTCGTTTGCTCTAGTACTAAGCAACCCAGACAGGCCTGCCGCTGCAGTGGCGTAGTGAATGGAGCAGTATGTCAAAGTCCCACAGGAAGAGTGAACCCTCCCTAAGGGGACGCAGTCATCACTGTCCCATTCAACGCTGTGGATTCAGCACAGCAAAACACACTGTTGGCTTTCACACTCTACAGGCCTGTGCATTGGCATGTGGCAGCAGCCGGATCTATCCTGTGTAGAGATGTGTGTTATTTGAGTGTCTGAGCTGTTTGTTTGTGTATGTAAGAGCAGTGTGCAGCTCCACTGCCTCTTTCTCTGAGCAGCCCTGTGTAGCCATGTTGTAGTGGGAGAGGTCAGGCAGACAGGGCACCTCCGAGGACCTCCACAGACTCCCATCTGGCCCTGGGGAGGGGCAGGCAGGCCTGATAGGGCTGGGGGAGGGAATGATAGACAGAGGGTAGGAACACATGAGAAAGGAAAGGGCGATTTGGAGAGGAGCTAATGAATTCTGATCATGGTGATGTATAAATAAGTATATATACCTTGCAGCAACCTCCCAAGTCTTCCCTATGGGAGGTGGGAGGTAGGCACCATCATAAGGTTCATAATATGCAGTCAATGGGATATTTAAGCAATAAGGCCCGAGGTGGTGTGGTATATGGCCAATATACTACGGCTAAGGCCTGTTCTTCGGCAAGACGCAATGCGGAGTGCCTGGATACAGCCCTTAGCCGTGGTATATTGGCCATATACGACAAACCCCCAAGGCGCCTTATTGCTATTCTAAACTGACTTGACTTTCAGCCAATCAAGTAGACATTTTATGTCAAACAGGAAATATCTTCATCCAGATCTAGCAAACTAGTCTTGTGTACCCACTACAGAGGACCTCACAAGGTTTGTCACACTGATTGTCTTTAAAGTTAAGTGAGGAGCATTCTCCACGTCGAATCTGTTTAAGGGGTAGCGGTAGTCAGACGAGCGTGTGACAGACAGACAGACAGGGCTGATGTGAGGAGAGTGGGTGTGACGCTGCCCTTCACAGGACGATGGGGCCTGTCTCACAGCCTGCCTGTCCCCATCAGCGTCACCCCTCCATCAGGCCCAGTCATGAACCCCCCCATCTCCACCCACCCCGACCCCGCTGGGGGCGCTCAGACGCCTTCACACTTGGTTACCAAAATACCCCCGTCACCCCAGCGACAGCAGCAACAGGTGAGGGAGGCGAGATTGGGCCAAGCTGGCCTTCAGCTGAGCTGACCACCAGAACGGGGATGGGACTAACTGACGTCTCTGCCAGGAAACCGCCTGTAGGAAGGGGTGAGAACATGAAGTGAAGGGGTGAAGGGGGAGGGGTAAATGGAGAGAGGGGATGTGGAGAATGGAAAGGGTGAGAGAGAGAGAGACAGAGAGAGGGAAATGGACCGAGAGAGACAGAGAGGGGAGAGAGAGATGCATGGATGGGTTTATTTGTATGTGCATTGTGCATGGGTCTAGGAAACAGGAATTGGAGGTTTAACGGAAGTGGCCGAGAATAACATGTGAAAGGGTCGTCCTGACTGACTAATTACTGTATTTGATTTTGTGTCGATTTTTTTGTTATCGTGACCTTCTTGTCTCCTGCAGTCCTTTTAGGACTGTGGTTTAATTGAACAATCGAACAACAAAGCCCAAAGTTCTCCAACCATCTCTGGCAGTCAATGCAGCTGATGTAGGTCAAATCAAGATGAAAACTCAACAAAACAGTATCTGTGTGACAATTAAAATGTTGTAGTCCACACACACCCGTGCCCAGGCATGTATACACACAGATCCCACACACACTCACCTTCTGTGTGCCTGCTTTAATGTGATGGAGGGAGATCAGAGAGCAACAGCTTGTCCTGCTGAGCCCTCAAGCTAATAATAACTTCACGGAGGGTCGGCTAATGAAACACAAGATTACCCACACCCTTTGACCTTTAGTGCTCTCAGCACTTCCCAAAAGGAGGCAGACCTGGAAACAATCCCCAATGTTCAACACTTCGCCTCCTCCTCCTTCTATCTGCTTTCTGTCTGAGAGAGATTCCCTCACGCACACACACATCCTCAGTGCACCACGCAGCTCAGTCTGGTGGACTCTTGAAACAAAAGAAAACGACAAGGTATCATTTCTCCTTTTGGCACGGGACTAAAATAGAATCTCTGAGTCGCCGTCTGTAGTTTTCTTGTCCCGTGCAGAAGCCAAATGGGGAGGGACTTGGAAGCCATGGTGAGGTTAAAGAGTCCAGGATGAGGGTGAAACGTGATCTCGTAATTATTGCCCCCAGGCGTCATCGATGTGGGCGCTAGGGGGAAGGAGGGGAGTGTATTGGAGGAAAGGGAGCAGGGGGAGGAGATGGGGAGCCCATGCAGGGTGGGTGGTGGTGTGGTGGTCCATGATGTTGTGAACTGCGTCCCAAAGGCACTCTATTCCATATATAGTGCACTGGGCCCTTATCAAAAGTAGAGCACTATTTAGGGAATAGGGTGTCATTTCGGACGCAATCTTACTCCCTCTGTGAAGTGGTTCACACAGCCCCTTCACCTCTATATCACCTGTTAGGCTGGGGTCAAGTAGCCTAGCGTTGGGGCAGCATTGGCCAGTAACCGAAAGCTTGCTGGTTGGAATCCCTGAGCTGACTAGGTGAAAAATCTGTTAACGTGCCATTGAGCAAGGCACGTTAACCCTCATTTCTCCAGGGTCACAGACTGTAATGGCTGACCCCTGGCCGTGACCCCACTCTCCAACGGTGTGTCAGGGAGGGTGGGATATGCAAAAAATACATTTCCAATTACACACGTGTGAAATAGGACAAATGAGTATTATTGTACCACTGGTATCTGTTGAGTGAAGTAGCGCTTCTCTTCCCTCCAGCTGAACCAACAGACCGTCTTGGAGGTGGTTCATGTTTTACTATGCCACTATGATTCCTGCCACTGTTTCGGACAACAACTGTATGCAAATGCCAATCATTTGTTGGAAAGGGGGGTGAAAAACCAAACACCTGCATTTATCCTTCCTTAGATTGTTTATGGCTCCCATGGCACTGGGGCGACCTGGTAAGGCCTGTTTTCCCTGGTGACCGGAGGCAGTCTTCTTTTACACCTGCTGTGCTTACCCTTTGATCTGTGTGGTCTGTGTACAGGTCCACAACACTCCATCTGTTACTGAGACGCTTTAACATGCTGTGCTGAGAATCCATAATGGACTAGGCATTTCATTATTTTCAACCAGGGATAATACCTTCTGACTTCAAACGGTTGAAATTCAATGATGTATAGGGTGTCTGACCAGAGTATCTGAAAACGTGCTTTGGTGAAATGTCACTTCCTTATGTTCTAAAATGCATTTTACCAAGACAGATATGTTCTGAGTCATTCAGTGGGGTCTTTCCCTGACATATCACTAACATTATGTCCAAGAAGTCGGATTTTGTAACCTAATACAACCGATAATAAGAACTGAGCTCTGTTGACAAAGTGGTGCCGCTTTGAGGATTTGACATGTTGTGGTGGTCATATGAAAAGTTGTTTCCGTGGGTCTCAAAAAGCAAAAGGAACATGGCACAAGCTGAATTAAATGTAAAAGGCTTTGTAAATAAAAAGCTTGCGTTACACTCAGTACTCCGTTGACATTTCACAGAGATATGCTTGTTATTCCGGAGAAATCGTGATGTTGCATCAGGCATCGTCTGCTACTGCCTGCCAGGTGTAAGATGGATGGCTTTGCTCTGGGGGGGATTTATCAGGCCTGTACAAGTATCTGCTGAGGTGGGGGGGGGGGGGCATACATACACACTCCTGGATGACCCTGTGACCTTCTTCCCTCCAAAAACACAAAGTCTCAGAGTTTAGACTTATTCAAATAGAGAGGATTCACAAAAAGTTCAGATTCACAGACAGTAGAGCTAGACTGAGTATCTTTCCGCCAGTTAGTGTCATGAAAGATTTCGGAGCTCAGTTAAGTCGATGGCAAGTGACAAGCCGATAGCTCATTATGTCTGATTTGCCTTCATGAAAACCTCTTACAAGTCGATTCTCACTTTATCTTTCAGCAAGGAAATGTACAGATTCATACACATTTGGAATAGTGTCACAGATGTCATTATTCCCTGTGTGTGTGTGTGTGTGTGTGTGGTGTGGGGTGTGTGTGTGTGTGATCTCACTCCATCTTAGTACACAGGTCCAATAGGGATATTGGACAATATCTACTATACTGTACAGTGGTAGGTCTGAATGCCAGTTACAATGAAAGTTTCCCCATTTCTTGGCAGGAGGTATGGAACCTCTTTGCCTGTCTCTGTCTTTCTATTTCTCTCTGTTTATCGCTCTCTCATTATCTCTGTCTCCCCAGTCTTATAATCTGTAAGGATCCAGAGCTGCCCAGGAGTTACTGAGGGAGATAAGACTAATTAGAAGTGCACTGGGCTCTGCAAATATTGCAGACATGCTTTGCTAGTGCCTGTTGTCTGCCTCTAAAAAAGAAATGAATATACAAAGTTAATTCATTCCCCCTCCTGATAAGTTTTAATGTCACGTACACAAGTAGTGAAATGCCTTTCTTGCAAGCTCTTATTCTAACAATGCAGTAATCAATATCCGTAGTACTATAAAATAAAGTAAAGTAGAACATAACCACACGAGAAATAAAAATAAGAAGAAGAAGAACATGAGAAAGTAAGTAAGTATTGTTCAATTCCAAAACGATATTTGTGTGTGTGTGCGTGTGCATGTGCGTGCGTGTTGGAGTGTCAATGTGAGTGTGTGTGAGTGAATGTGTCCTGTGAGTGTGCAAAAAGAACAATAACAACATCTCATTTGTAGCTCTATTGTAGTTTGAAAATGTGTTTTGAAGGCCCTTCGGAGTGTTCGGGGAATGAAACTATTGAAACATTAGCCAAAACAAAATAGCCCTATCATTAAACTGAGTGCTGCACTTCTAAACGGAAACAGTCCTCGTACGCCATGCATTATATTACCATTTGTCTTGAGGAGAGACCGTGGGAGCCTTCACCACGCAGTTACACAATGTAAACTGGGAGCTGAAGAATCAGACACGGAAATCTACATTTTGAACATGCATCTGATTATCATCCCAAAGGGCAATGTCTTTGTGTTGCACAATGCACAATGTTATGAATCTGTTAAAAATAGCATTGATTTTGTTATTTCTTCCGGCGGTCAGATGTCAGAGCAGGCACGGCATGGGGCATCCATGGCACTGTGCTGGCACTAATGACCAAGCCTCCGCGGGCTTGGCTTGGTGAGGGGTGAGCAGGGGAAGGATGGGGGGCGGCTGCGTGAAAACACAAATGCCCACCATGTCCTCCATAACTGGTCTTCTGATGACAGGTTATTAATGTCTGCCGTCAGGACCAGTGTGGTTTAGCACAGCCCAGAGGGAGGTGAATCAGATCCATCTTTACCTGCCAGCAGCACAGGGACAGTCTGTGTTGAAAAGTTGTGTCCACAGTGTACACATCCATCCACGTAGGTGTAAACTCTCCTTGCGATGAAAGGACTGCTCTGCTCTGTCTCCTAGTTTTTGACTCTCCTGGCTTATGCAATCAAAGTTATTTATCAGTCTCATCAATCTGTGTTATGTGGATGTGTTTGGAAAGAGAAAAGTCAATGTGTTGCTGACGCTCTCTCTCCATCTCTCTCTCTCTCGTTCACTCCAGGATGGCTCCAAGCAGAGGCAGGTGAGGCAGAAGAAGACTGTCTCCTTCAGCTCCATGCCCAACGACCGTAAGATCAACAGCACAGCCGCCTGCATGGCCTTCATGATGGAGGGCTGCGAGATGAAGAAGGTGCGCTCCAACTCGCGCATGTACAACCGCTACTTCCTACTGGACCCGGACATGCACTGGCTCCGCTGGGAGCCCTCCAAGAAGGACTCAGAGAAAGCCAAGTTGGAGATCAAGAGTATCAAGGAGGTCCGTCTGGGTAAGAAGACCCCTGTGCTGCGCAGCAATGGCCTGTCTGACCAGTTCCCAGACGAGTGTGCCTTCTCCATCATCTACGGGGACAACTATGAGTCTCTGGACCTGGTGGCCAGCACGGCTGATGTAGTCAGCACCTGGGTGATGGGCCTCCGCTACTTGGTCTCCTACGGGAGGCACACAGTAGATGTGGTTGAGCCTAGCCAGCCCAGCCTGAGGACCTCCTGGATCGGATCGGTGTTTGAGCTGGCTGACATGGAGAGGAATGGCCACATCGACCTGTTCAGGGCCACCCAGATCATCAAGGGGCTCAACCCGGGCATGAAGGAGTCCCGGATAGAGCTGAAGTTCAAGGAGCTCCAGAAAGCCAAAGACCAGTATGGGGAGGACATTGACATGGAAACCTTTGTGGAGGCCTACTGCGAGCTGTGCACGAGGCCAGAGATCTTCTTCCTGCTTGTGCAGTTCTCCAGCAACAAGGAGTACCTGGACAGCAAGGACCTGATGCTGTTTGTGGAGGTGGAGCAGGGCATGGAGGGCGTGACGGAGGACATGTGCCGGGGCATCGTCCAGAAGTATGAGCCTTCCGCCGAGGGCCGGGAGAAGGCCAGCCTCTCCATTGATGGCTTCACACACTACCTCCTCTCCTCAGAGTGTCACATTTTCGACCCCCAGCACAAGCGGGTGTGCCAGGACATGAGCCAGCCGCTCTCCCACTACTACATCAACTCTTCGCACAACGCCTCCCTCCTAGAGGACCACTTCTGGGGCTCCTCCGACATCAGCAGCTACATCCGGGCCCTGAAGATGGGCTGCCGCAGCCTGGAGGTCATTGTGTGGGACGGCCCAGACAACGAACCTGTGGTCTACGTGGGGAACTCGGTAGCATCTCAGCTAGCCCTCTGCAAGGTCTTGGATATTATAAACCAGTATGCATTTGAGAGCTCTGAGTACCCCCTCATCCTCTGCCTGGTGACACACTGCTGCATCCCCCAGCAGAGGGTCATGGCCCAGCACATGAAGAAGATCCTTGGAGACAAGCTGTACCTGGATGCCCCCAGCTCAGAGGACCACTACCTACCCTCCCCAGAGGAACTCAAGGGTAAGATCCTGCTGAAGGGCAAGCGGCTGCCCCCAAACTACCCCGAGTCAGAGGGGGAGGTGACTGATGAGGAGGAGGGTCTGGAGATGTCCAGGAGGGTGGGGGCAGATGATAAAGACCATCTCAATGGCCTTGGCTGCAAACGGCTGAGGCTGTGTAAGGAACTGTCGGACCTGGTCTCCCTCTGTAAGTCAGTGCAGTTCAGGGACTTTGACATTTCCAAGAGGGATCAGAAATACTGGGAGATGTGCTCTTTCAATGAGGTCGACGCCAACAGGTTCGCCAACGAGTTCCCCGAGGACTTTGTGTGCTACAACAAGCGCTTCCTCTCCAGGGTGTACCCCACTCCGATGCGGATCGACGCCAGTAACATGAACCCCCAGGACTTCTGGAAGTGTGGTTGCCAGATTGTAGCCATGAACTACCAGACCCCGGGCCTGATGATGGACCTCAACCTGGGATGGTTCAGGCAGAACGGGAACTGTGGCTACGTGTTGCGGCCGGCCATCATGAGGGAGGAGGTGTCATACTTCAGCGCCAATGCCAGGGAATCCCTGCCAGGGGTGTCCGCCCAGCTTCTCCACATCAAGGTGATCAGCGGGCAGAATCTGCCCAAGCCCAGGGGCTCCGCTGCAAAGGGAGACGTGGTGGAACCCTACATCTATGCAGAGATCCACGGCATCCCGGCCGACTGTGCCGAGCAGAGGACCAAGACGGTCTCTCAAAACGGAGACAACCCCGTCTTCGACGAGAGCTTTGAGTTCCAGATCAACCTGCCGGAGCTGGCGGCACTACGCTTTGTAGTGCTGGACGACGACTACATCGGAGACGAGTTCATCGGCCAGTACACAATCCCCTTTGAATGTCTGCAGCCGGGCTACAGGCACATCCCCTTGCAATCGCTGACGGGGGAGTTCCTACCCAATTGCACCCTGTTCGTACATGTGGCCATCACCAACAGAAGGGGAGGTGGCAAGGCCCACAAGAGAGGCCTGTCGGTGAGGAAGGGCAAGAAGGCTCGTGAGTACACCTCCAGCAAGACCACCGGTATCAAGGTGGTAGACGAGCTCTTCAGAGCATCCACCCAGCCTCTGAGGGAAGCCACAGACCTCCGGGAGAACGTCCAGGTAAAGTACTTAACATTCATTATATGTACAAACTTTTAGAAATTCTTTGAAGGAGCATTAAAGGCAGGCACTTTCCCTTGCATACATTACATCTGGAAATGACATCAAGTTGGGTGATGTGGAGATACTAAGCAGTCCTGATTGCCTCTCAGGCTGCATTTCCATAATGGAACACGATAAAACTGTTCAATCATTCCACGAGAGATAGAAGAAGACACCAATTAGGAGTGAGGGAGCCTGGGAAGAAGTAGTATAGCACAATTAGTAGCTAGACAGGTGCGCCCTTAGCACCTCACTGAATAGGAACAAAACGTTGTTGAGGTGACTCTCAGCTCGTTCTCTGTTTGTCGCTCCGATGGATAGAGAAACGTTGCTAATTGTGTTGTATTTACATGATGTAAAAGGCAGGAGCCGTGAATGAGAATGTCAGTAAAGCTGGACAATTAAAAGGCTTGTGTAAAGGGTCCTCATTAAGTGGCTGATGGTCTGTGTTAGGCTCTGTGAGCACCCTTATGAACCCCCCACAGAAATGATGAATGACAAACCAGTCATGTTTCATAATAGTTTGTTATGACCCCCCCCCCCCCCCCTTCTCCCTCTAACATCACCGCTGAGATTATAAGTAGCCATCAATTTATGTTTTGCAATAGTTTATATATAGATGTTTGTCAGGAGAGGATGGCAGTTCGAGTACAGCTTGTAATTGTTGTTGTCATGATTGAAGGACGTAAAATGAAGCTTTTCTCTGTCTTGTCTGGTCTACTGTCTGTCTGTGTGATGATAAAGATGGGAAGTGAGGAGGCTTTACACGCCCTGTACACTTTGTACATCAGCTGTCTGGTTTAGACTGGCAGGCCTCTTGTCCTGTCTGACAGATTTGAGAATAGACTATTTCTCTGGATACTTTGAACTTCATCGGGGTCAGACGTCGACTCATAGTTTGTCGACATTGCTTTATATCCCAGGTAGGTTATGGGCTTTTTAACTCCATCAACAACACTTGATTTGCCCGAGGAATGGAATGGACCTGGTTCCTTAATAAACCAACTGCCACAGCTCTTGGAAAATAAAAGCTGATTATAGAAATGTGAAAACACGGAGCATCATAAAACTCATTATACATTTCTCTATTTGTGTCTGCCCTCTATTCTTTCTTAGCTCCATTTCTACTATCTTTCTTAATTGGATTTCCTTCTTTACTACAGTAGCTCATGAGCACTTACTGTTTCATGTGAGGGATTTAGGCCCATTTCAAATCATTTCAAACTGACAGTAGTTTAGGCTGCATAGTCATAGGATTTTAATCCTCTGTTTCCATCTATCGCTTAGCACTGTAGTTGCATCAACTCGACAATAGCTCTCCTTTTTCTGAAGAAGGATGTTTTCTTAATTAATATTTCTGCAATGATCGTTTGTTATGAATGGCGCTCATGCAAATATGTTTTCTCAAGGGTTGAGACGATAGTTTACATAAAGGAGAACTGCAGTGCACACCCATAGCTAGGTCTCAGGGAAGTCAGAACAGTACTTATTATGAAGATTGGCAGCAATTTTTACACGGTCTCTCCAAGAGCTGAAAAAGCTATTGTAGTACCAGTAAATAACAAATGTAACAAATGTATGATTATTAGATATTGTGTTTGTTAGAGAAAGAAGGAAACTAGGTCACTATGTATCCTCAGTCGGTGATCGGTATGAACCCAGGTACGTAGAGCTACCTACTTTCCCAGCTCCCAGATGCTCTGTTTTCAAATCACTATCCCAGATATCAGCACGATTGACTCCTGATCTCAGGTACTATACTTGGTAATCCTCTCAGAGCCTTTAGGACTGTCTCCAGACCTGTTGTTCTGTCTCAGCCTAAACCCCAGCGTCGCTGGAGAGCTGTGGTAGGTCTGTTCTCCCGCCAGCCAACCTCAATCTTGGCCTAAGGACATGGCAAACAAGAGCCAAGGCCACAATAATTAAGCAGGGGATGTGATTAGAGATCCTGTGGCATGCTGTCATACATTTTTTCATTTGTGGAAATTGATGCAGATGATCTTGACTCTCTATTTTCCAAAAAGGGTATCTCGTTTACCCAGGCATTGTTACAAAAAAAGGAGATGTTGTTTTGTTCCAGACTGAAAATGAATACTGTAATTTTGGGGAATAGTTTTCCTTATAGTGTTGGTACGGATGTGATAAGTGGAGGGTAATTTGCAGGCAAATGACCGGATACAATCTATACCAGTAAATACTATGTTTAGAGAAATGTTTTCTTGTGAAAAGCAGCTGGACATATTTGGGGACTCGATACAAGCCTCATGCAGTTGTTAAATGTAGATGGAAGCAAGACTCCTGACACAGATACTGTCAGCTAATCATTTTGTCACACTTTAATTGGATAGTCCAGATTTTCCATCTCTAGATGCTCTACAGATGGGCATACTAACTGCTTGCTGAGGTTGCGGTTGGGTTGAGGTTTAGAAAAAGGATTAGGGTAAGGGTTAAGGTAAGGGCCAGGGTTAGGATAAGGGCTGCATTTAAGGTTAGGAGAAGGGTTACGGTTAAGGTTAGAGCCAGGGTTAGGGTTAGTAGATAGTTGAAATGTTACTAATAGCCTGTAGAGCATCTAGAGATGGACTATGCAAATAAAGTGTCACCAGTCATTTTATTTCAAATCTGTGCTTGTGTGTGAGTCAGAAGATGTGATTACACAATGTTCAAAATAGGCCAGTGACAATGACTCAGTCTAAGCTAACACCCCCACATTAAACCGGGGGGGTCTATACTAAGCTTGGAAATGATACAATACACAAGGGAGACATGTTAGTTGTGACGTTTTTGTGTGCATGCAGGAGCTATTCATTTTTCTTTCATAATACAAGGTTTTAGAAGACAATTACGATTAGGCAACTGGTACAGCAGGTGACCAGATCTGTGTGTGTGTGATGGCGTTTTTGCCAGCATGCACAGCAGCTGCCCTGCTTCCTGAAAGGGAGATGTAAAATGTCCATCTCCATCAGAGGAACAGGGATAGAAACTGGCAAACAGCCTTTTCAATAGACTGAAAAGAGAGGCCTCGGGCTTGATGTTGAGATGGATGGCGTCATAACGCACTGTGGTTGGCGTCAATGCTTTCTTGTAGATGGTCTCCCCAGCTGGACCCCGCCTGTACCCGTAGTATACAGTTGAAGTCTGAAGTTTACATACACCTTAGCAAAATACATTTAAACTCAGTTTTTCACAATTCCTGACATTTAATCTTAGTAAAAATTCCCAGGTCAGTTAGGATCACCACTTTAATTTAAGAATGTGAAATTTCAAAATAATAGTAGAGAGAATGATTTATTTCAGCTTTTATTTCTTTCATCACATTTCCAGTGGGTCAGAAGTTTACATACACTCAATTAGTATTTGGTAGCATTGCCTTTAAATTGTTTAACTTGGGTCAAATGTTTCGGGTAGCCTTCCACAAGCTTCCCACAATAAGTTGTGAATTTTGGCCCATTCCTCCTGACAGAGCTTGTGTAGCTGAGTCAGGTTTGTAGGCCTCCTTGCTCGCACACGCTTTTTCAGTTCTGCCCACAAATTTTCTATAGGATTGAGGTCAGGACTTTGTGATGGCCACTCCAATAACTTGACTTTGCTGTCCTTAAGCCATTTTGCCACAACTTTGGCAGTATGCTTGGGGTCATTGTCCATTTGGAAGACTCGTTTGCGACCAAGCTTTAACTTCCTGACTGATATCGTGAGATGTTGCTTCAATATATCCACATACTGTCACGCCCTGACTTTAGTTATGTTAGTTTTCTTTATTTTTTGGTTAAGTCAGGGTGTGACAAGGGTGTTTTGTTTAGTTTTTGTATTGTCTAGGGTTTTTGTCTTGTCTAGGGGTTTTGTTGATCTATGGGGATTTGGTATGGTCTAGGGGATTGTAGGTTGATGGTGGCCTGAATTGGTTCCCAATCAGAGACAGCTGTTTCTCGTTGTCTCTGATTGGGGAGCCTATTTAGGTTGCCATTTTCCATGTTGGTTTTGTGGGTAGTTGTTTTCTGTTTTGTGTTGTTGTAACAGTCCTGACCTATTTATGTTAGTTTTTATGTGTTTTTGGTCAGGGCATGTGTTTTGGGTGGGCAGTCTATGTTACCTGTTTCTATGTTGGTTTCGGTTTGCCTGGTATGGCTCTTGATTAGAGGCAGGTGGTTTGCATTTTCCTCTAATCAAGAGTCATATTTAGGTAGGGCATTATCACTGTGTGTTGGTGGGTGATTGTCTCCTGTGATGTCTATCGTGTTGTCGATGTTTTTTCACATATGGAGCTGTTTGGCTGTTCGTTCGTTTTGATGTCCGTTCCTGTTCGTGAGTTTACGTTTGTCCATGTAAGTTTATGTTCAGGTTCCGTTGTACGTCGTTTTCTTATTTTGTAGTTTGTTAAAGTGTTTTTGTTTCGTGACCATCGTAATTAATAATAAAGATGGCATATTTCCCAGACTCCGCATTTTGGTCAGAAGATCCTTCTCTCCTCACCTCATCTGAGGATGAGGAAAGCGACAGCTATTACAGAATCACCCACCAAAATACAGAGACCAAGCGGTATGGGAAAAATGCTCGACGGAGCAACAAGGACTTTTGGACTTGGGAGGAGATCCTGTCTGGTAGAGGACCCTGGGCGCAAACTGGGGAATATCGCTGCTCTCGTGAGAAGAGTGAGGCAGTCACAGCCCAGGAGCGCTGGTATGAGGAGGCAGCTAGGAGACGTGGATGGAAGCCGGAGAATCAAGCTCGTAACCGGAATTATGAGGGGACTCGTCTTGCACGGAAGCCCGAAAAGCCCGTGAGTAACTCCCAAAAATTTCTTGGGGGGGGGGCTAAAGGGTAGTGGGCTAAGGGCAGGTAGGAGACCTGCGCCCACTTCCCAGGCTAACCGTGGAGAGCGGGAGTACGGGCAGACACCGTGTTACGCAGTAGAGAGCACGGTGTCTCCTGTACGTGTGCATAGCCCAGTGCGGGTTATTCCACCTCCCCGCACTGGTAGGGCTAGATTGGGCATTGAGCCAGGTGTCATGAGGCCGGCTCAACGCGTCTGGTCTCCAGTGCGTCTCCTCGGGCCGGCATACATGGCACCTGCCTTACGCATGGTTTCCCCGGTTCGCCTGCATAGCCCAGTGCGGGCTATTCCACCTCGCCGCACTGGCAGGGCGACCGGGAGCATTCAACCAGGTAAGGTTGGGCAGGCTCAATGCTCAAGAGAGCCAGTACGCCTGCACGGTCCGGTATTTCCGGCGCCACCTCCCCGCCCCAGCCTAGTACCTACAGTGCCTATATTACGCACTAGGCTACCAGTGCATTTCCAGAGCCCTGTTCCTCCTCCACGCACTCTCCCTATAGTGCGTGTATCCAGTTCGGTGCCTCCAGTTCCGGCCCCACGCACTAAGCCACCTGTGCGTCTCCCAAGTCCTGTACACACTGTCACTTCTCCCCGTACTAGTCCTGAGGTGCGTGCCCTCAGCCAGGTGCCACCAGTGCCGGTACCACGCACCAGGTATAGAGTACGCTTTGAGAGTTCAGTGTGCCCTGTCTCTGCTCCCCGCACTAGTAGGAAGGTGCTTATCATTAGCACGGTGCCTCCAGTTCCGGCACCACGCACCAGGTCTACAGTGCGCCATATCCGGCCAGAGCCATCCGTCTCCCCAGCGCCATCTGAGCCATCCGTCTCCCCAGCGCCATCTGAGCCATCCGTCTCCCCAGCGCCATCTGAGCCATCTGTCTCCTCAGCGCCATCTGAGCCATCCGTCTCCCCAGCGCCATCTGAGCCATCCGTCTGCCAGGAGCCTGCAAAGCCGCCCGTCTGCCATGAGCCTGCAAAGCCGCCCGTCTGCCATGAGCCTACAGAGCCGTCAGCCAGACAGGAGCCGCTAGAGCCATCAGCCAGACAGGAGCCGCTAGAGCCGTCAGCCAGACAGGATCTGCCAGAGCCGCCAACCAGACAGGATCTGCCAGAGCCGCCAACCAGACAGGATCTGCCAGAGCCGCCAACCAGACAGGATCTGCCAGAGCCGCCAACCAGACAGGATCTGCTAGAGCCGCTAACCAGACAGGATCTGCCAGAGCCGCCAGCGAGCCATGAGCAGCCAGAGCCGCCAGCGAGCCATGAGCAGCCAGAGCCGTCAGTGAGCCATGAGCAGCCAGAGCCGTCAGTGAGCCATGAGCAGCCAGAGCCGTCAGTGAGCCATGAGCAGCCAGAGCCGTCAGTGAGCCATGAGCAGCCAGAGCCGTCAGAGCGCCATGAGCGTCGTGAGCCGTCAGCCTGCCATGAGCGTCGAGAGCCGTCAGCCTGCCATGAGCGTCGAGAGCCGTCAGCCTGCCATGAGCGTCGAGAGCCGTCAGCCTGCCATGAGCGTCGAGAGCCGTCAGCCTGCCATGAGCGTCGAGAGCCGTCAGCCTGCCATGAGCGTAGAGAGCCGTCAGCCTGCCATGAGCATAGAGAGCCGTCAGTCTGCCATGAGCGTCGAGAGCCGTCAGCCAGCATGGACCTGCCAGAGCCGTCCAAACAGGACCTGCCAGAGTCCTTCAGCCGGGATCTGCCCCTTGTCCCGGTGTTGCCCCTTGTCCCGGTGCTGCCCCTTGTCCCGGTGCTGCCCCTTGTCCCGGTGCTGCCCCTTGTCCCGGTGCTGCCCCTTGTCCCGGTGCTGCCCCTTGTCCCGGTGCTGCCCCTTGTCCCGGTGCTGCCCTTGTCCCGGTGCTGCCCCTTGTCCCGGTGCTGCCCCTTATTCCAGTGATGGTCCTTATCCTGGTGCTGCCCCTTGTCCCGGTGCTACCCCTTGTCCCGGTGCTGCCCCTTGTTCCGGTGCTAGCTGATTATTTAGGGGAAGGTAATGTTTGGGTGGTCAGTGGTAGGGGTAGACAGAAGAGGGGAGTGACTATGGTGGTATGGGGACAGCGTCCGGAACCGGAACCACCACCGTGGTCAACTGCCCACCCGGACCCTCCCCTGGACTTTGTGCTGGTGCGCCCGGCGTTCGCACCTTGGGGGGGGGGTACTGTAACAGTCCTGACCTATTTATGTTAGTTTTTATGTGTTTTTGGTCAGGGCATGTGTTTTGGGTGGGCAGTCTATGTTACCTGTTTCTATGTTGGTTTCGGTTTGCCTGGTATGGCTCTTGATTAGAGGCAGGTGGTTTGCATTTTCCTCTAATCAAGAGTCATATTTAGGTAGGGCATTATCACTGTGTGTTGGTGGGTGATTGTCTCCTGTGATGTCTATCGTGTTGTCGATGTTTTTTCACATATGGAGCTGTTTGGCTGTTCGTTCGTTTTGATGTCCGTTCCTGTTCGTGAGTTTACGTTTGTCCATGTAAGTTTATGTTCAGGTTCCGTTGTACGTCGTTTTCTTATTTTGTAGTTTGTTAAAGTGTTTTTGTTTCGTGACCATCGTAATTAATAATAAAGATGGCATATTTCCCAGACTCCGCATTTTGGTCAGAAGATCCTTCTCTCCTCACCTCATCTGAGGATGAGGAAAGCGACAGCTATTACAGTTGTTGCACCTTACAGGACAGTTTCAATTTCCGTTTATTCACTTTGTTATTTTGTATTTAGTGTTCAGTTTTCAATAAAGCATGAACATTTCCCAAGCTGCGTTTTGGTCCGGTCCTTCCTGTTCATCAGACGAAGAAGATCGTTACACATACTTTTCCTTCCTCGTGATGCCATCTATTTTGAGAAGTACACCAGTTCCTCCTGCAGCAAAGCACCCCCACAACATGATGCTGCCATCCCCGTGCTTCACGGTTGGGATGGTGTTCTTCGGCTTGCAAGCCGCCCCCTTTTTCCTCCAAACATAAGGATGGTTATTATGGCCAACAGTTCTATTTTTGTTTCATCAGACCCGAGGACATTTCTCCGAAAAGTACGATCTTTGTCCCATGTGTAGTTGTAAACCGAAGTTTTTTTTTTTATGGCGGTTTTGGAGCAGTGGCTTCTTCCTTGCTGAGCGGCCTTTCAGGTTATGTCGATATAGGACTCGTTTTACTGTGGATATAGATACTTTTGTACCTGCTTTCTCCAGCATCTTCACAAGGTCCTTTGCTGTTGTTCTGGGATTGATTTGCACCAAAGTACATTCATCTCTAGGAAACAGAACGCGTCTCCTTCCTGAGCAGTATGACGGCTGCGTGGTCCCATGGTGTTTATACTTGCGTACTACTGTTTGTACAGATGAACGTGGTTCCTTCAGGCGATTGGAAATTGCTCCCAAGGATGAACCAGACTTGTGGAAGTCTACAATTATTTTTCTGAGGTCTGGGCTGATTTCTTTTCGTTTTCCCATGATGTCAAGCAACGAGGCACTGAGTTTGAAGGTAGGCCTTGAAATACATCCACAGGTACACCTCCAATTGACTCAAATGATGCCAATTAGCCTATCAGATGCTTCTAAAGCCATGACCTAATTTTCTGGAATTTTCCAAGCTGTTTAAAGGCACAATCAACTTAGTGTATGTCAACTTCTGACCCACTAGAATTGTGATACAGTGAATTATAAGTGAAATAATCTGTCTGTAAACAATTGTTGGAAAAATGACTTGTGTCATGCACAAACTAGATGTCCTAAATGACTTGCCAAAACTATAGTTTGTTAACAAGAAATTTGCGGAGTGGTTGAAAAATGACTTTTAATGACTCCAACCTAAGTGTATGTAAACTTCCGACTTCAACTGTAAGTGAAGGTAGAGGTTGTGGTGCTAGGGGCAGGAGGATCAAGAGACGAGGGGAGCCCCATCCCATTGGATGTGTCATGACATTGCCTGTTTGGGTACATAAAGCCCCATCCCCCTATCCCTGCCACTCCCTGCCTCCCCCTTTCCTCCTTCAACCCATGCTGTGGCCAGAGAGACGTCGTAAATTCCTGAGAATCTCCTCATGGACACACAGTATAGCAGAGGGTAAAACTTTCATAGAGAACAAAGGGATTACTTCCACCTCACAGAACTTGAGGTACGAACAGATTTCATTTCCGGAAAAAGTATAAAAGATCGGTGAAGATTCCAGCTATTAACTGGTCCGTTTGTCACAACTTGGGAAACTCATGAGAGACTGTGTGGCTACATTACCATACTACTGTTTATATAATAGCCTCAGATATGAGGTTTACATCTAATTGCTGTATAAGATGAATGAGTGAGTATGATACTGTTTGTATAATGGTGTAATATGATTTTGGACTGTTTAATGAAGAAAAATCCAATCCCTTTTGATTTGAACTAAATCCGAGGACCCGCGCCTGAGCCCAGTTGGGTCAGACATCCTGGGACAGCCCTTTCTGCAATCCTAATAAAAACCCAACTCTGAGAAATTATCACTAGACTATGTTTCTTCTCCATTAGGAGGGGAACGAAGGTTGTGTACCATTGCTGAATCTTTTAACCATACCACGTGGTTAAACTCTTAGACTATACCGACAGAATAAGAACAAGTCTTTGATATTGACTACTAGTCTGCAGCTAGAAATTCGGTATCATTGAACGTGAAGAACGACAACCGCCGAAACATCCACTCGATAACGAAACGAATGAATGTCACTCTGAACTATCTCCTCTAACCAAGACAGAGAGAGAGAAAGACGGACGAAACTCTCCAACAGAAACAAACTTTTCTCCAGCGATCAAGACGACACACTGAGCGTAAATATATATATATATTGATTGCAATTGTTCCCGAATGAGTGAGCGTTCATGTGTAAAGGATTAGCATGTCAATTGTTATAATTATGAACTCTGTAGTGACTTCTTAGTCGACCCCCAATTTTCTCTTTGTCTAACAAGCCGTCATGCCGGTTCAGCCCACTAGGGCATATTTATCCTATCATTTCATGTAACCATTTTAAGTTTGTTTGTTTGTTTATGCATTTCTGTGAATTACTTAGTTAGTAATAAATAAATGATTTAAGACAATTGATGTATGGATGACTCATAGTGAAGACTGGGTTCGTGCAGATAACCAACAATTTACGACGTTTGGAATGAGACTAACGTGAGGTAAAAATAAATAAATCATTAATCAGAAGACTATTGATCAGATATGAAAATATCTGAAAGGTTATATTGGGAAATTATAACTTTGTCATCTGAACACTTTCCCTGGTGCCCCAACTTCCTAGTTAATTAGTTACGTTATTATTTAGTTGATCGCGTAATAACTAATTACAGAGAATCTTTGATAAAAACTAAGTCTTCAATTACATGACAGTAAAGACACGACAGATGATATTACCACCTGTAGAGGAGACCAGAGCTGGCAGCTGGAAGCGTCACACAGTGTAGTCTGGGCAATAAAGAGCCTCCTCTCCCCTGAGACACACAGCCACTGACTCACACAGGACAGAGTAAAGAAGGGAGACTTCAAGTCTTCTTCACAAAGGCCTGTGTTGAGGGTGCATGGTAATGAGAGAAACCTCAGCACACACTGTCACAGCACCACAATAGCACCAAAATAGCACCACAATAGCACACCCATTCATGCGTAAATGCATACATGCAGATTGATACTGTATAGTGCAATCTTTTTCTTTTCTTTTTCTTTTCTCCCCAATTTGCGATCTTGTCTCAACGCTGCAACTCCCCAACGGGTTCGGGAGGCGAAGGTCGAGTCATGCGCCCTCTACGAAACATGACCCGCGAAACCGCGCTCCTTAACACCCTCCCGCTTAACCCGTAAGCCAGCTGCACCAATGTGTCGGAGGAAACACCGTTCAACTGACGACCCAAGTCAGCCTGCAGGCGCCCCGGCCCGCCACAAGGAGTCGCTAGAGCGCGATGAGCCAAGTAAAGCCCCCCCGGCCAAACCCTCCCCTAACCCAGACGACGCTGAGCCAAATGTGCGCCGCACTATGGGACTCCCGGTCACAGCTGGTTGTGACACAGCCTGGGACTGCTGCACCACTCGGGAGTATCGTGCAGTCTTTTAATTAAAATGTTGGCCATACACGTAAACACACACAAGTCACTCTGGCCGGCTGTAAGTCACTCTGGATAAGAACATCTGTTAAATTACATTATTTGTTCTTTTTTGGCCTACAGTCACATCCCGTAATACGCATGGAATGGTATTTTTTATTTTATTTCACCTTCATTCACCTGTATTAAGAAATGCATTATCACACTTCAGTGACCTCTGACAGAGAGTGAACAATAGCAGAGTGAAGTGTGTTCCTCTCACGGGGGATTGGAGAGGAGGGAAGTGGGAGAGGAGACTGGAAGTTACAGAGAGGCTCTGTAGGAGTGGCAGGAAATCCATTCAGGTTCTTTAGGATTTAACTCTCCCTCTGTGTGTGTGTGACTTTGCGTGGACATGTTTGTGTGTGTGTATGCGCATACACTGTGTGTGTGTATTTGAGACAGAGAGAGAGACAGAGAGAGAGAGGGGACAAATACCCAAATTGAGACTGCATGCAGAATTCTGAAAAAATATCCTCCATGTACAATGTAAAACACCAAATAATGCATGCAGAGCAGAATTAGGCCGATATCCGCTTATGACAAAATCCGGAAAAGAGCTGTTAAATTCTACAACCACCTGGAAGGAAGTGATTCACAAACCTTCCATAACAAAGCCATCACCTACTGGGAGATGAACCTGGAGAAGAGTCCCCTAAGCAAGCTGGTCCTGGGGCTCTGTTCACAAACACAAACAGACCCCACAGAGCCCCAGGACAGCAACACAATTAGACCCAACCAAATCATGAAAAAACGAAAAGATAATTACTTGACACATTGGAAAGAATTAACAAAAAAACTGAGTAAACTAGAATGCTATTTGGCCTTAAACAGAGAGTACACAGTGGCAGAATACCTGACCACTGTGACTGACCCAAACTTAAGGAAAGCTTTGACTATGTACAGACTCAGTTAGCATAGCCTTGCTATTGAGGAAGAGAAGACAGGCTATGTGCACACCGCCCACAAAATGAGGGGGAAACTGAGCTGCACTTCCTACCCTCCTGCCAAATGGATGACCATATTAGAGACACATATTTACCTCAGATTACACAGATCCACAAATAATTTGAAGACAGACCCAATTTTGATAAACTCCCATATCTACTCAGTGAAATACCACAGTGTGCCATCATAGCAGCAAGATTTGTGACCTGTTCCCACAAGAAAAGGGCAACCAGTGAAGAAAAAACACCATTGTAAATACAACCCATATTTCTGTTTATTTATTTTCCCTTTCGTACCTTAACTTAACTATTTGCACATCGTTACAACACTGTATATAGACATGATATGACATTTGAAATGTCTTTATTCTTTTGGAACTTCTGTGAGTGTAATGTTTACTGTTTTTGTTCATTTCACTTTTGTTTATTATCTACTTCACTTGCTTTAGCAATGTTAACATATGTTTCCCATGCCAATAAAGCCCTTGAATTGAATTGAGAGAGAGAGAGAGAGAGAGAGAGAGAGAGAGAGAGAGAGAGAGAGAGAGAGAGAGAGAGATGTAGAGAGAGGGGGAGAGGGAGAGAGAGAGAAATGACTGTGTATGTTTCCCTGCAGAGTGTTGACTGGAACACTGTAACAGGCAAGCAGGCAGACGGCCCCATACTCTGTTCCTGCGGCATGTGTTCCAATAAATGGCCTGCTGCATTCACTCCCAACTCCAAACTGCAGTCCGGAGAGTGAGAGAAAGAGATTAGAGAGAGAAAGAGATTAGAGAGAGAAAGAGATTAGAGAGAGAGAGAGGGGAATAAAAACAGCAGTGAAACCAGACACGCAGTTCTCATTTGGGGAATGTCATGTTGGAGGGGTAGTGGAGGAAAGGATGAGGATAATTAAAGATGGTGGCTAACTGTTCTGTTTGGTTCTGTGGCCCTGCCTGCAGTCTGGATACAGTATGGAGTTTATAGAGCAACAACAACCACACACACAGTGGCGTGTACTCACACAAACATACAGAGACAGACACAGAAGTGTACTATGCGCACACACAGGCAAACAGAAACACACGCATGCATGCACAAACACACACACTCTTCCGCAAACACACACACTGGCACGTGCACACACACACACACACACATCTACACCTACACTACAGTGAGTAAACCCATACACATGTCACCTCCATTTCCCATTCAACAGTAAAAGCTGCTCTCCTTGGCTCTGCTTCCTCAGCCGAAGGGTGTTAATAGCTTTAGTTGAGGCTGGGTGTGCATACAGATGCCTATGTCCAGGAAGGTCAGCCCACAAAATGACAGCCATCCTCCAGGGGGAGAAAAGAGCCTTTCTCCTGGGCTGGAGGTCCTGCAGGGGACACAGCCCCGTTCCCACACTGCCTGGCCTACACTGTCTGGTTTGTTGACCGCTTCCCAAACACCATCACCACACACTCTTCCTCCCTCAGTCTGTTGTTTCTCACCATCCTTCTTTTATTATCTTTCCCTTTTTTCTCCCTCTTTTCCTCTTTCTCTTACGACTGATTTCCCCCCACTTGTCTCTCTTTCTCGCTCCCTCCCTTCTCCCTTTTCTATCCCTCTCTTTCCTTCTCACTCTATCTTTCCAATGTTGGTCTCTGTCTTTCATCCCTCATTGCTTTTTTTCTTTCCCTGTTTATTTGGGTGGGCCAGTGAATGGTGATGTACTGTGTGAATAGTCTGGTGGGCCCGAATCAGGGCTCAGATTCCCATGCTGGAGAGAACAATGCTGGGCTGTGATGTGAATAGTCACGCAGTGCTGGAGGTGCAGGCAGAGAGGCAGGCGTTGTGTCAGGGCCAGGCCAGGGGATGTGAGAGCAGAGAGGCTGGGAGCAGAGCAAGGCCAGGCAGACTGCGGTGGAGGCTCCAGGGCTGCGTTGCACCACTGAACGAGCAGGCTGTGATGTCATGGGAACCGCTAGGTTCACTAATGAACACAAACGCAATCAGGACTGTTCTTTCTCTCCTGAGGTTTTCTCTGACGTGAGGAGAGTATCAGGATACGGTTGACCACATTTATCTCATGTGTAGAGTACGGTCTTGTGGGACATTTTGGTCACAATGATTATTGTTTTTTAAGTTGCTGTGGGCAATGTAGTAATATTGGTAAACTTGTCCAATGATCATCATAGAATCAACGAGACATCCTCTCTGTGTTTGAATTGTCCCTTGGTCCGCTACCTTACAATCCCTTTCAATATTTACCAAGATTCTGTGATGCTAACCCTCATCCATGATCCTCTCTGTTTATTTACCAGAATGCCATGGTGTCGTTCAAGGAGCTGTGTGGTCTGACGCCGGCGGCCAACATGAAGCAGTGTATCCTGACCGTGTCCACGTGGCTGATGAACAGCGAGCGAGCGCTCAGGGTGACCGTGGACCTGAGTCAAGCCTACCCCACCATGGAGGCCCAAGGGCCCGTCCCCGAGCTGCTCCGCAAGGTCCTCAACGCCTACGACATGGTACGCTAGAGCGGCACCACATAGGCATAACATACACTACAGAGCTACCGTTCTGTTGCGGTCGATGTTGTATTCAGAGAGATACGCAGCGTTCATTTACGGTTAATAGGAGTGTGAACGTTATTCACTAAAAAGGTGCTATGAAGTGAAAACGCATCACAACCTGGTAAGGTAACATGCTACAACACCCTTGTGCACTAAACAGTCGTAAGAGTCTGTTGCGCACCATGCCTTCAAATAATAATATCAGTGTAGGAAAATGTTATAAATTGTTAGCACATTATGACACAGCAAGGAAACATGCCACAGATGACCTCCACCACAGGGAGTGAACAAACCATTTACTATAGCTACTGCAGCGCTGTGATAAGCGCTAACTCATCCCGGAGCAGTTCACCCTGCTGCGCTTCCGCACGGCATCCCATCATGCCCTGTGCCTCCCCAAGCCGTCACTCTCCATCCTGGCTGCTGTCTGGTCTGTGATAACAACCAGCTTATTCATTATTCACCAGGCACCTACTGGTACAGGCCAACACAGGGGTGGTTAAAGTCCCCCCAGCGCTCAGAGCAAATCAACACCCCACTATTCCACCCCCCTGATGGAGATTGGTTTGACCTGTTGAACTGGGTCATCAGAGAGCTGTTGTGGTGTTGTAGCTACATGACATTACTGTTCATATCCCAGTCACTCCTATTGCTGACACCTAGAGTGCAACGACATCATATAAGCTCCATAGCTGAGGCTCTAAATAGCTTTGTATTTTAATCAGCTTTCTCCCTGGGCATGCTTGTCTTTGAGTACCTCTTATGGCCCCGGTACATTACATTCACATGTGAAGGGCTTTAATGAAGAGCCTAAATGAAGGGCCTAAAAATAATTCCGCTGCTGTTCCATTGCAACATTCCTGTGCTCTCAGCCTCCCAGCGTCAGCTAGCAGAGTCCCGACAGCTGAGGAGATGAATCTACAGTGAGGCTGAGTGTGCCTGAGACAGAGGCTGCCTGTCCTGAGCACAGGGTCAGTCAGCTGAGTGTTACTGTGTGCTTCCAAAGATTAGTCCATTGGCACACGCCCCAATCTCAAGAACAGAGGCTCCAGTGTGTGTGTGTGTGTGTGTGTGTGTGTGTGTGTGTGTGTGTGTGTGTGTGTGTGTACCAGCCCTAGCCATTAACACATTCATGGTTGTACTCACGTGGGCTGGTTGGACGCAGGCGCCGTAACCTAGGAGTGAACTGAGCATCAGCAGATTCGAACTCTGTGGTCAGTGCCCCTGAGGCCAGGCCAGAGAGATCCAGCTCAGCCTGAGCCAATGGGAGCCAGCCCCCTGTCCTGTCTGCTGACCAATATGATCCCAGGGCCAGTGGCCCTGTACCAGCCCACACACAGTGGCCTGCTTCTTGTCTCTGTGCTCTGACTGCTGGGTCAGGCCAGCTGCTTCTCACTGTCCGTGGGAGGGAGAGGCTGTAAAAGCAGAAGGTTTTCAGTTCAGGTCACAGGGTTTGGGATTGGAACTGGGCTAAAGCTGTAAGGCTGGCTCAATGCTTCCAGGAACACAGGTAGGGGACCAAACGGGGGCTGCATCACAAAATGGCACTCCATTCCCTATGTAGTGACCTACTTTTGGCAAGAGCCCAATGGGCCCTGGTCAAAAGTAGTGCACTAAATATGGAACAAGGTGTCATTTAGGATGCAACCAGACTGTTCTCACCTCCTGTCCTCTACTGTATCACCACATGACTCTGTGTCTGTGTGTGTGTGTGTGTGTGTGTGTGTGTGTGTGTGTGTGTGTGTGTGTGTGTGTGTGTGTGTGTGTGTGTGTGTGTGTGTGTGTGTGTGTGTGTGTGTGTGTGTGTGTGTGTGTGTGCGTGTGTGCGTGTGCGTGTGTGTGCGTGTGTTTTGTCTGACTCTGTGTGTGTGGGGGGAGTGCATGTGTTTTGTCTGACTGTGTGTGTGTGTGGGTGTGTGGGTTTTGTCTGTCTCTATCTCCGTGGGTGTGATTCCCTGGTTCTGGGCATAGCAGAGGGAGAAAAAAGTTTATAAAGAACAAATGATCAAAGGACTTTGAGAAATGTTGACGTACCCTCTTTCTCTTCCATCGAATGTCTCTGAGAAGTATTTCCCTCGAGACTTTGTTATTCATTATTCCTATGGTATTCCCCCATGTTTGGCTATGCGTACATTCAATGATAATTCTGTTTTATTCTTTACTAAGAGGTAGTGTTTCCATTGTCCTGTTTAGCCTTGTCTACAGTAGGACTCATGACATAAGAAGTCCCCCTCCGACACAGGAATTGCTTGATACTGTACGACCTCACTTCCTTTTGCCTAATCTTATCCCCTGTTTATTTCTCTGTAGATGATTCAGACGAGCCGGACGCTGATTGAGTCAGCTGATGTGGTCTACTCCAAGCTTACACAAGCACAACGGGCAGGTAAGGCTTTGTAGTATTCACTTTACCAGTGACATAGCCTGGTAAAGTGCTGTCTCCTAAGGTCAGCAAGACAGCACAAACAGATCTTGGACCAGTCTATGCCACGGGTCAAGAGCTTCACCAAACCCAGACAAACATGGGCATAACACTGCCTGCCCTCACTCCCATCCCAAACTGGTCTCTGATCAGTCTTTCTATTACATTTTTTCACCAGGTAAATTGACTGAGAACACATTCTCATTTACAGCAATGACCTGAGGAATAGTTACAAGGGAGAGGAAGGGGGATGAATGAGCCAATTGGAAGCTGGGGATGATTAGGTGGACATGATGGTATGAAGGCCAGATGGGAATTTAGCCAGGACACCAGGGTTAACACCCCTACTCTTACGATAAGTGCCATGGGAGCTTTAGTGACTACAGAGAGTCAGGACACCCATTTTAAAAATCCCGTCTGAAAGACAGCCCCCTACACAAGACAATGAGATATTCTATAACACCACTTCCAGCAGCATCTGGTCTCTCATCCAGGGACCGACCAGGACCAACCCTGCTTAGCTTCAGAGACAAGCCAGCAGTGGAATGCAGGATGGAATGCTGCTGGCCCAGGAGATAGAAATACATGTGGGGATTTCATCATAGTCGCTGTCATCGCTATTGCTGTCGTCATCCAGTAATTTACCATTTATCTTCAGGGACTCAGCCCTGGGTAGTTAACACGTCAGTCGGCATGTGAATTCACTCACCGAGCAAGACGGCATTGAATGGAACAAGAGGAGTGAATGAACTGAAGTATTCCCTTAAAAAGAGCAGAGAGGACAGGAAGGACAGTAATAGATAGAAAGATAGAATGAGGGCGAGAATGGAAGCCGGGAATCGTCAATGCTGTTTTTTTTAATGGCTTGTGGACAATAGCGGTGACTAAGGCTTTTGGTGCGTGGTTGTAATTGACTATACTGAGATCTTTTAAGTACAAAATGGCTCCAAATTAGGGGGCCAATGATTGTCTTTCTCCTGGCTCCCCATCCTCTGTGTGGGGCTGTAATTGCAGGTTGCCCCACTGCAGTACTGAGCGGCTGCAGACAGAAAGTCGGCTGCAGACAGACAGCGCTCCTAAATGGCAGAGAAGATAAGATAAAGATGCATCAGGATTCCTGATTTATCATCATTATGTTTGTTTACCTGCGGTATTTGTGTCTGCCCGCCTCCGAAGGCGAGACATAACACAGATAGTACATTCTGCACTGGTAAGCTCATGGATATTAAACAGATGCACGTAAACAAGCAGCAAGTGCACACGTGTACACCTCCTAACATATTTATTTGGACAGTGAAGCAGCCTGTAGGGAGGAGGTCAGAGACCTGGCGGTGTGGTGCCAGAAAAACAACCTCTCCCTCAACATCAGCAAGACAAAGGAGCTGATCGTGGACTACAGGAAACGGAGGGGCGAGCACGCCCCCATCCACATCGATGGGGCTGTAGTGGAGCGGGTCGGGAGTTTCAAGTTCCTCCACATCACTAAGTAATTTACATGGTTCACACACACCAACACAGTTTTGAAGAGGGCACTACAACTTCCCTTCCCCCTCAGGAGGCTGAAAAGATTTGGCCTGGGCCCTCAGATCCTCCAAAAGTTCTACAGCTGCACCATTGAGAGCATCTTGACTGGCTGCATCACCGCTTGGTACGGCAACTGCAAGACACCCGACCGCAAGGCACTACAGAGGGTGGTGAGTACGGCCCAGTACATCACTGGTGTCGAGCTCCCTGCCATCCAGGACCTCTATACCAGGTAGTGTTAGAGGAAGGCCCAACAAATTGTCAGACTCCAGCTTTGTTAAAGAGGCATAAATAGCACCCCCCCCCAAAAAATGCTAACCTCCCTGGTAATGGTGAGAGGTTCGCATGTCTTGGGGGTATGATCTTTGACATTGTAACTTTCTCACTCATCATTATTCACATTTCATTCAGGATTATCTGTAATCATGGTAGTATCCACATTCATTTATTAGTGTTTAGAAACATATTCTATTCTTATTTACAATAAAAGTGACTCGAAAATAACACAATACATTATTTACCATTCATTTCTATTGGGCACAGCATAATCCAGAACACAACTAAAACAAACTGCAAATGCATCCAACAACTTTGTTATCACAAGCTTGATGTAATCATTGTGTGCTAAGAATATGAGACCAAATGCAAACATTTTGACTAAATGAAAGACACTGTCAGTGAATTTGTCCAAATACTTATGACTAGATACATGAAGTGCATTCATTTCTAAACGGTAAAACAGATATGTAGGAAAATACCTTTACATAAAAGGCGACATTCTGTACTATAGTACATATAATACCAAAATGCTGGAGTATAGAGCCAAATTAAATGTTTTAGCTTCACTGGCCAAATAAATGCATAGGGGAGTGTTTAGTATATATTTATATAGAGTGCCTTCAGAAAGTATTCGCACCCCTTGACTTTTTCCACATTTTGTTGTGTTACAGCCGGAATTTAAAATGAATTATATTGAGATTTGGTGTTACTGGCCAACACACAATACCCCATAATGTCAAGGTGGAATTATGTTCTTAGAAAGTTTTACAAATAGATTACAAATGAAAACCTCAAATGTCTAGAGTCAATAAGTGTTCAACCCTTTTGTTATGACAAGCGTAAATAAGTTCAGGAGTAAAAATGTGCTTAACAAGTCACATAATAAATTGTATGGACTCACTCTGTGTACAATATTTAGCATGATTGTTGAATGACTACTTCAGCTCTGTACCCCACATACAATTATCTGTAAGGTCCCCTCAGTCGAGCAGTGCATTTCAAACACAGATTCAACCACAAAGACCAGGGAGGTTTTTCAATGACTCGCTAAGAAGGGCACCTATTAGTAGATGAAAAAAGCAGACATTGAATATTCCTTTGAGAATGGTGAAGTTATTAATTATACTTTGAATGGTGTATCAATACACCCAGTCACTACTAAAATACAGGCGTTCTTCCTAACTCAGTTGCATGAGGCCAATGGTGACTTTAAACAGTTACAGAGTTTAATGGCTGTGATAGGAGAAAACTGAGGATGGATCAACAACATTGTAGTTACTCCACAATACTAACCTAAATGTCAGCGTGAGAAGGAGGAAGCCTGTACCAAGTAAAATTATTCCAAAACATGCATCCTGTTTGCAATAAGGCACTAAAGTAAAACTGCAAAAAAAAGTGGCAAAGAAATTAACTTTATGTCCTGAATACAAAGTGTTATGTTTGGGGCACAACTTTCATATTTTCAAGCATGGTGGTGGCTGCATCATGTTATGGGTATGCTTGTCATCGGCAAGGACTAGTGAGTTTTTCTGGAATAAAAAGAAACGGAATAGAGCTAAGCACAGGCAAAATCCTACAGGAAAAGCTGCTTTCCAACAGACACTGGGAGACAAATTCAAAGAATTCTAAGATACAAGGCCAAATATACACTGGAGTTGCGTGCCAAGACACCATTGAATGTTTCTAAGTGGCCTAGTTACAGTTTGGACTTAAATCGGCATGAAAATCTATGGCAAGACTTGAAAATGGGTTTCTAGCAATGAATGATCAACAAGCAACTTGACAGAGCTTGAATAATTAAAAAATATATATAATGTGCAAATATTGTACTTTCCAGGTGTGCAAAGCTCTTAGAGACTTACCCAGAAAGACTCACAGCTGTAATCGCTGCCAAAGGTGATTCTAACATGTATTGACTCAGGTGTGTGAATACTTATGTAAATGAGATATTTCTGTATTTAATTTTCAATAAATGTGCAAAAATGTCTAAAAACATGTTTTCACTTTGCCATTATGGGGTATTCTGTGGATATGGGTGCGGAAAAAATATATACATTTCATCAATTTTTTATCCAGGCTGTAACAACAAAATGTGGGAATAAATCAAGGGGTTTGAATACTTTCTGAAAGCACTATATATATAATATTCAGAATGAACTGTGGATAGAATGAAAAACATCCATATGTTAACTGAACCAGGCAGAGACAGGGCTTACACGCGTAGAGACTGACGACACACTGAAGTGTTATGCTGATGAAGGAGGACCCAAAAGCGACGTAATAGAAACAGAGTCTTTATTCCAGTCTTAGACAAAAACGATACTCCTGATATATCTAAAGTAAAAACAAAACAGGAAAACTGAAATCCTCTCGTCAGTAGAGATGAACGACTGGAGACGCGACCACTAGACACCTGCTCACACGCAGCATCTGATGAAGGCAAAAACACGACAGGGCGGAACAAGGACACAGAACAGCAAACATCAAACAAGAATCCGACAAGGACTGAAGCGGAAAACAGAGGAAGAAATAGGAACTCTAATGAGGGCAAAAATAGGGGACAGGTGTGAAAGAGTAAATGAGGTCGTTAGGAGAATGAGAAACAGCTGGGAGCAGGAACGGAACGATAGAGAGAGAGAGCGGGAGAGGGAGAAAGGGAGGAGGAGAGAGAAGGATAGAAAGAGGGAAAGAACCTAATAAGACCAGCAGAGGGAAGCACAGGGACAAGACATGATGATCAAAGACAAAACATGACAGTACCCCCCCACTCACCGAGCGCCTCCTGGCGCGCTCGAGGAGGAACCCTGGCGGCAACGAAGGAAATCATCAATCAACGAACGGTCCAGCACGTCCCGAGATGGAACCCAACTCCTCTCCTCAGGACCGTAACCCTCCCAATCCACTAAATACTGGTGACCACGTCCCCGAGAACGCATGTCCATGATCTTCCGTACCTTGTAAATAGGTGCGCCCTCGACAAGGACGGGAGGGGGGGAGGGAAGACGAACGGGAGCGCGATGAAAAGGCTTGACACAAGAGACATGGAAGACAGGGTGGACGCGACGAAGATGTCGCGGAAGAAGCAATCGCACAGCGACAGGATTGACGACCTGAGAGACACGGAACGGACCAATGAACCGCGGAGTCAACTTGCGAGAAGCTGTCGTAAGGGGAAGGTTACGAGTGGAAAGCCACACTCTCTGACCGTGACAATACCTAGGACTCTTAATCCTACGTTTATTGGCGGCTCTCACAGTCTGCGCCCTGTAACGGCAAAGTGCAGACCTGACCCTCCTCCAAGTGCGCTCACAACGTTGGACAAAAGCCTGAGCGGAGGGAACGCTGGACTCGGCGAGCTGGGACGAGAACAGAGGAGGCTGGTAACCAAGACTACTCTGAAACGGAGATAGCCCGGTAGCAGACGAAGGAAGCGAGTTGTGAGCGTACTCAGCCCAGGGGATCTGTTCTGCCCAAGACGCAGGGTTTCGAAACGAAAGGCTGCGTAAAATGCGACCAATCGACTGATTGGCCCTTTCTGCTTGACCGTTAGACTGGGGATGAAACCCGGAAGAGAGACTGACGGAAGCACCAATCAAACGACAGAACTCCCTCCAAAACTGTGACGTGAATTGCGGACCTCTGTCTGAAACGGCGTCTAACGGAAGGCCATGAATTCTGAACACATTCTCAATGATGATTTGTGCCGTCTCCTTAGCGGAAGGAAGCTTAGCGAGGGGAATGAAATGTGCCGCCTTAGAGAACCTATCGATAACTGTAAGAATCACAGTCTTCCCCGCAGACGAAGGCAGACCGGTAATAAAGTCTAAGGCGATGTGAGACCATGGTCGAGAAGGAATGGGAAGCGGTCTGAGACGACCGGCAGGAGGAGAGTTACCTGACTTAGTCTGCGCGCAGTCCGAACAAGCAGCCACGAAACGGCGCGTGTCCCGCTCCTGAGTAGGCCACCAAAACCGCTGGCGAATAGAAGCAAGCGTACCCCGAACGCCGGGGTGGCCAGCTAACTTGGCAGAATGAGCCCACTGAAGAACAGCCAGACGAGTAGAGACAGGAACAAACAGAAGGTTACTAGGACAAGCGCGCGGCGACGCAGTGTGAGTGAGTGCTTGCTTTACCTGTCTCTCAATTCCCCAGACAGTCAACCCGACAACACGCCCTTCAGGGAGAATCCCCTCGGGGTCGGTAGAAACCACAGAAGTACTAAAAAGACGGGATAAGGCATCAGGCTTGGTGTTCTTATTTCCCGGGCGATAGGAAATCACGAACTCGAAACGAGCGAAAAACAACGCCCAACGAGCTTGACGTGCATTAAGTCGTTTGGCAGAACGGATGTACTCAAGGTTCTTATGGTCAGTCCAAACGACAAAAGGAACAGTCGCCCCCTCCAACCACTGTCGCCATTCGCCTATGGCTAAGCGGATAGCGAGCAGTTCGCGGTTACCCACATCATAGTTGCGTTCCGATGGCGACAGGCGATGAGAAAAGTAAGCGCAAGGATGAACCTTATCGTCAGACTGGAAGCGCTGGGACAGAATGGCTCTCACGCCCACCTCTGAAGCGTCAACCTCGACAATGAATTGTTTAGTGACGTCAGGAGTAACAAGGATAGGGGCGGATGTAAAACGCTTCTTGAGGAGATCAAAAGCTCCCTGGGCGGAACCGGACCACTTAAAGCAAGTCTTGACAGAAGTCAGAGCTGTGAGAGGGGCAGCCACTTGACCGAAATTACGAATGAAACGCCGATAGAAATTAGCGAAACCGAGAAAGCGCTGCAACTCGACACGTGACTTAGGAACGGGCCAATCGCTGACAGCCTGGACCTTAGCGGGATCCATCTGAATGCCTTCAGCGGAAATAACAGAACCGAGAAAAGTGACAGAGGAGACATGAAAGGCGCACTTCTCAGCCTTCACGTAGAGACAATTCTCTAAAAGGCGCTGGAGTACACGTCGAACGTGCTGAACATGAATCTCGAGTGACGGTGAAAAAATCAGGATATCGTCAAGGTAAACGAAAACAAAGATGTTCAGCATGTCTCTCAGTACATCACTAACTAATGCCTGAAAGACAGCTGGAGCATTAGAGAGACCGAACGGCAGAACCCGGTATTCAAAATGCCCTAACGGAGTGTTAAACGCCGTTTTCCACTCGTCCCCTTCTCTGATGCGTACGAGATGGTAAGCGTTACGAAGGTCCAACTTAGTAAAGAACCTGGCTCCCTGCAGCATCTCGAAGGCTGACGACATAAGGGGAAGCGGATAACGATTCTTAACCGTTATGTCATTCAGCCCTCGATAATCCACGCAGGGGCGCAGAGTACCGTCCTTCTTCTTAACAAAGAAAAACCCCGCTCCGGCGGGAGAGGAAGAAGGCACCACAGTACCGGCGTCGAGAGAAACAGACAGATAATCCTCGAGAGCCTTACGTTCGGGAGCCGACAGAGAGAATAGTCTACCCCGAGGGGGAGTGGTCCCCGGAAGGAGATCAATACAACAATCATACGACCGGTGAGGAGGAAGAGAGCTGGCTCTGGACCGACTGAAGACCGTGCGTAGATCATGATATTCTTCCGGCACTCCTGTCAAATCACCAGGTTCCTCCTGACTAGAGGGGACAGAAGAAACAGGAGGTATAGCAGACATTAAACACTTCACATGACAAGAAACATTCCAGGATAGGATAGAAATACTAGACCAATTAATAGAAGGATTATGACATACTAGCCAGGGATGACCCAAAACAACAGGTGTAAAAGGTGAACGAAAAATCAAAAGGAAATGGTCTCACTGTGGTTACCAGATACTGTGAGGGTTAAAGGTAGTGTCTCACATCTGATACTGGGGAGAGAACTACCATCTAAAGCGAACATGGGCGTGGGCCTCCCTAACTGTCTGAGAGGAATGTCATGTTTCCGAGCCCATGCTTCGTCCATAAAACAACCCTCAGCCCCAGAGTCTATCAAGGCACTGCAGGAAGCAGCCGAACCGGTCCAGCGTAGATGGACCGACAAGGTAGTACAGGATCTTGATGGAGAGACCTGAGTAGTAGCGCTCACCAGTAGCCCTCCGCTTACTGATGAGCTCTGGCTTTTACTGGACATGACATGACAAAATGTCCAGCAGAACCGCAATAGAGACAAAGGCGGTTGGTGATTCTCCGTTCCCTCTCCTTAGTCGAGATGCGAATACCTCCCAGCTGCATGGGCTCAGTCTCTGAGCTGATGGGAGAAGATGGTTGAGATGCGGAGAGGGGAAACACCGTTAACGCGAGCTCTCTTCCACGAGCTCGGTGACGAAGATCTACCCGTCGTTCTATGCGGATGGCGAGTGCAATCAAAGAGTCCACGCTGGAAGGAACCTCCCGGGAGAGAATCTCATCCTTAACCTCAGCGTGAAGTCCCTCCAGAAAACGAGCGAGCAACGCCGGCTCGTTCCAGTCACTGGATGCAGCAAGAGTGCGAAACTCTATAGAGTAATCCGTTATGGATCGATCACCTTGACATAGGGAAGCCAGGACCCTGGAAGCCTCTTTCCCAAAAACAGAACGATCAAAAACGCGTATCATCTCCTCCTTAAAGTTCTGATAAACGTTAGAACACTCAGCCCTTGCCTCCCAGATAGCTGTGCCCCACTCCCGAGCCCGACCAGTCAGGAGCGATATGACGTAAGCGATCCGAGCTCTCTCTCCTGAGTATGTGTTGGGCTGGAGAGAGAACACAATATCACACTGGGTGAGAAAGGAGCGACACTCAGTGGGCTGCCCAGAGTAACAAGGTGGGTTATTAACCCTAGGTTCCGGAGACTTGGAAGACCAGGAAGTAGCTGGTGGCACGAGACGAAGACTCTGAAACTGTCCTGAGAGATCGGAGACATGAGCGGCCAGGGTCTCAACGGCATGACGATCAGCAGACAATTCCTGCTCGTGTCTGCCGAGCATTTCTCCCTGGATCTCGATGGCAGTCTTGCGAGAATCCGTAGTCGCTGGGTCCATTCTTGGTCGGATTCTTCTGTTATGCTGATGAAGGAGGACCCAAAAGCGACGTAATAGAAACAGAGTCTTTATTCCAGTCTTAGACAAAAACGATACTCCTGATATATCTAAAGTAAAAACAAAACAGGAAAACTGAAATCCTCTCGTCAGTAGAGATGAACGACTGGAGACGCGACCACTAGACACCTGCTCACACGCAGCATCTGATGAAGGCAAAAACACGACAGGGCGGAACAAGGACACAGAACAGCAAACATCAAACAAGAATCCGACAAGGACTGAAGCGGAAAACAGAGGAAGAAATAGGAACTCTAATGAGGGCAAAAATAGGGGACAGGTGTGAAAGAGTAAATGAGGTCGTTAGGAGAATGAGAAACAGCTGGGAGCAGGAACGGAACGATAGAGAGAGAGAGCGGGAGAGGGAGAAAGGGAGGAGGAGAGAGAAGGATAGAAAGAGGGAAAGAACCTAATAAGACCAGCAGAGGGAAGCACAGGGACAAGACATGATGATCAAAGACAAAACATGACATGAAGACACACTCTGTGGTAAAGCTAGACCCTTGTGTGTGTGTGTGTGTGTATTGGTTGGTTCTTCTATCCTTGTGGGGACCTAAAATCCCCAAAAGTCTCCACAAGGACAGTAAAACAAGCAAAATTGGGGACAAAAGTGGGGACATTAGTCTTAGGTTTAGATTTAGGTTAAGGGTTTAGTGGTTAGGGTTAGGAGTTAGGTTTGGATTAGGGTTACGTTTTAGGGAAAATAGGATTGTGAATGGAAATTCATTTTAGGTCCCCTAAATTGTGTGTGTGTGAGAGAGAGTGTGTAAGAGTGATACTGAGATGGTTGGGGGGACTTTCAAAGAATTCAGCAGACACTGAAGCAACATGCGAGCCTGCACCCCACAGGCCTCCCCTCAGTCACACAGTAGCAGGCTCATGCCCATGCCCAGCCACCTCCATGTGGGCAGCACCATGTCCCTGTGCCAGTGTCGTGCTTCCCGTTTACCCAGGGGTGGAGCATGAAAGCTGGGCTTGAATCAGAATGCACTCCCCCGCTCCTCCATAGAACAGCCCCATAAGAAGCCCTGGGCTAAGCATGGCTGAAACCCCACCAGTAACTGCACAGCTATACAGTCACACAGCTGTGTGTTGGTGTCAGTAGTAGGATGTCAAGGGGTGGGTTATGTAATAAGAAAACATTGGGGGTGGGGATACGGGGAAAAAATAACCCCTATGGGCCCTCAGCCTCATAACATAACACTTTCTCTAACACCCAGCTCCCTCCCTCACCCTCACCCTCCTCCACCCTTCACCCAGCCCAGTCGTAAAGAGACATGTCCTGCAGCCATCCCATGCCTCTGCATCCCATGCTCATGCTTTCTGACAAGGGGGCTGTTTTGGTATTGCTTGGCCAGACGGAACGAAATGGAATGGAAAAATAAAAAGTGCATAGCGAAGGAGCTACAAACACAGGAAGCTGAAGCGGCTTTATGTTCCTGTGACACACATGGCTGGGCTCTCAGCAGCCCCACAGAGACACGACACGTGGGTTTGTGCCCATAGGCGACATTGTAAGGCAGGTCCTCACCAGACATCACCGGCAACAACGACACGTGGGTTTGTGCCCATAGGCGACATTGTAAGGCAGGTCCTCACCAGACATCACCGGCAACAACGACACGTGGGTGTGTGCCCATAGGCGACATTGTAAGGCAGGTCCTCACCAGACATCACCGGCAACAACGACACGTGGGTGTGTGCCCATAGGCGACATTGTAAGGCAGGTCCTCACCAGACATCACCGGCAACAACGACACGCGGGTTTGTGCCCATAGGCGACGTTGTTGCCGGTGATGTCTGGTGAGGACCTGCCTTATAACGTCGCCTACAAGCCCTCAGTCCAGCCTCTCTCAGCCTATTGCGGACAGTCTGAGCACTGATGGAAGGATTGTGCGTTCCTGGTGTAACTCAGGCTGTTTTTGTTGCCATCCTGTACCTGTCCCGCAGGTGGGATGTTCGGCTGTACCGATCCTGTGCAGGTGTTGTTACATGTGGTCTGCCACTGCGAGGACGATCAGCTGTCCGTCCTGTCTCCCTGTAGCGCTGTCTAAGGCGTCTCACAGTACGGACATTGGAATTTATTGTCCTGGCCACAGCTGCAGTCCTCATGCCTCCTTGCAGCATGCCTAAGGCACGGTCACGCAGATGAGCAGGGACCCTGGGCATCTTTCTTTTGGTGTTTTTCAGAGTCAGTAGATAGGCCTCTTTAGTGTCCTAAGTTTTCATAACTGTGACCTTAATTGCCTACCGTCTATAAGCTGTTAATGTCTTAACGACCGTTCCACAGGTGCATGTTCCTTAATTGTTTATGATTCATTGAACAAGCATGGGAAACAGTGTTTAAACCCTTTACAATGAAGATCTTTGAAGTTATTTGGATTTTTACGAAATATCTTTGAAAGACAGGGTCCTGAAAAGGGGATGTTTCTTTTTTTGCTGAGTTTATATGCGGTAGAGAAAACGGCACTCTGTTTGAATGCCTACTCTCTCTGTCCTCCTTCCTCCACCCCCTCTTTGTGTTCATTATGCCCAGCCATTATTGCTTCTAATCAATTTAATTTGGGAAGTGGTGCTGATGTGTTGATGAGAGAGAGAGAGGCGGGATGTGAGGCGGGACGTGAGGCGACAAGATGTCCCCGCTAACTCCTCTCTGCATACACCTACAGAGGTGCCTGCCTGATAAACCCCCAGGGCTCACCACAACACAGACCAATGAACGACCACACAGGCATCTGTGACATACATTCTGGCGCACAGATGCTATCTGTGGCTGTGTGCACAAATGACTGCATGAATGTGTGTGGACGTGCATACGTCCATGTTGCTTTTCATAACATACACATCATGTATATACCCCTAGAATTGCTTATTCAAATTCTGCGATCATGTTTAAGAGAACCACGGAGTTCATATCACCAGTTTTAATGGGCTTTTCCAGCCCTGGCACCAGAGGGACAGCAGCAGTAGACTGGCGTTAGCTAGCGTGGGTATAGGGCAGGAGGACTGATGGAGGAGGGAGGAGGGAGGAGGAGGTAGGAGGAAAAAGGCTGCATGGACATGTCTATGTTTATTTATTGATATCCCTTCCTCCCCTCCCCCTCTCTGTCCCTTGGTGAGATTCTCCGCCTCCTCTGGCTGCGGTGGTATGGTTAGCAGCCTCTCACCATGGATCCCATTACCATGGAAATGCAGGGGATAAAGAGATCCTTGTCTTTTCTTAGTCAATGCCGCCGTTCCGGACAGAGAAAATCCCATTCTCTGCGGTGTCCTGGGATGAAATCCGGCTTTGGCTGATCCCTCCCTCGCAGCACATCACTCGTAATAAATAAATGAAGCTCGGCTCGCAGCCTCTCTTTTTCGATTTCTGTTACTCTCTCTCGTGGTTCTGCCTTTTTCTCCATTCTGTTAATTTCTCTCGTTAGTCCCGTTTTCTCACTCCTCTTTTGCTCTATTTTACTACTCACTCTTATCTCTCCCCCTGTTTCTCTCCTCGCCTTGGGCGGCAGGTAGCCTAGTGGTTAGAGTGTTGGGCCAGTATCCGAAAGGTAGCTGGATCGAATCCCCAAACTGACAAGGTAAAAATCTGTCATTCTGCCCCTGAAATGGGCAGTTAACTCACTGTTCCACGGGCGCCAAAGACGTGGAGGTTGATTAAGGCAGCCCCCCCGCACCTCTCTCATTCAGAGGGGTTGGGTTAAATGCGGAAGACACATTTCAGTTGAATGCATTCAACTGCATTCAACACCCCTTTCCCTATGTGTATATGGAGCATAGGTGTGTGTGTGTGTAGGTGCATGCAGAGAGAAGATCTTGTCGTCTGTCTCTCTCTGAACACGTCCCAGTACTGACATGCCCGTCTCTCTCTCACTCTCTCTCTCTCTCTTCACACGAGAAGCAAAGCGTGAGGGGTGCATTACTTGAAGTGACAGTTCAAAATGACAAGTGTGCCACCGGAAGGGAAAAGGACAATTGGGATATGAAATGGTCCGAGAGGCTGTGTGCCACAAGGTTCCTCAAGCTGAGGGGTGGGCCCGGAGAAAAATGTAAGCACTCTTAAAGTCATAGACAGAGCTATGGATGCAAGGACTGACCATCCAATATATAAAAAATAGATTTTTAAGCATGTTATGAGGCCATGCAGAGTTTGTTTACATGTATAATGTTTACAAACATTGGTAAAACAAGCTTATATTTTGGGTTCTGATTGGATTTGACAATTGAACTAAGCTCATTTATATGATATATTCTTCAAGAATGAACGGGTATATATATATAAATTCATAAATCCAAAAATGGATGTAGCAACTACAGATCTCCCCTTTTAAGAACTGAGTCGGACACCTTTACTTTTGGTTTTGTTGTGAATATAAAGGAGATAAATGAACGGCTTGAGGTTCAGGATATGATATCTCACTGATTCATTTCACTGACAGCTCGTCGAAACACGGTACAAGAATGTTCAATCGTCAAGTAAATGGGAACCAAACAGCTTAATATAACAACAGGGATTATTATCACTTTGAAAGAACAGCAGTACAGTAAGCCAGGCGAGAGAGAGATGGGTAGATAAGTGGACGGATGGATGAGAGGAGAGAGCGTGTCAGAAGGCTGGGCACAGAGAGAGAGAAAGAGAGAAATGACCTCTGGCTAGACACTTATTGTTGCTCACCGTTATTATTGTTGTGAGCATCGCTATTTACAACCCCTGGGTGCCCCAGTTACACACTGCTCAGAAGCAGCTCACTAATAATATCTTTCTCTCGTTCCCTCTCTTGTTTTGCTCTCCATGCGTCTCGGCTAGGGTGATTCTCAGCCACTGAACTGTGGTGGTGTGTGGGGTTTTATGGGCGTGTGCCTGTCAAGGGGTGGCTCTGCAGGAGGAATGGAGAAATGGGCGTGCCAATGTGTGCCATGGGGAACCGGAATGGCGATGGCATACTTTGTTGAGGGGACTTTTTAAGTGGAGCACAGAACATGAAGGGTAGGGACACATCTTTGTAGTGGGAAGTTGCTCTGTACTTAGACTTTGTCCTCAAACTCTGAAAAAGTGTCCAGGGAAGCAGCTGTACTCAGCATTACAGTAGCTGTGTACTGTAGAAGTCAGTGTCAATCCAGTGGCAGTGGACAGATTTACAGCAGTACAGTACAGGCCATGGGACCGTCTGGGGTGGTGTGTTACAGTACACCCTACAGGCCATGGGACCGTCCAGGGTGGTGATGGTACTGTAAGCCCTACAGGCCATGGGACCGTCCAGGGTGGTGATGGTACAGTACACCCTACAGGCCATGGGACCGTCCGGGGTGGTGATGGTACAGTACACCCTACAGGCCATGGGACCGTCTGGGGTGGTGTGTTACAGTACACCCTACAGGCCATGGGACCGTCTGGGGTGGTGTGTTACAGTACACCCTACAGGCCATGGGACTGTCTGGGGTGGTGTGTTACAGTACACCCTACAGGCCATGGGACTGTCTGGGGTGGTGTGTTACAGTACACCCTACAGGCCATGGGACTGTCTGGGGTGGTGTGTTACAGTACACCCTACAGGCCATGGGACTGTCTGGGGTGGTGTGTTACAGTACACCCTACAGGCCATGGGACTGTCTGGGGTGGTGATGGTACAGTACACCCTACATGCCATGTGACTGTCTGGGGTGGTGTGTTACAGTACACCCTACAGGCCATGGGACTGTCTGGGGTGGTGTGTTACAGTACACCCTACAGGCCATGGGACTGTCTGGGGTGGTGTGTTACAGTACACCCTACAGGCCATGGGACTGTCTGGGGTGGGGTGTTACAGTACACCCTACAGGCCATGGGACTGTCTGGGGTGGTGTGTTACAGTACACCTACAGGCCATGGGACCGTCTGGGGTGGGGTGTTACAGTACACCCTACAGGCCATGGGACCGTCTGGGGTGGTGTGTTACAGTACACCCTACAGGCCATGGGACTGTCTGGGGTGGTGTGATACAGTACACCCTACAGGCCATGGGACTGTCTGGGGTGGTGTGTTACAGTACACCCTACAGGCCATGGGACCGTCTGGGGTGGTGTGTTACAGTACACCCTACAGGCCATGGGACCGTCCGGGGGGGGGGGGGGGGGGGGGTGATGGTACAGTGCACGCTACAGGCCATGGGACCGTCCGGGGGGGGTGATGGTACAGTACACGCTACAGGCCATGGGACCGTCCGGGGGGGGGTGATGGTACAGTACACGCCACAGGCCATGGGACCGTCCGGGATGGGGGGGGTGATGGTACAGTACACGCTACAGGCCATGGGACCGTCCGGGGGGGGGGGGGGGGTGATGGTACAGTACACCCTACAGGCCATGGGACCGTCCGGGATGGGGGGGGTGATGGTACAGTACACGCTACAGGCCATGGGACCGTCCGGGGGGGGGTGATGGTACAGTACACGCCACAGGCCATGGGACCGTCCGGGATGGGGGGGGTGATGGTACAGTACACGCTACAGGCCATGGGACCGTCCGGGGGGGGGGGGGGGTGATGGTACAGTACACGCTACAGGCCATGGGACCGTCCGGGATGGGGGGGGTGATGGTACAGCAAGCCCTACAGCTGAAGATGAATAACATTGTTTTATTGTCCAAATGGACACAAGGTCCAACCGAAATTTGACTTCCGCTTTATCCTAACCTCTCTGACCTTGGTTGCCTGTACCTTATGAACAGTCCATTCACCATTCACCTTTGTGTTTGTCCAGGACTGGACTTCCATGTGGACCTTCACAGGATCGGGGCGAAGGAGGGCCTGAAGGGCCGGAAGCTACAGAAAGCCATGGAGAGCTACGCCTGGAACATCACCGTCCTCAAGGTATGAGTACAATACATCATCCATCCGTCCTAAAACACAGGAAACTCTTTGACAAGATACTGTACTATTAAAGACTAATGGATAGTGTACTGTATAGTGTACATCCACACACTTTGTCAACATAACACTAGCAATGTATGGCTAGTGCGTCATTCGTTGGAAATACTGCCTCAGTCTGCATAAGTTCACAAGGTTAATTGATTTGCAACAACTTCCAGTAATTTACAGAAGTGATGTTGCTGCTATACTCTCCCAAGAGATTACATCATTTTGGCTAATTAGCACCTCCCTTCTTTGTAATCCTTAAATCTCTTAATTAAATGGTGCAGCTCCGGCCTACGGCTGTATCTGTGGGCTCAGCAGTAACTAACATGATAACACATCCCACATGAAAAAATACTATAGTATATTTACATTTGACATTTGGGGGGGGGGTCTTAGGAGAGGAGGATTATTTAAGATACTGTTTGAGGTAAGGTAAGGTAAGGTTTCAAATGTTTTCGGAAGATGGGCAGGGACTCTGCTTTCCTAGCTTCAGTGGGAAGCTGGTCCCACCATTGCAGTGCCAGGACAGAGAAGAGCTTTGACTGGGCTGTGCGGGAGCTGTGGGAGGGACAAGAGACCAGAAGTGGCAGAACGGAGTACTTGGGTTGGGGTGTAGGGTTTGAGCATAGCCTGAAGGTAGGGAGTTGCAGTTTCTCTTGCTGTTCCGTAGGTAAGCACCATGGTCTTGTAGAGGAAGTGAGCTTCAACTGGAAGCCAGTGGAGTGTGCGGAGAAGCGGGGTGACATGAGAGAACTTGGGAAGGTTGAAAACCAGGTGGGCTGCAGTGTTCTGGATAAGTTGCAGTGGTTTGATGGCACAAGCGCGGAGCCCAGCCAACAGCGAGTTGCAGTAGTCCAGAAGAGAGAGGACAAGTGCTTGGATTAGGACCTGCGCCGTTTCTTGTGTGATGTAGGGTCGTACTCTATGGATGTTGTAGAGAATGAACCTGCAGGAGCAAGTCACTGCTTTGATGTTTGCAGAGAACAAGAGGTTGTTGTCCAGTGTCACACCAAGGTTCTTTACACTCTGGGAGGGTGACACTGTGGAGTTGTCAACCGTGATGGAGAGGTCTTTGAGCGGGCAGGCCTTCCCCGGGAGGAAGAGCAGCTCCGTCTTGTCGAGGTTGAGCCTGAGGTGGTGGGCCGACATCCAAGTTGAGATATCTGCCAAGCACACAGAGATGCGTGTCGCCACCTGGCTGTCAGAAGGGGGGATGGAGGAAAGTAGTTGAGTGTCATCCGCATAGCAATGATAGGAGAGACCATGTGAGGATATGACGGAGCTGAGCGATTTGGTATATAGAGAGAAGAGGAGAGGGCCTCGAACCGAGGCGTGCGAAAAGCCTCCATAACACAATGAAGAGCAGTCTCGGTTGAGTGACCCATCTTGAAGCCTGACTGGTTAGGGTCAAGAAGGTCTTTTCTGAGAGAGATAACGAGAAAGTTGATCAGAGACAACACGCTCAAGTGTTTTGGAAAGAAAAGAAAGAAGAGATACAAGTCAATAGTTTTGATGCCAGATGAGTTGAGTGTTGGTTTCGTGAGGAGGGTAGCGACTCGGGCCATTTTGATGTCAGAGGGGACGCAGCCAGTGGTCAGGGATGAGGGAAGTGAGGAATGGGCGAAGGTCTCCAGAGATGTTCTGGAGAAGGGAGGAGGGGAAGGGGTTGAGTATTCACTGTAGTGTTTTTCCAGACTTTGCTATAGTATTCGCTGTAGTGTTTACTGTAGTATACTGTAGTATTTACAGTTAACTATAGTATAAATACTGTAGTGTAAGAAAACTGTAGTATATACTATAGTAATTAATACAGTGTTTTTGCGGATTGTAGTATACTGGAGTGTTTTTGTGGACTGTAGTATTTACTGTAGGGTCTTTGCTGACATTACTGTAGTATTGTAACGATCGTCTAAGGGAGGAGACCAAAACACAGCGTGGTAAGTGTTCATGCCTTTATTAGAAAAGTGAACACTATGACAAAAATAACAAAGAGATAAACGAAAATCGAACAACACGAAACAGTTCTGTCTGGTACAGTCACAAAGACAGAAAACAATCACCCACAAAACACAGGTGGGAGAAGTCTACCTAAGTATGGTTCTCAATCAGAGACAACGATAGACAGCTGCCTCTGATTGAGAACCACACCCGGCCAAACACACAGAAATAAAAAACATAGAACACAAAACATAGAATGCCCACCCCAACTCACGCCCTGACCAAACCAAAATAGAGACATAAAAAGGATCTCTATGGTCAGGTCAGGTATTTACCATAGTGTTTCTGTTTTGTTATGTTTGACATAGATGTGGGGCTTTCTCCTTCAGAAAACCTACTGGAGAAATACTAAAAGAGCACATTTTTCAGAACCTGTAGGTAGGTAGGACTGGGGTCTGAACAGATAGTTCAAAGCTTCTGCTCTTTTCTATAACCTGTAGAGAACACAATATATGGTCAATACTTGGCATGTAGGATTCTCACTTATGGATGGTGCAAATTGCGATATAGGAGAAGGGAATGGGTAGTTTTGAGTGTTTTTGCAGACATTACTGTAGTATTTACTATAGTATTCTACAACATTCTATAGTAAGTACTACACATGATCAAGGGATACTACAGTGTGTAGTACAGTATTCTACAGTATACTATGTTTTACTATAGAATTCTATAGTAAGTACTGAAATATTCTACACTAAACTGTAGTATTTTTTCAGGTGGGATGATACCATCGCACACCATTTGTTAGACAACATGCACAGTAGGCTCCACCTGTCACGCGGGACTAGGTTGGCGAAAGAACCAGACGCAGAGAGAGAGAGCCGTTTGGGAAAAATATTCCTTATATTTTTTCTTAACAAAAACTGAATAAGCCCGAACATCCAGGGCGCAGAGAGAACACTTGCCAAACACCCAAAATACACACACGTAACAAAAAACAATCCCGCACAAAACAAGGGCGGGTCAAACTCCTAATTATAGGGAAGCTCATTACGAAACAAAAAACAGGTGCAACTAATAAGACAAAACAAACGAAAAAGGGATCGGTGGCGGCTAGTAGGACGGTGACGACGACCGCCGAGCACCGCCCGAACAGGCAGGGGAGTCAACTTCGGCGGAAGTCGTGACACCACCCCTCTCCACCATCACCCCCTCTCCCTGGAGTTTGGACCCAGCAGACGTGCCCTTAGGTGGTCCATTGGTGTCACACTCTCCCCCTTCTCTCTCCCCTCTTCATCTCACTCTCCTTTCCCCGCTATGTCTCCTCTCTCCCCTCTATATTCCCTCTTTCTCTCTCTCCCTTCTCTGCCCTCTCTCCCCTGTCTCCTCACCTGTGACACAGGCCCACAATCATATAAAGCGGGGCCCAACGCCCTCGTTTCACAGCCTCAATGAATCATTACCTGTGGTAATAGCAACACTGATAAAGCACTAAGCCTCGCCACCATCTCGCCAAGACACAAATAAGGACATAGAGGGAATGTGTGATGTGTGTTTTCGATCTCATCTGGATGTAATTATTCAGGATTGAGTGTTTAGTGTGTTTAGCCTGGTTTGGGGCTCCGCCGGGCTGGCAGCCAGAGAGAGAGGGAGGATGTGACCAGGGATACGTTTGATTCCCCAGGACCTTTTTATCAGCGAGACGTCTGGGCTGCATCAAACACAACCAGAAACAAAGTTAAAGAAAAAATGGAAAAGGATAGAAGCGAGAATGGAAATAGGACGCTCAAAGGTAGTGCTAGCCACTAGACAAGGTTAATAGTAGTTCTAGATGCACTTTCAAAAAGGGTGTTGCTCAACCTATTTTATTTGGACTCATTGTTCTTTGGCAGCATATGTGGCTGGCAGTCTTATCTTAATTAAGCTTGAATTCACTCTATAGAACTGAAGGACTTAATTGAAGAAGCCTAACGTGGACACACAAAACCTAATGCCTTACCCCCTCCATCCCTCCACGCACCATCCTTCTCTCTCCTTCCTCCTTCCTCGTGTCTGTACGGTGAGTTATGGGTACAGGCTGCATGTTCGTATCTGCATAGAACAGCAAACACGGGCACATTAACAGCTAATCTACCTCTCTTTATGGTGGTGAACATTTGGTGTGAGGCAGTGTGGTCTGTGTGTGCCAGCCAGGCTTGGCAGCCCAAGTCCAGGCAGGCAGTCACCTCTCAATTCAGCCCAACTCACTGGTTCCACATTCCTTTTATAGAAACTTAAGAAGCTGCAAAGACTCTATGGGATTGTAGAGACCACTACCTACCCCCCAGCAACACCAGCTAGTCTGATTCTCTAGATACAGTATTGTTCTTGAAGCATAGTAACTTAGAAGTCAATGATTAAAGGACTGTCCATGTTGAAGCTCCTCCTGTCACCAGTCTCTTCTCTTTGCTTAGTGCTCTCTCCACAGCTAACCTATAGTTTCACTGAGTCCTCTGACCCATATGTTCAGATCTGGAGGCAAATTGGAGGTTGAGATAAATCTTCCCAAAAAGAAACAATTATTGTAACAGGTTAATGGACTGTGTTAAGGATGAGGAAGGAACAACTGTGATTGGTTCGGAGTTCTACAGATGGAGATGTGTGATTGGTGGTTCTGTGTGCTGTGGAGTCTCAGCCTTGGCTAACCCCCAGTGGAGCGCTGTGCAGGCCAGGCCAGCTGCGGGGGTGAGTGGACCCGTAGCCATGGTTGAGCTCAGCCCATTGTGATTTGGTTCCGGTACCTCCAGCCAAGTCCCTGACTGGCACAGCAGCACCAGCTTTGTGACTCACATGGGAACATTACATAATTTCTCAAACATCTGATTTATTCATGCTGTTGGAGTGGATTGTGTTCTGAGGCCCTTCATGTAGAAGACTTGTCGCTAAGCATTACCCTCATGTGAGAGGGGAACAAGAGGCATTTTGTACAGGGTTGTACCCACAACCCCCCTGAACTACACGCCACTCTAACCTGTCTGCCCAGTGGCAATGGGAATAGACTGTAGTACAGACCGACAGACAAACAGACAGGCAGACAGACACCCCCAGTACAGACAGGACATGTTCCCTGGTCCCTGCCTCAAACAGCATCGTCCCACAGGGACGTCTCTCAGGCTCCCTTAGCCAGCCAACTGCTGACGACAGCAAGGTCGAATATGTGAGTATGGTGATGAGACTCAGAGACAACCAGAATCAGAAATAGGGGACAGTTGCTGTGGAGGTGGGCTGTGAAGGGATGTGGTGGGTGGGATAGTGGTGGAGGACATGGAGAAAGAGAAATAGTGGGATAGTGATAGTGGTAAGGATGTAGAGAGAAGACAAGAGGGGAGAAAAGAAGAGGGGAGTGTTAAGTGGCTTTAGTAGTGAGTTTATTTTTAGGGACACAAGTTTTGGAGGGGGCTGTTTTGTTGTTGAGGATGAAGCCCTTTTCAGTCTTTCCAGTCTGAGTGTCTACGGAGATGAATCCAGGCCCACAACAGTACAGAATAGAGCCAGCAGGGCTGCAGTAGCCCATTCTTTCACTCAGAAACCAAGGCAGCCACGGAAACTGCCCTGATTGACTTTACAACGCCATAAAGCGGGATGCCTGCCCTGACAACTTCCTCCCCATCTGGCCCGGTTTCATCTCTGGGGTGTTCCTAAATAAAGAGGACGATGATGATGGTGTGGGATCACTTATCAACAGATTACTTTTGAAGGGGCTCTGAGGAACCGCAGATCATTCCTCCAACCACACTGCAGTATGGATGTAGGCTGCCATCCGTTGGCTAAAATAATGTAGTGCATTAAATTGTATTTGTCACATGCTTTGTAAACAACAGGTGTAGACTAACAGTGAAATGCTGACTTACGGATCCTTTTTCAACAATGCAGAGTTAAAGATAAAACACAGAAATAGTGACACGAGTAATAAATACACAGTGAATGTGAATGACAAGTAAAAATAACATGGCTATATACAGGGAGTACCAATACTGAGTCGATGTGCAGGGGTACGAGGTAATCGAGGTAGCTATATACATATATGTAGGGTTAAAGTGACTAGGCAACGGGATAGATAATAGACAGTAGCAGCAGTGGGTATCCATTTGATTAGCTATTTAGCAGCCTTATGGCTTGGGGGTAGAAGCTGTTTAGGGTCCTGTTGGTTCTAGAATTGGTGCACTGGTACCGCTTACCGTGCGGTAGCAGAGAGAACTATCTATGGCTTGGGTGGCTGGAGTCTGAAAAATGTTTGGGCCTTCCTCTGACACCCGTCTGATATAGAGGGCATTACTAAAACACATGGGTGACAGCATTCTCTCTCTCTTTCTCATTTGTCTCGCTCTCTCTCAGGGTCAGGCGGACCTTCTGAAGCACGCTAAGAGTGAGGCTTTGGACACTCTGCGTCAGATCCACTGTGCCACCCAGTCCTGTGGCCTGAGCAAGAACGGAGCTACCTCCCCTCAGCTCCAACACCATCCACTGCAAGCGCAGGCCCACTACCAGGCCCAGCCCCACCATCCACCCCACCCTCACCATCTCCAACCTCAGGCCCAGACCCGACCCCAGGCCCAGCCACTGTCCCAACACCTGGCTGAACCCCAGCCCGAGGCCCAACCACAGCTCCAGGCCCAGCTCCATACTCAACACCATCCCCTGACTCAGCGCCCGTCTCTGCCTCCCCTCCCACCACAGCCCCCACAGTATAGGGCAGCAGGCTCCCACGATGCCATCTCTGAGAACGAGACGGCCAGCGATGGTTCCTGCTGACCCGTTGCCTGTACCCGCAGTGGAGTCCACCCAAAGAGAGACAGGGAGAGGAGAATAGAAAGAGAGAGGGGGCTTGAGAAGCAGAGAGGAGAAGAGCAAAGAACATGGATGGTTCCTTTAACACCCCCGAAGATGGACAGGCAGAGTGAGATAGAAAGGAAAAAAGATGAGAGGGAGAAGGAGAGAATGAAGGAGATGGAGAAGGAGAGAATGAAGGAGATGGAGAAGGAAAAAGAGCAGGAAAGGGAGAGGGAGAGAGCAGAAGAGAAACAGCAAATAGAGCAAGGGACGGGGAAGAAAACTCATCGTAAAAGACAAGAGACACAAGTATAAAAAAGTATTTTTTTAGAGACAAAGAAGAAATGTCTCTGTCAGCTCTCTCTCCTGTCCTATTTCTCTCTCTTGGATTCGAAAGAGCGAATAACACCCATGTTAGTGAATTCAGTCAGTCTCTCAGCCAGTCAATCGTTGAGTCAGTCAGTCTGTCAGGAGAGTCTCGCTGTCTTTCTCTGGGCAGTGCCAGCACTGCGGGTACAGGCACCTTACAATGGCATTTCATACCGCGCAAGTTCGCCTTTGGATTCCCCTAGGATACCCATAGCATGTCCAGGACCCTTTTCTTCTCTCCTCCTCTATCTTCTCCCATATGTTTACTCCATACACCTGTAGATCTGCCCTTCCGTACATCATCCCGAGCTTCAACCCTTTTGCCCTTCTCGCTAAAATGCACAACGTAGAGCAGCTCACACGGACTAGTAGCTCTGTAGGGATCCTAGATAGAGGACCATTACTGCACAAACAAACCTGGGAGCTGTCTGTGAGAGAGACAGTAAAGGACTGCAGTTCTGCAGCCTATCTCTGTCAGTCACTACTTACCTGGCCTCTGCGATGATGCGCTGGCTCCCCCTGCTGGAGACTTCAACCTCCACAGGACCCCAAACACTTGCACAGTGCCCTTAATTAAGATTTTTAATTTAGTTAATTGTCAATCACAACATGCCTGGACGCTTAGTAGGGGGTCTCCCCAGCGCCTCTTCAGGGGCTGTGTGCGTAACGTCCCGTATGTTGCTGTCGTCGTCCCATGGATGGAGGGAGCGTGGCCGTACTCTGCCCACGCTCCAGCTCTCAAGAGGTAGCTACTAGCTAGAGCTCACCATTCTGTTTTAACTGAACAGTCTGTCGACCCCGTCTGCGCTGAAAAGACTAAAGGACTCTATAGGTCAAAGATCACAAGAGGAACATGGACCTGGGGCAGATTCCTGCTGTCAATCAAACACACACCTAACCTAAAAGAGAAACTATGAATCTATATAGATGTATACTGTATGTATGTACAAGTAATGAAGAGCCCCTTTACATTAATCTCTGATAATTCTCCCTGAAACAAAATATCCCATTGATATGATTGTTATAATTGATGTTAGTTATATTCATATTACAATTATTTTATATACAGTACATTGCTTCTAGATATACAGTGACTTGACACCTGTTGTTCTGTGCTGCAGATCAAGACAGGTGGTGTGGAATGTTGGGTGTAGGGGTTAGAGGTCAGGGTGGGTTTGGGTTGGGGGTCATCATTCCAAAAATTGGGTCAAACAATAACCTGACTTGTGTTTCACTGCAAAGTGATGTGGTTCTGTATGAGCTCCTGAAAATGGCCCATTAAAATTGGCTTCATTGTTTGTCCTGCCTCCTATTCTTCAATTCTTCCACTTTGTCATTGTCTTTATGCTGGCAGCCCACCTGACATGAATATGTAGGATTCCTTCTGCAGGACAAGAATGGGGAATATATTGTATGAAGCAATTCTGAGGCAACTCCAGAAGGTGTCGACAAATAGTAGGAAAAAAGGTTATGAGTGACAGTGTCTATGAGGAAAATGGGCATGAGGGATTCAGCCTTTTGCTAAAGTCAGGTACTATACCTCATCTCTATACCCCACACATACAGTGCCTTGCAAAAGTATTCATCCCCCTTGGCGTTTTTCCTATTTTGTTGCATTACAACCTGTAATTTAAATGGATGTTTATTTGGATTTCATGTAATGGCCATACACAAAATATTCCAAATTGGTGAAGTGAAAAAATAAAAATAAAAACATGTTTAAAAAAATTCTAAAAAATCAAAAACTGAAAAGTGGTGCGTGCATATCTATTCACCCCCTTTGCTATGAAGCCCCTAAATTAGATCTGGTGCAACCAATTACCTTCAGAAATCTCATAATTAGTTAAATAAAGTCCACCTCTGTGCAATCTAAGTGTCACGTGAGTTCAGTGTATATACAGTTGAAGTCGCGAAGTTTACATACACTTAGGTTGGAGTCATTAAAACTAGTTTTCAACCTGTCCACAAATTTATTGTTAACAAACTATAATTTTGGTAAGTTGGTTAGGACATATACTTTGTGCATGACACAAGTAATTTTTCCAACAATTGTTTACAGACAGATTATTTCACTTATAATTCACTGTATCACAATTCAAGTGGGTCAGAAGTTTACATACACTAAGTCGACTGTGCCTTTAAGCAGCTTGGAAAATTCCAGAAAATGATGTCATGGCTTTAGAAGCATCTGATAGGCTAATTGACATCATTTGAGTCAATTGGAGGTTTACCTGTGTATGTATTTCAAGTCCTACATTCAAACTCAGTGCCTCTTTGCTTGACATCATGGGAAAATCAAAAGAAATCAGCCAAGACCTCCACAAGTCTGGTTCATCCTTGGGAGCAATTTCCAAACGCCTGAAGGTACCACGTTCATCTGTACAAACAATAGTATGCAAGTATAAACACCATGGGACCACACAGCCGTCATAATGCTCAGGAAGGAGATGCATTCTGTCTCCTAGAGATGATCGTACTTTGGTGCGAAAAGTGCAAATCAATCCCAGAACAACACCTTGTGAAGATGCTGGTGGAAACAGGTACAAATGTATCTATATCCACAGTAAAACGAGTCTTACATCGACATACCCTGAAAGGCCACTCAGCAAGGAAGAAGCCACTGCTCCAAAATGGCCGTAAAAAAGACAGACTACGGTTTGCAACTGCATATGGGGAGAAAGATCGTACTTTTTGGAGAAATGTCCTCTGGTCTGATGAAACAAAAATAGAACTGTTTGGCCATAATGACCATTGTTATGTTTGTGGGAAAAAGGGGGCGGCTTGCAAGCCGAAAAACACCATCCCAACCGTGAAGCACGGGTGTGGCAGCATCATGTTGTGGTGGTGCTTTGCTGCAGTAGGGACTGGTACACTTCACAAAATAGATGGCATCATGAGGCAGGAAAATTATGTGGATATATTATGTGGAAGCAACATCTCACGACATCAGTCAGGAAGTTAAAGCTTGGTCGCAAATGGGTCTTCCAAATGGACAATGACCCCAAGCATACTTCCAAAGTTGTGGCAAAATGGTTTAAGGACAACAAAGTCAAGGTATTGGAGTGGCCATCACAAAACCCTGGCCTCAATCCCATAGAAAATTTGTGGGCAGAACTGAAAAAGTATGTGTGAGCAAGGAGGCCTACAAACCTGACTCAGTTACACCAGCTCTGTCAAGAGGAATGGGCCAAAATTGACCCAACTTATTGTGGGAAGCTTGTAGAAGGCTACCCTAAATGTTTGACTCAAGTTAAACAATGTAAAGGCAATGCTACTAAATGCTAACTGAGTGTATGTAAACTTCTGACCCACTGGGAATGTGAAGAAAGACATAAAAGCTGAAATAAATCCTTCTCTCTTCTATTATTCTGACATTTCACATTCTTAAAATAAAGTGGTGATCCTAACTGACCTAAGACAGGGAATTTTTACGAGGATTAAATGTCAGGAATTGTGAATAACTGAGTTTAAATGTATTTGGCTAAGGTGTATGTAAACTTCCGACTTCAACTGTACACCTGTTCTGAAAGGCCCCAGAGTCTGCAACACCACCAAGCAAGCGGCACCACCAAGCAAGCGGCACCACCAAGCAAGCGGCACCACCAAGCAAGCGGCACCACCAAGCAAGCGGCACCACCAAGCAAGCGGCACCATACCAAGGAGCTCTCCAAACAGGTCAGGGACAAAGTTGTGGAAAAATACAGATCAGGGTTGAGTTATAAAAAATATCAGAAACTTTGAACATCCCACAGAGCACGATTAAATCCATTATTAAAAAATGGAAAGAATATGGCACCACAACAAACCTGCCAAGAGAGGGCCGCCCACCAAAACTCACAGACCAGGCAAGGAGGGCATTAATCAGAGAGGCAACAAAGAGACCAAAGATAACCCTGAAGGAGCTGCAAAGCTCTACAGCGGAGATTGGAGTATCTGTCCATAGGACCACTTTAAGCCGTACACTCCACAGAGCTGGGCTTTACAGAAGAGTGGACAGAAAAAAAGCCATTGCTTCACATTTCCACAAACGTCAAAGTGCTTGCTTCAGGGCCTGAGTTACAGGCAGTTAGATTTGGGTATGTCATTTTAGGTGAAAATTGAAAAAGAAAAAAATAAGCAAACACGTTTGGTGTTCGCCAAAAGGCATGTGGGAGAGTCCCCAAGCATATGGAAGAAAGTACTCTGGTCAGATGAGACTAAAATGTAGCTTTTTGGTCATCAAGGAAAACGCTATGTCTGGCACACACCACAGCTGCGAATGTGTGCACATGCAAATGGCCGGTGTTCTGCGGCGACGTTTAAAAATGTTGCTGTACATTGATGTCTAGAAAATTAGGCTACAGAAAATGTGGACTTGTGTAAGCCTCGCCGCTACACTCAAGTATGTGGGCATACGGCAGTGACGTCTAAAATGCTTTGACTTAATCAGCACCTTGGAGAGTGCTGTCCGTTTCACCACCATAGATAGTAGGCTGCTTGGTTGTTTTCTCTGTCTGCTGCGCTGCTATATAGTGTTTGACACTTTTTTTCTCAATGTGTTCCGGTAACCCAGAGCCCCCCGGATAACCCTCCCTCACGCTCACTATGTGTTCCCCGGACCTCCAGATTTACAAATTAAGCACTGCCCAACGCTCTAACCTCTAGGCTACCTGCCGCCCTACAGGGAAAAGGGAACAAGGTGCCTCTACCACCAATGATCAATAGCTAGAGGGATAACATCACCAAGGACAGTGTTTGAAACAACAAACACACTGTTCTAGGTGTGTCAGTATTCCCGGAGCGACACATATTTAATACAATAGAGAGAATGATCATTAGCCCTCATTAGGACTGTTACATGACCCTCTAATTACAGACCATTCAGTCAGTCAGCTTCTAAAGGTTATCAGGGATGGTTCTTTGTGTTCCCTCATACCTTCGATGAGACCATGTCTATTGCTGCAGCTAATTAACCATGTCTCCGTCACCGCTAATCATAGCGCTATGTCCTAACGAAGCTCACCACCACCCTGACATAATAGCATTCCACTACTTTATTCAAAACCCAGGAAATATCCTAGAGATGGTCTGTGGCAGGATCAGAGTCATTAGGGACTTCTGATAGACTCCTCAAATGAGCAAACGAGTCCGACGTTACAACAAAGAAATGAGCATTGACGGACAGTCTTTTTGTTGATGTCCCCGTCGACTGGACTAAAGATATCTTAATGACGTCTATGGAGGGTGTAAATGAGACGAAATAGGGCCTTATAAAAGGAGACTGGCTTCAGAGAGAGATGAGAGTAGAAGTGGACCCCACAGCCTTTAGCAGAACATGTGTTTCAACACAAAGCATCTTACTAGAGCACCAGGGATGGACACAGCGTACTCAACCACCAAGGTAGGATCGACTATGTAACACAGCTTTTATTACAGATGTTTTTACTGTGGAATAATTTAAGCTGCCATTATGGTCCTCAGACAAAGGTCATGTAGGTACAAAAGGGGATGTTCAGAAAAGTACATCAGTTTTTGGATGCTTTTAAATACGAATGGTAATGCTCGCTAATGCTCCCCAATTTGCATTGAGTGTTTTTAGAATGGAGATGGATCACCACTATTTGCACTTAGCGTGTCAGTCACTGCTCTGATATTTTCATGGGTTTGAATTCCTTTCAGTCTGTTGAATAGGGTTTTTGGTAATGGGTGTAAGGATATTTGGAAATGACATAATCTTTCAGAAATAGCAAGACCTTGTCTGAAGAAAACATTCTAAAACTGATAGTTGTTAGCAGACATGACTAAAAGCTTTCTGAAATTGTCCTCAATTCCTGAGTACATTTTAGCCTTCATTTTTATATTAACCATAAAGTTATATTAACATAGGCCTATGCATCTCTCTTTCTATCTTACTCTCTCCTTTTTTTATGTTTGAGTTTGCAAGAAAGGCATTTCACTATATTTGTGCATGTGACATAAAAAACGTGAATCTCTCTCTCTCTCTCTCTCTCTCTCTCTCTCTCTCTCTCTGTCTCTCTCTCTCTCTCATGAAGTTCTAACACTGAAATACTGTATCTGCTTTTACTGACAGAAACTCAAGGTTCTCATATTGTTGCTACTCGTCTCTCATCTGGCCTGTGACGCTCAGGGGGTTGCCAACTTTTGCAGACAGAAATCCCACTCCTGCCGTCTTTACGTCCTGCTCTGTCGCTCAGGTGATGGGACGGGGACAAGGGGACCCCTCACTGATGACGCAGCCGCTGGAATCCTCACACTTGGTAAACGGAAAGAAACTGATGAACGTCGCTTCCAGAGCCGGTTGAATCAGCTACTCCACGGGTCACGGAACCAAGCGGCGGGAATCTTGACAATGGGGAAGAGGACCGAAGACACAGCAGAACCGCTCATGTGCTTGTTTCCCATTTTAGAGACGGCCCCCACTACCACGGCCCAGTTGGTTTTACAACTACCATTCAAGTGATTCATCTGGAAAACATCATTTTTGAGGGACTGCGTCAAACTTGGACTAATGAAAAATATATGAAAACATGGGTTTTGGGTAAAATGTTCCTTTAAGATTTTATTAGTTTGTGGAGTAGGTGTTAGTAATTCTGGTAGTAATGTTGTAAATATTGTAAATGATCTCATTGGTGTAATAAAATGTGATAATGGTCACATGTAGCACCGTTGTATTTGCTTCCCTTGTGTCTCTTTGTATTTTAGGTGATGGAAAAGTAAATATGAAGAAAGTGACTGTCTTGAGGGTTGAGTCATCTAGTTGTGTCTATGTTATGGCATCACAACACAGGCATCACACTAGCCAACAGCCCCAACCAGCCCAAATCATCAACCCTTCAATCAGCCATTAGCACATGTCTGGATGGGTAGGTGTGTTTGTTCAAGTGAGTGTGTGTACCAGAAAAGTACTTTTCCCAGAAAGACCTTGGTTTCTGTGAAAGCTGGAGGTCTGCTGTATTTTCCATCTCTCTTTCATTCTAACCTGCCCTGCCTCTCGAAAATGACTCCATGATTCTTCCTCTTTCACAACTTTTCTCATGGGGGCAGCATGGAGCTGCTTCAGGGCTCAAGTCTGAATGGATCTCTGTGTTACTCAGAGGCCACATATTGTAGTCTGTTGTATAGCCACAGATCAAGGTCAAGACCCACTGTATTTCTCCATCATTGCATTACATTCTCTTGCCACATTTTTTGTCCCGATATTCTCACCTTCTTTTTAAATGTTTGTACTTTATATATAGGTAATAACTGAAAAACATCATTGTAACCATTGTTAAGGAAGTAAAGTCTCAGGCTATTCTGCAGTCTTGTTTGTGTGTTCTTTATGCGTACAGTACTTCCATCCACTCACTTGGTCACAAACACACCAACAATTCACCATGCCATATCGACCATGTTTTCTCTCGGTTACATGTCAGATCGCCTGGTAGGTATAGAGGAGGTGATAATTAGAACAGGTGCTTAAGAGAGAGCGGGAGTCTGTCTGGGATACATTTCTATATTAATTTACTCATACAGTACCAAGCTACCCAGCTAGCACATTTGGTTCCTTCTATGTTGTGGGAATGTACGTTTTTGGTTTCCCATTGGTTCTGGTAAAGAAGCCATCATTTTCCTGACTGGTAAAACTGAAGAAAAAAAAAATGGTTCTGGGAATGTACGTTTTTAGGTTGCAGGGAGGTTCTGAACATTTTACTATGGTTCCCTGAAAGTTTTCCTGGGAGGTCTTATTAACATTCTGAGAATGAAATGTAAAGGTTATTTGGAGTTTTTTTTTTGTCATTACCTCAACATTCACTGACTGTTTCAATAAGACTTTTAATAACACTGATAGCTTAGGTTAATTGTTTTGAACTCCAAGCACAGATAGGACACATGGAAATTAATTTGCTTAGCATTAGTCATGCAAACACATTTCTGTTTTATTGTGGCACGGCATTAGTGGGATTTGAACCTATGAGCTTCTATCCAGGACGGAGCTAGCGTGCCATGTTTTTTTCACTCATACAAAGCTGTTCATTTTAGTCTATTCAAACAGATTGCATTTCAAAGGAAACAACCACTCCTTAAGATCAGGTGTGGCCAATTAGTGGTCGCACACCTGAACACACTTAACAAGATAGAGGATAGAGAGACCCCTTGTTGACCCTGAGAACAGAATGTATATGTTATAAAAAGCATTCTTAAAATATTCTTCGAACGTTACTATTGTTTTCTTGTGGTTTTTATGGAAAGTCTTCTTAATGTTCTGAGAACATGACTTTAAATAGAATCATGAGAAAACCTACAAATAACGTTATGCTGAAGTTCTGAAAGTCCCACAGAATACCATTGTTTCTTAACGTTCTTGGAACAATTTGAGAACATTACTTTAAATAGAACCACAAGGAAACCTGTAGGAAATGTTATGCTGAAGTACTGAAATTCCCACAGAAGAACGTTGTTTCTCAACGTTCTCTGAACTATTTGAGAACATTCCCAATGCCAAACCAGTTGCAGAACATTTCTAGAACATTACCAAAAGTTAAATTAATTGTAACCAGGTTTGAACTTTTAGGAAACGTTCTGTTAAAGTAATGAAATTGTTTTTTTTGTCAAGCTCCTTAAATGTGCTGAGAATGTTCCAAGGCCAAACAACTATCCTGAACCATTCCCAGAACGTTGTGGGAAGGTTGTACGCAAAATAACCAGAGGACAACCATGCTCTCACCAAGCTCTAAGAAACATGGTTCTCAGAACATTATGTGCTAGCTGGGTAAGATGCTTATAAGACCTTAGAGGCTTTTGATGATGTATTTGTTTATGTATATACATGTGAATCTTGTTCCTTATATATTCTAAAGCTGTGTGTGCGTGCGTGTGTGCCTACATGCGTGCGTGTACAATTTGCCTCCCTGTTCATGTCAACAGGTATACATGGGTATTCTCATCCCTATTTCCTAGTAAGGATACATGAAGTGGATTATGGCAGTGGTGTGTATAGCAGAAAAAGAGGGAGGGGAGAGGCACAACGAAAGAGAAAGCCAGATGAGATTCACTGGTCTACTGACTGCCAGTGTTTCTGCTAGAGGGGATGCAACAAGAGAGAGTGTCTATTAGTGTGTGAAGGAGAGAGATGACTAGAGGACAGAGTAAGATAAGGTATAGAGCCTAAAGGCGTGCGCAAGAAGGAGAACGAACAGAGAAATGTATTGTTAATAAACAGTGAGAAGTGAAGAGTAGCAGGGGGTTCTCGCTTTCGGGGAAAGAGAGAGAGACAAAAGAGAAAGGGGAAAGGGAGGTAGAGAAAGAGAGAGTGGAGGGAGGGAAAGAGAAAGAAACAGGAACAGAGGGGTGCGAGAGCGATAGAGAATGGCAGAGACTGTGTGATAGAGAGAAGAGAGAGAGAGAGTACTGACTCAGATAACGGAAGTGGCGTGCGCATCCTCCTCTCCTGCTGGGGCTAGATGAGACTTCAGACTGATCTGTGAGGAGAGAAGAACAGAGAGATACACTACCTAACTTGATGACTCTAAGCTGACAGTGAGTTACAACACCTTAGCTTGATCCAAGGTGAGAAGAATAACTACCCACACTACAGAGAAGGAAGGAGCTAGAGGGAAAGATAATCAGCCTTACTTGGGATAAAGAAGAGGAAAGGTGGAAGAAAGAAGGCTATAAACCTGAGACTGAGGTAAATGCCACTGATACCCAGCTGACCTGTAGCTGAGTGCTGAGGCAGGATCAAGGAGAAGTATATGTTGAAGTGCAGACTGCAGAGTTACGTTGGTCTGACTCGCCCTCCTCTCAGCTCTGTATGTTCGGGGATGGAGTGACTTGGTGAGCCCAGCTGTGTCTTCATCGTTGGACAACATGCCTGTGATGAAGGGCCTCCTGGCCCCCCAGAACACCTTCCTGGACACCATCGCCAACCACTTTGATGGCACCCGTAAGTATACCCTTGACTCAAGCCTTTCTGCCTTTGTGCCACACTCCGTGCCCACCTAATTGCGATGCCTGCAGTGTTACAATGAGTTTGATTGATTGTAATTTACTGGTGAGGTAATTTACAAGTTGTGAACAAATTGTGTTTAATACATTGTGACTTTCCATTGTAAGATTTCCACTTTGATTTTGCGTCAGTGGGTCAATGAAAATATGACCACCTTTTATCTATTGATTTTGGGCAGGATTCAATCTGTATCGCCGAAGTATTGCGGAAGATCAGCGTTATAGCTCGATTTAAAGGCAATGTCCCTGCGTTCGTGGAGACTGCAAATGCTGCGTATGTGGGCTCAATCGGCAGTTACCTTTACAATTTAACTCAGAACTACTGCTATACAGATTGAAATATATTTATGACTCTCATTCAAAGTGCATGGTGTCAAGCGTTAGAACCATCGAGAAGCACGACTGGTTTTGTTTTGGGGGGGGGGGGGGCTGCTGTGGGATTAATACAAATTCACTAGAGTCTAAAGACGTTGGGGGGGGGGGGGGGGGGGGGGGGGGTCCTACCATGGATCATTTAGCTATTTGATTTAAAATTTTAGGACCCTTTAGGTATCCCGAAAATATATTTTAAAAAGTATTTCATAAAATATTTAATTTGGCCTTTAGTACCAAATACCACAGAAACACATTGAATAACACATTCATAAATGGCAAAAAAGACAGTTAAAAAAAGAAATCCTAAGGAATAAGGTTGAATTGTCTGTCCTATATCTAGGAGAAATAAGAAAGCTCCGTCTTGTTGAGGTTGAGCTTGAGTTCGTGGGCCAGGCACACAGAGATGTGTGTCTCCACCTGGGTGTCAGAAGGGGCTGAAGAAGAAAAGGAGTTCAATGTCATATGCATAGCAATGATAGGAGAGACCATGTGAGGATATGACAGAGCCGAGTGACTTGGTGTAATGCAGGGTCGGGTAGGTTAGTTTCTAAATGTAATCCTTTACAGTTACTAGTTACCTGTACTAGTTACCTGTAATCAGTAACGTAACTTTTGGATTACCCAAACTCAATAACGTAATCTGATTACATCCAGTTACTTTTAGATTACTTTACCCTTAAGATGCATTAGAAGAAGACAAAAATGTATGTTACCAATTGAATGACATCTATTGCTGGATAAATCAATGTTAAAGTTTACATAGCTGGCCATGTCTGGATGTTGAATTTGACTTTATGGGTTGGTTGTGTAGGCTTATTCTAACCAATCGCTTTCTACTACATATAATAATGTAAGAACTGACGCTGGAGATGAGAAGCAGGTACAGGGAGTGAACATTTAATGAACGGACAAGTGACAGAACAGGAGCATCGTCAGAACAGGGGAAACAAAACAACATGACGATAATAATGCTGAAGCCAGGAACAACCTAGGGAACAGACAAATATAGGAGAGGTAAGGAAAACAGGTGATTGAGTCCAGGTGAGTCCAATGAATCGCTGAAGCATGTGACGAGGGAAACAGGTGTGCGTAATGATGGTGGCAGGAGTACGTAGTACTGGGCAGGAAGGAGAGCGGGTGCAGGCGTGACATAATAATATGATTAAATTATATCTTTACATTACTATATATCATTTATAAGCCCAGAAATGGATGTAGCAACTACAGATTGCCCTATTAAGTCTATCAAAAGCGTACACGTTTGAGCATGTGTCCATTAGGCCTATGGATTTAGTTTTTTATCAGCATGAATTAGATTGAGCAATAAAAGACCTACTTTTATTCTATCGGCTGGAATATAATAAAGTCTGCTGGTTTCAAAAATAAAGTCTGCTGGTTTCAAAAACAATGATTGATAGGCATCTTAAATTCAACCATTATTGGGTTCAAATACACATTTAGATTTCTGAACAGTCATCCACGACAACCACAAGCCGTAAGGCACAACTAGCTAATTGAGAGAGCAGCATTGTGATTCACATAAATGCGCTATGTAGGTACCAATAATAAGTGATATCTGCATCACCGTAGACTACACCACTGCTCTCATCCTTACCGCCAAGCGTTTATTATGCATACCACCCTGCATACCACTGCTGGCTTGCTTCTGAAGCTAAGCAGGGTTGGTCCTGGTCAGTCCCTGGATGGGAGACCAGATGCTGCTGGAAGTGGTGTTGGAGGGCCAGTAGGAGGCACTCTTTCCTCTGGTCTAAAAAAATATCCCAATGCCCCAGGGCAGTGATTGGGGACACTGCCCTGTGTAGGGTGCCGTCTTTCGGATGGGACGTTAAACGGGTGTCCTGACTCTCTGAGGTCATTAAAGATCCCATGGCACTTATCGTAAGAGTAGGGGTGTTAACCCCGGTGTCCTGGCTAAATTCCCAATCTGGCCCTCAAACCATCATGGTCACCTAATAATCCCCAGTTTACAATTGGCTCATTCATCCCTTCCTTTCCCCTGTAACTATTCCCCAGGTCGTTGCTGCAAATGAGAACGTGTTCTCAGTCAACTTACCTGGTAAAATAACGGTAAAAAAAAAAAAAAAAAAAAAAAATTCAAGTTGGACAATCTTTGGATGCTGACAGCAGTCGCACCATTGGAAGATATAGCTTGGACTGTAGACTACAAAAGCCTATTTCTGACATTTTCCAGCGATCCATCAAACACATTTTATGTGTCATCATAGTGGTCTCTGACTTGTGGTCAGACTCGCTCAGATGGAACAAACTTAAAGTTGCGCCTTTTTTCAATGCTGATTTGAATGTCATTAAGAAAACAAAGAAGTGTCAAAGTTTTTTAAATTAATTTTAATTTAATTTAAAAGTAATCCTCAAAGTAATCTTCTAGTTTTTCAAAAGTATCTGCAATCTGATTACAATATTTTTGCTGGTAACGTAACGGATTACAGTTAACGTTTTTTTGTAATCGCTTACATCCCAAACCCTGTATATATGTAGGCTGGCGAAAGTAAACCCAGCACAGGGCACAAACTCATTTGGGGTTGTTTATTCTGTCAAAGCTTAAATTTAAAATAGAATAACGTAAGAGGGCAATCACCGCAAGTTTAAACCACCATAAAGTAAAGTTCAGTTTAAATCATGATCACGTTAAATAAATCTATTAGTAAAGTGCATAAAAACTATCTTAGTACAATAAGTACAAAGTGAAATGCATAAACGGTAGTGGCTCTGCTTTCTATAGAAAAACACAAGAAAATATAGAGACCACAATGTTCAGTTAGAATGGACTTTCTAACATTTCAAATGTCTGGGTACAAGATGTCCATAAACAAAATGACATTGTGCATGAAAAACAAAAATACATTTTGTCATAAAACATTATGAATACTTACAAACACACTGTCCAGGTGATACCCTAATACCACATGAGACAGTAGATCATCATCTCACCCATACTGCACTGGGAGAAATGTCATATGAACAGATAAGTTACAATTCAAAAATGAAACAAAATACAACACACTGAAGCTTTACATGAAATAGAATGTCATTCTGATAATTACTCACATTTCAGATAATGTTATCAACTCCACCATGGGGTTCTGAGAACCCTGGTATTCAGCTAGCATGAAGCCAACACCCTCATGTTGATCTGAAAGTATCAACAGGCTAACATTACCATCTTGCATAAATATTACAAAACGAACTCTTGTACACTGCAGATGATGCAGAATATGATATTTTCCAGTACAAGAGTAAGATAAAAAGTATTATTTACCCATCTAAGGTATCGTTGGACCCACGATGGATTTCAACAGCTCTCCAGTGTAATTGCTTGCTCTCACTCTTACACACTGCGCATGCGCAATCCCATAACCGCGTTCACACATTATTTATGGATCTCTTATAGGGACAGTGCCATCTAGTGGATATAAATAAATACAGCTATGTGCTTTTACCACCTGGCTACTAATAGAGAGAAGAGGAGAGCGCCTAGAACCAAGTCCTGGGGGACACCAGTAGTGAGAATATGTTGGGCAGACACAGATCCTCTCCATGTCACCTGGTAGGAGCGGCCTGCCAGGTAGGATGCAATCCAAGAGTGGGCAGAGCCTGAGACGCCCAGACATGAGAGGGTGGAGAGGAGGATCTGATGATTCACGGTGTCAAAGGCAACAGATAGATCTAGGAGGATGAGAACAGAGGAGAGAGAGTCAGCTTAGGTAGTGCGGGGAGCCTCCGTGACACAGAGGAGAGCAGTCTCGGTTGAGTGACCCGTCTTGAAGCCTTGACTGGCTTGACACTAATTGCTAATTGTCTAGCAGAGGTGAAGAGCACACTTCCCGGTACTTATTGCTGATTGCATAGGAGAGGACAAACCACTCCCCCTCCAATACAGCCACTGATTACCAAAACAATAACAGTCACAAATTGCCCTGTCCTTTATTCTTGGTTGATGTGTCAACGATCAGCTGCAAGTTATGAGCAGTCAGCAGTTCATACACTAAGTAGGCTACTGGAAAGACAGACAACACTTAAAGTAAATGGCCCTAGCTAGCAAAAATACAGTACTAAACAACAACAGATGACAGATACTTATTACTTATTACTCCTAGAGATATTAGGAGTGCTCTAGCTATAGATTGAAGCTACACCGCTACATGGCAAAACAATTATTAACTACTGAAAACACTACCTAGATTTGAATTTACTTCAACTACCACTTAGTCCAACTACCACTCCACTACTAGTACAAAATGTTGTTAAATTACTAGAAGAACTATAAGTAGTTCACTAATCCCCAACACTGAGTGTAAGTGGTACTGGAGAGGGGCAGCCAGTCAACACTGTGTGTAAGTGGTACTGGAGAGGGGCAGCCAGTCAAGACAGTAATTCAGGCTGTGACAGTGATGGAGAGAGTGGTGAGAGCTCAGCAGAGGAGTGGGTGTGTTGTTGTTTTGGATTGAAGTGCCACTTGTTGGGCTGTTGTGTGTTTGCTGTCTGTGTTGCTCCTCATTAAAGTGATACTTCGGGATTTTGGCAATGAAGCGAGCCAATGTTAACTTGTGTCAGCGCAAATCCAGAGACTTCCAGTCATTGCGCTGTCGCTAGTTAGCAATTGAGCTAACGCTAGTTAGCAACTTCCTTCAAACTGCACGCAGAGGCATACAAATCTGGGGAAGTAGATAAAGGTCTTCATTGCCTCCTGAAGTATCCCTTTAAGATCCATGAGTGCAGTAGGTCTGTGCAGCTGTGTAGGACTTATTCCTATTTCTTTACACACAAAACACTTGCGTATATAATTGCACCACATCTTTAAAAAGATGAAAGCCTGCACAGAGCCATTAGACTCCCCTTTCTTTTAGCTCACTCACAACCTAAAAGCTATTTTATTATTAGTCATATGTGTTCACAGTTCATGCATTTAGTTTGTCATCTATTAAGCACCTCTGCGTTTGACCATAGGATATATACTGAGTGTACAAAACATTAGGAATACATGCTCTTTCCATGACATAGACTGACCAGGTGAATCCAGGTGAAAGCTATGATCCCGTATTGTTGTCACTTGTTAAATCCACTTGTTAAATCCACAATCAGTGTAGATGAAGGGGAGGAGACAGGTTAAAGACGGATTTTTAAGTCTTGAGACAATTGAGACATGGATTGTGTGTGTGTGCCATTCAGAGAGTGAAGGGGCAAGACAAAAGACTTAAGTGCCTTTGAACGGGGTATGGTAGTAGGTGCCAGCCACACTGTTTTTAGTGTGTCAAGAACTGCAATGCTGCTGGGTTTTTCACACTCAACAGTTTCCCGTGTGTGTCAAGAATGATCCACCACTCAAAGGACATCCAGCTAACATTGTCACAACTGTAGGAATCATTGTAGTCAACATGGGTCAGCATCTCTTTGGAACACTTTAGACACCTTGTAGAGTCAATGTCCTGACGAATTGAGGCTGTTCTGAGGGCAAAAAAAGGGTGAACTCAATATTAGGAAGGCGTTCATAATGTTTTGTACAATAAGTATATGTCACTAATGGACTACTGTCGAAGCTGCATGATGCACTTTCCCATGGTCAGATTGGATCACACTCTTCTCAGTGGGTTACAAGAAGTGGGACATGACATCATGCTAGTGTGTGGCCGCCGATCTGTGTCCTGGCTGAGTCAATGAATTCAGTGTGAAGACAAAACACACTCACACTAACACTCTCTCTATTACACACACTCACACTCACACACACACACCAACCTGGACTCAGGGTTAAACCCAGGACACTCCAATTATGATGATATGATATGTTACGTTTTGACTTATATATGATATGTTACGTTGTATTCATTGGTGGATGTCCATCATCCCATTTTGCATGATATGTTACGATTTACAATTTGTATGATATGCAATGCATTGCAAATCGTACTACACGCTACGGATTTGTAAACGTATGATATGTAACAAATTCCAATCTGTTGTGGCTAATGTTAGCTAGGTGGCTATAGCTAACGTTAGCTAGGTGACTAAGGTTAGCTAGGCTAGGGGTTAGGGTAAGGGTTAAGGTTAGGGTTGGGCCTCCCGAGTGGCACAGAGGTCTAAGGCACTGCAGTGCTTGGGGTGTAACTACAGACCCGGGTTCGATCCCAGGGTGTGTCGCAGTTGGCCGCGACCGGAAGACCCGTGAGACTGCGCACAATTGGCCCAGCATCGTCCGGGTTAGGGGAGGGTTTGGCAGGCAGGGATGTCCTTGTCCCATCGCGCACTAGTGACTCCTGTGGCGGGCCAGGCTCATGCACGCTGACTTCGGTCGCCAGTTGTACGTTGTTTCCTCTGACACATGCGGCTGACTTCCGGGTTAAGCAAGCAGTGTGTCAAGAAGCAGTGCGGCTTGGCTGGGTTGTGTTTCGGAGGTCGCATGGCTCTCGACATTCGCCTCTCCCGAGTCCGTACGGGAGTAGCAGCGATGGGACAAGACTGTAACTATCAATTGGATATCACAAAATTGGGGAGAAAAAGGGGTAAAAAGTACAATAAATAAATCAAGTTTAGGGTTAAGGTTATAGGAAGGTTTAGCTAACATGATGAGTAGTTGCAAAGTTGTAATTAGCTAAAATGCTAAGGTTGTCCGTAATGACATTTGAACACGTAACCATTGGGTTGCTAGATGTTCACATTATACGCCTGCATACCCATCCACCCCGATCAACCACCCTATTTTCGTTTTCCCTTAAGTAGCCTGCTGTCTTACGTAACCATACCAAATGTAACATATCATACTAATACGTCTAGTCTATGAGACCAGGCTGCACACACACACCCACACAAATACAGAGTCAGAATAACTTTTTCACAAGTTTGGTGGTAACAGGTCCTCCGTGTCATGGTGTGGGTGGAAGAGCTGGCCAAAAGCTTTAATGGACAAGACTGAACCGGTCTGGGGGAAGTGGGAGGTGCAGGGAGCCGTTATCGAAAGGGAAGAGATGTAGTCGGAGCTTGAAATGTCTGTAGGGAGCTGATAAAATAGTCAAAAACTTTGACTTTCTTCTGTCCGAGTTCAAGACCTTCTGGGCAGCTTCTTAATTTTTTATTTTTTATTCAGGAGCCCACACAGTGTATAATAGATGTTAAAATAATTGACTTCAACCTATGACCTATGACATAATATTCTAATAGCATGTGCGACAACAAATGGGTGGATGTGGGTATGTTTGCAATGTATGTCTGACTGCCTCCCTCAACTAAATTACCCTCTCCATTGTGTAATGTGAATGGACCAGGCAATTACAGAATGAAGGAGAGTGACAGCCAAATGATCCCAACATGTGATCATGGACAAAAATTACAGTTAATTATGTAGGGGTTAAGCGCCAATCAAACAGCACCTGGGTATCGACTGATAAGTCACCCACTCTGTAAAAGTAGGCTAACATACGTAACTCCATCCATCCCATACACAACAAAATGAGTAACCCTAGTAACGTCTGGTGGACTGTAACAGGCTGTAATGAAGGACAGTTCCCTCTATAACAATCCATTATATAATTTCTCATTTCACTCTTAATACATTATTTACTCGTTGCCCGAATGCAAACAAACTACTATGTACAGTACACATGTACACATTGTACAGTTATTCCCATTTATATGTACATTTCAGGTTGCACTCTGTGGATTATGGTACCGGGGTGTCAGAGCGGAGTTATCGATTGCAACGTTTACGCAGCAATAGTTTTATTTGTGTGCACAGCAGAAGGCTAAAGCTCTCGTTGTTGTCTCATTGTCGCTCCACAGAATGATTCAGTCTAATTATATGTGTGGGCTGGGAGCTACACACAGCTTTACCCTCCTAATTGAGGCATAGAATTATTTAATAGCATTTCCCCTCCATTTCAATTCACAAATTGTGGTTATTGTTGTTGTGATTGTCAAAGACTCCAGCCACCCTAGTCATTGACTGTTCTCTCTGCTACCACACGGCAAGTGGTACCGGAGCGCCAAGTCTAGGTCCAAGAGGCTTCTAAAAAGCTTCTACCCCCAAGCCATAAATCTCCTGAGCAGCTAGTCAAATGGCTACCCAGACTATTTGCATTGCCCCCCCTCTTTTACACTGCTGCTACTCTCTGTTATTATCTATGCATAGTCACTTTAATAACTCTACCTACATGTACATATTACCACAATTGCCTCGACTAACCGGTGCCCCTGTACCGGTACCCCCTGTATATAGTGCTATTGTTATTTTACTGCTGCTATTTAATTATTTGTTACTTTTATTTCTTATTCATAATTTTTTTGTAATTATTATTATTATTTTTTTAACTGCATTGTTTGTTAGGGCTTGTAAGTAAGCATTTCACTGTACACCTGTTGTATTCGGCGCGTGGGACAAATACAATTTGATTTGATTGACACAAAGGGCCTGGCTTTTTTGCTTGTGTAATGTAAGTAAATTGGTTTGGGTTTTGCTCTTCGTCACCTAATGTCAATTACTGAAGCTACAAGTGCATGACCTGAAAAGTAATAGAAATGACAAGTGTTATTCACTACAGTGGAGAAGTCCCTTTTTTATTTATTTATTTATTTTTTACCCCCTTTTCTCCCCAATTTCGTGGTATCCAATTGTTAGTAGTTACTATCTTGTCTCATCGCTACGACTCCTGTACGGGCTCGGGAGAGACGAAGGTCGAAAACCATGCGTCCTCCGAAACACAACCCAACCAAGCCGCACTGCTTCTTAACACAGCGCGCATCCAACCCGGAAGCCAGCCGCACCAATGTGTCGGAGGAAACACTGTGCACCTGACCTTGGTTAGCATGCACTGCCACAGGAGTCGCTGGTGCGCGATGGGACAAGGATATCCCTACCGGCCAAACCCTCCCTAACCCGGACGACGCTAGGCCAATTGTGCGTAGCCCCACGGACCTCCCGGTCGCGGCCAGCTGCGACAGAGCCTGGGCGCGAACCCAGAGTCTCTGGTGGCACAGCTAGCGCTGCGATGCAGTGCCCTAGACCACTGCGCCACCCGGGAGGCAGAAGTCCCTTTTGTTGTGCGGTTGAACCGTTGTGAAGGTTCGACATGGCTTTCGCTATGAACTTCCATTCTGCCATTCTTCCATGAGAGAGAGAGAGAGAGAGAGATAGAGAGAGAGAGAGAGAGAGAGAGAGAGAGAGAGAGAGAGAGAGAGAGAGACTGGTAGACTGGGTGCATTTTAGCAGAATGATTGAGTCATGTTGGAGAAAGGACTTACCATCTGTTTGCTTTGGTTTAGAAAAACAACCTTGTTTCACTTGTCTATATCAGTCTAAGGGAAGTAACAATGAAAATCATGAAGCTACTGTAAAAAAAACAATTGGTCCAAAAACACCTCAGTTTATTTAATCATCAGTATGTTTTCCCATAGGATTAACTTGTTGCAAATCTATTTGTGTTCTTCCTGTTTAAAAAAGGGAACGTATTCTGGTTACCTCCTCCTTGTGGAAATAACATCTTTGCCATATGCTTTTCATTAAAAACAATTACAAATTGCTATGGCAACCCAAGCCTGGGCACATAAAGTCTCATGCAGCTTCTGTACTAATTATCTCTACATGAGTCACTGAGCGACTGTGACATTTCAAGAGTTGAATGTCTTTCTCTACAGGAAATAGTGTATACAGTAACAGTATACAACCTACCTCAATCTAAAAAGATCCTCCATCTATACAGCTTTCAACAACTGCCAGACTTAGTCCATGGATCTTTACATTTACATTTAAGTCAGTTAGCAGACGCTCTTATCCAGAGCGACTTACAAATTGGTGCATTCACCTTATGATATCCAGTGGAACAACCACTTTACAATAGTGCATCTAAATCTTTTAAGGGGGGGGGGGTTTAGGAGGATTACTTTATCCTATCCTAGGTATTCCTTAAAGAGGTGGGGTTTCAGGTGTCTCCGGAAGGTGGTGATTGACTCCGCTGACCTGGCGTCGTGAGGGAGTTTGTTCCACCATTGGGGTGCCAGAGCAGCGAACAGTTTTGACTGGGCTGAGCGGGAACTGTACTTCCTCAGAGGTAGGGAGGCGAGCAGGCCTCCCTCAGTAGGCTGAGGGTTGCCTGGTGGTCGGACTGTGGCAGAATTAACGTAACAAGAGATCTGGAGCACTTAGGTCCTCTTCACCACTCTGTGTGAACTAATGATCAATTAGACTTGTGTACTAAGTGTGCATATAATACTGCCACAACATCTACAGTATTGTCAATACAAATGTAATTTTTTTCTTGTGTTTCAAGGAGGACTTATCCAGATTGCCTCATTAGCTAATGATAATGGCCTGCTTATGTAAAGACTTTCAAACTGTGACCCCAGTGTTTACGCACTACGCATCTAATTATAATGGAGATAATTAGTGTATTGATTGACAGGGTATGATCAGACCATCACCACATGTACAGTCGAGAATAGGAAACTCGGGCCATGAAATTCTATCTTGTCCAACGCAAACCACCCCTGTGTGGAAGAGCAGTGGATGAATAGATACATTATGGAATTGAATTCAGTCAGTGGAATCATTTCCTATGGTAACTCTATACGGCAGTGACCCAATGGACTTGGAGTGACCTAATGGACTGGATAGTTGGGGACAGGTGACAACGGACAGGCATTGGATTGTGGGAGACATCTGTGAGGGGCAATTGTCTCTGCACAATGATGCACAGTGCTACAATACAGTCTACTTTGCAACCCTTTAGAAAGGGTGGAACAGATGGGAGTGAGATGGTCCATTTAACAGCTGCCTGCAAAACCTTTTTTATGGAGATGAGTTGTTCAACTCACTATGGAAGAATATGTAATTCATAAATGTTTATAGCTGTACCAAATACACAATGATGTTCTCTCTCTCAACAGAGTAAGCAGGTAAATAGCAGCTACATAGAGGTACATTTAAATCAAGCAAATCAAATTTGAACAAAAACTTCAAGGAGTATGTTAAATAATCCCCCAGCATCCTCCAGCCCCCCATAAAAAGAAATACATCTATTAAAAAATCTACAACACCCTTGCCTTTTGTTGAACTAACACTCGCGCTTGACACATCAGAAAGGGGGCTAAATGACTGTGACATCGCACCTGTATTCTTGTTACTGAAAGTACACCTTCCCTTCCGCTCAGCCTGAGTGCCTGCACAGTTCAACAGATGGGTGCAGCTCTGAGAGGTGGTTGGTATTTCAGTGGAGTCTGACAGAATCAAAAGGCCGCTACTGAATCAGAAGCTCCAGCCTGTCCTGTGATTGGCTGGCGCTGTCTTTGGTTACATGCACAGGAGGATGTGAGGATACTACACATGATGCTAATTTCCTATCCCCATTAGTGTCCCCAGGCGCCAGCTGGGGGGCCCCATGGGCTGTGGGCCCCCATAGAGTGAACTGGGTCCCCTCTTCTCTTCTCTCCTATCACATCCACCAGACTTCACAGGCCTAAACTTCAAAGTCTGCTCTGAAGTCCCTGCAGGCTGCTGTGGATGGGTTCTATGTGCTAGTTAGTTAGTTAGATCGACTGAGACCGAGACAGACAGAGCTCTTTTTCAGACAGCTAAAGGATGAAATAGACCCTGAGAAGAGAAAATGAGTGGGAGGAGAGAGAGATTCAGAAAGAAACCTGAAAGCGACTGAATACCTGACGCTATGTTCCACCTTCATAGATGACTGTATTCAACACAATGGTTGATGGTTAATTGCATAGCCTAATTCAGCATCCAGGGGCAAGGACATTCATCCATTTAATGTTTGAATCACACAGTGTACTCGAGGGACAGAAATAATTGGTTGACCACTTATACAGCAATCATTACGCAGACAGAGTTAGGGTACAGTACATCATGTCTCTAATAATCTCTCCTTGTTTTCCACAGACAGCAACTTCCTTCTTGGGAATGCCCAGGGTCGCCAAGGTTACCCCATCGTGTACTGCTCGGACGGCTTCTGCGAGCTGACGGGGTTTGTGCGCACTGAGGTGATGCAGAAAACATGCACGTGTCGCTTCCTGCACGGGGCGGAGACCAGTGAGAGGGTGAGGCAGCAGGTGGACAAGGCCCTGGAGGGACAGCAGGAGTACCAGGGGGAGGTGTGCTTCTACATGAAGAACGGTGAGCATTCAGTTAACACATGGTGGCCCTCCATACAACATCATCCAACCAGATCTATCTTTTTAATGTATTTTTAGAACAATGGACAGAGGATGCAACATACACCAAGTTCACTTCTGCACAATATGAAGAGGGAGTAAAATACAATCCCCCACGTGTCACTATAATTTAACTCAGGGGTGTTCAAGGTCATTTAAATTAAGAGTGCAGATTATTTAATGGGACAATATACAAACGTTTTGAGAAAGATCATTTGAAAAACACAATTTTATTGAGTAAATGTATTTTGGTTTATTTTCATTATTGATAAGAGTTGAAAATGCAATGAATTGAAGGTTATTTGTTGACGTAAACATATACATTTACAGATTTTGTAGGTTGTGTCATTAGATCTGGGGTGGGGTGGGATGGGATGGGGGGTCATGAGAAATTATTGAGAAAAGAACGGGTTCCCCAGAAGTTCTGGCGGGACAAAAATTGGGTCCCCGCTGAAAACATTTGAGGACCACTAAATCTAACTTCTTCTATAATGTTGCTTCCACAGGAAATCCATTCTGGTGCCTTCTTGACATTGTGCCGATTAAGAATGAGAAGGGTGAAGTGGTTCTATTCCTTTTCTCCTTCAAGGATGTCACTGAGTCGTACGGAAAAAGCCACCATCACAGCAACAGGAGAGGGGGGGAGGCCACAGGTATTATACTAACACTGTGGCTTACACCTCATTGAACCCTTTATAGTTTAGACTATGATGCTTTCTATGATGATAGCATAAAAGTAAGGCTTTAATAAGTGTAATAACCCATTCATTGTGGTCCTTATGTCATCAGGCATCTCAGAGGACGCACATCAGAACAGAAAACGCAGCCGTTCCCACTTTTCCCAAGCCAGGGAGAGGGGAAGGACTGTCCTGTACCACCTCACCAACCAGTTCTCCAAGAGGGGCAAGGGGAAACTGCCCAATGTGAGTTCCCATGGACCTCACTGTACTGTACAGTAGAGTGTATTGACTCTCTTTAGAGGAAAGGCATCATTTCATTATATTACCAACTGCTTTCTGAAAGATGACGTCATTGGTTTTCATAGCACATGTAAAATCACATTCTTACAACATTCAAATGAAAACATATTTGAGCAGACGTGTTTTGTAGCATACAGAGCAAGGTGACATTTACCTATCCATTTGAGGAAGGTTGAGCTTGGCCCAGATAGAGGAATTGATCAGGCAGCCTTTGAAGCTCCGGTCTGCTGTGTGTGGTCTTTGTAGTGCTGGTATATATAGAGCAACAGAGAGACGCAGTGTGGCCTTTTGCAGATTGGGACATGGGAAAGCTGGGGTATCATCTCACTAATTAAAGGAAAGTACTGGAAGAGAGATCACAGTATGACACAGCAGTGGACAGACAGAACCAAGGATTTTCAACCTTTTCCCTCTTCCTCTGTTAAACACATGTTATATGTGTTATTTGTAATTGTTATTTAAAGATACGTCAATTGTACCGTTAAATGCTGAGAGACTTCAAACTTTAAAAAATCTATGAAATTTATGAAAATTCCCTCTCTCCAAATCCTGCCTTTTACATACTTGATGGTGATCAGTCAATGTTTTTTAAAATTGTGTAAAAAATGTGGTTGCCATTGACAACAGCATGGGCTATGTGGCATTGCATGCTTTGAAAAATGTTCAAATTTGCGCTGTTGCTGTGACAGTTCTGTACACATTCAGTTGTTGTTGTGCATCTAAATCCTCCATGTGCAATTACCAAGTAATTTTTTCCCATAATGTACCCAGCTATTATCCCACCAAGGGTTCCCACTTGGAGGTTCTGCTGAGCTATTCAGCAGCATCTCTAGTCACGTTGAAGAACGACAGAGGGGATTTACTTTCAGATCTCATTACCTCAAGGGATCTCCATAGTACCTCATCCATATTTAATCTCCTTCATACTGTGTCATTTATGGAGGATAAAGTCAGTGATTTTGCGTATGTGTCTAAAAGAACATGTTGATAATTGTCTCTCCCGGTCTTTCATGTATTGTAAAGTGAAATGAGGTTCCATTTGATCCCCAGGCCTGTTAGATTACCTGCTACTGTTTCTGCAGCTACTACCTCTGTGAGCCAGCCTGTGGCCACTAAGTGCATGATTTTATTTTTATTTATTTATTTCACCTTTATTTAACCGGGTAGGCCAGTTGAGAACAAGTTCTCATTTACAACTGCGACCTGGCCAAGATAAAGCAAAGCAGTGCGACAAAAACAAGAACACAGAGTTACACATAAACAAAGGTACGGTCAATAACACAATAGAAAAGAAAAATAGAAAAATCTCTGTACAGTGTGTGCAAACGTAGAAGATTAGTGAAGGTTATATGTCTGTCTTCAAAAGTTGCCATTGAACCCTTAAAATGTTTCTTGATTTTAGTTTCTGATTATTTGTGTAATTGTTGGACATTTTACTTCACTGTTAGGCACTAGTAACACAATCATTTTGCTGCACCCACTTTACCATCTGCTAAACTGTGTACGCTACCGATAAACTTTGATTTGACGTCCTTTATTCCTAAAAGGAACATTTACTTCTCCTATCTTGTGCCACAGAGGAGTTTGGATTGTGGTCAAGGGAGAGCTGCAGACACTGATTTTGATGTAGCTAGGGCAAGTAGGTTTCAGTGCATTCTTGAGATGTTATCATAGACACAAGTGTCACTGTGCCAGTGTGCTGTTTTGGGCTTTGTCTGTGACCTGGGACCTATGACCTGTGACCCTTGGCCCCTGTCTCCCTGCAGAGTGTGTTCCAGAAGCCCTCTCTCCCAGAGTACAAGGTGGCGGCGGTGCAGAAGTCCCGCTTCATCCTGCTCCACTACAGCGTATCCAAGGCCCTGTGGGATTGGCTGATCCTCCTGGCTACCTTCTACGTGGCGGTCACCGTGCCCTTCAATGTCTGCTTCGTCAGTCACCAGGACGACAACGACTGTGACTCCCGTAGCACCATTGCCAGTGACATCGCCGTGGAAATGCTCTTTATTCTAGGTAACATACTGTTGTATAACAGTACTAAGAGTGGTTACATAGTACTCCAATGGTAAATGTCATATCATTCTGGTGGCTAAATGAATTGGCACCAGTAGCTAGCTCCTCTGGAATATAGTTGATCAAGAATAGTTATTTCCTGCTGTGGCAGTGGGTGTTTCCTTGGAAATCGGTCACGCTTGACTGTACTCGCTCACCCACTGTCACACCCTGACCTTAGAGATCCTTATTATTCTCTATGTTTGGTTAGGTCAGGGTGTGACTCGGGTGGGAAAGTCTATGTTTTCTATTTCTTTGTTTTTGGCCGCGTGTGGTTCCCAATCAGAGGCAGCTGTCTATCGTTGTCTCTGATTGGGGATCATATATCATTTTCCTTTTGGGTTTTGTGGGATCTTATTTTCTGTTTAGTGTCTGTGCATGACAGAACTGTTTGCGGTTGAGTGTTTTGAATAAAATAATCATGAACACTTTCCACGCTGCGCTTTGGTCTACTCTACCTACCACCAACGAAAGCCGTTACACCCACCTTCATTACCAACTCATCATGGTCTCTGTGTCACCCCTGGTTACAGCTCACATTTTGAGCCACAATTAGAGACTTCCTGTCTCTCGATAGATGTGTGATCCTAAAACAGCTGTGATGGGGCTCAGACTTTTTTAAACTGAGGAAATGGTAATTATGTACAGTGACATTCATGTACAAAATTATCATCACATCGTGTGTTATTCTAAACCGTTGGTGTCATGCCACAATTAGCATTTACAGCTCACCTGGAAAAATGCTGGAATGTAGAGCTTATCAACTCACTTTACACACTTGTTGTGTAATTGAGTAAAGGTTAAAATACTATTTTGCTCATGTTCTGCTGGGTTTTCTCCCTGTTCCTCCCCAGATATCATCCTGAACTTTAGGACCACCTTCGTGAGTCAGTCGGGTCAGGTGGTGTACGATGCTCGCTCAATCTACCTCCATTACTGTGGAACCTGGTTCTTTATAGACCTCTTTGCTGCTCTGCCCTTTGACCTCCTCTACGCCTTCAACATCACAGTGGTGAGTTTGTATGGGGGCATTGACTGTGCATGTGTGGGTGTCATGGGCGTTTGGCTTCGCGTGTGTATGCAGTTCCTTATCCTATCTTGAACAGACAGTGCTTGTTCGATAGCCCTTCCCAGAATAATCGTTTTCCCTCTTAAAATATGTTGTTGGTCCTCTTTATTTCCCCTGAGCATTGAATTGTAACGGATTAGGTCTGCCACCTCCATGCTTTATTGAGCTGCTCCTTCCTTCTCTCTAGTGTCCCTCCCCCTATCCACTAGCTGCACTCCCCATCGCTCTCTCTCTCTGTCTCACGGATTAAATCTCAGCAAATAGTCTTCTCACTTAATCTTACCTGGGCTCCTGAGATGTGATACTGTTCAACTACCCCTTTTTCCACCAATCATTTGTTTCTCAAGCTTCCCAAGAGATGTGCTGTAATTTACTGATGAATGTATCTTTAGCCTCTGGGTGATGTGAGATATTTGAGTGGTAGGAGGAATGTTAGCTCACTGCATCTCAGCTAGACCGTGTCCCTGGAGATATCAGTTCGGTACAGAGGATAGATCGTCTATACTGTATATAATGTCTGACGAGTTTAACCGGACTATGACTCAACTCTCTAACGTCTTTTGGCCTTTACACATGTCACAATGCAAATTGTCATCTCTACATGAATCGTTGCATGTAAACATGTCCGTTACCTCCTGTCCAGACCTCTCTGGTCCACCTCCTGAAGACGGTGCGTTTGCTACGGCTGCTGCGGCTGTTACAGAAGCTGGACCGTTACTCCCAGTACAGTGCTGTGGTCCTGACCCTGCTCATGTCTGTGTTCGCCCTGCTTGCCCACTGGATGGCCTGCGTCTGGTACGTCATTGGCCGCAAGGAGATGGAGAGCAGCGACCCTGTCACCTGGGATATAGGTGAGTGCCTGTTTGTTAGTGTTTGTGTGTGTATGTTTGTACATTGTGTGTGGTTGTTGGACCACTCTCACACAGTAGACACATCAACATAATGTTTCCCTTTGTCGAGCTCCTTGGCTTACTATAGGGAAGCAGCCATGTGTGACCACTATTCTCTCTAAATGTGTCTGTAACACAGTAACTCATTTAACTTGCCTGACAGCTAGATGCTATGGCCCCTCTGCACACTCCGTCCCTGGACAAGCCCGAATGCTTCTGAACTGGTTTCTCAGTCCATCTCCCTCCATAACACCCTCCCAGTTGACCTCACAGCAAGTGTAGGACAGTGGACAGAGACTGTTTGAGACTACTCCCAGCAAGGATACCTCACACTCTATAATATCACCTCTGGATGGAGAGAATCATCCGTCAAGCACACAAAGGAAAAAGCAACCCAAACTCTTTCACTGGTCTCCTATCAGATCCCTGTAAAGCATTTTTCTTTTTCTCCTCCTCTCTTCCTTTGTTCCCCCCCCCCCCTCTCTCTCTCTCAATTCAAGGGCTTTATTGGCATGGGAAACATACTGTATGTTAACATTGCCAAAGCAAGTGAAGTAGATAACAAACAAAAGTGAAATACACAATAAAAATGAACAGTAAACTCTCTCTCTCTACCTTTCCCCCCTCTCTCTCTGCCCCCCCTCTCTCGCTCTCTCTTTCTCCCTCCCTCTCGCCTCCCTGTCCTGTTGTACTCTCCAGGCTGGCTGCAGGAGCTGGGGAAGCGGTTGGAGACCCCATACATCAACAGTACGGTTGGCGGCCCCTCCATGCCCAGTGCCTACATCGCCTCCCTCTACTTCACCCTGAGCAGCCTCACCAGTGTGGGCTTTGGCAATGTGTGTGCCAACACAGACGCCGAGAAGATCTTCTCCATCTGCATCATGCTCATGGGGGGTAAGTCCATTTGCATCATGCTCATGGGGGGGTAAGTCCATTTGCATCATGCTCATGGGGGGTAAGTCCATTTGCATCATGCTCGTGGGGGGTAAGTCCATTTGCATCATGCTCGTGGGGGGTAAGTCCATTTGCATCATGCTCGTAGGGGGTAAGTCCATTTGCATCATGCTCATGGGGGGGTAAGTCCATTTGCATCATGCTCATGGGGGGGTAAGTCCATTTGCATCATGCTCATGGGGGGGGTAAGTCCATTTGCATCATGCTCATGGGGGGGGGTAAGTCCATTTGCATCATGCTCATGGGGGGGTAAGTCCATTTGCATCATGCTCATGGGGGGGTAAGTCCATTTGCATCATGCCCATGGGTGGTAAATCCATCTGCACCATGCTCATGGGGGATCAGTCCATCTGCATCCTGTTCTATGGGGGGTAAATCCATCTGCATCATGCCCATGGGTGGTAAATCCATCTGCATCATGCTCATGGGGGTCAGTCCATCTGCATCCTGTTCTATGGGGGGTAAGTCCATTTGCATCATGCTCATGGGGGGTAAGTCCATCTGCATCATGTTCATGGGGGGTAAGTCCATCTGCATCATGTTCATGGGGGGTAAGTCCATTTGCATCATGCTCATGGGGGGTAAGTCCATCGGAAGCGAGGCAGTGTTAGTAGACATCTTGAGACACAAGCTGTCTTAAGACTTCTTGAAGACATTTGTTGTTTTTAAGTTATCTTTTGCAGTATTTTCTTCATTCTTTCAAGACGTATTAAAACCTCTTAAGGATCCGCCCTTTTAAAAAAATGTTTAGCCTAAAATGACATACCCAAATCTAACTGCCTGTAGCTCAGGACCTGAAGCAAGGATATGCATATGCTTGACACCATTTGAAAGTAAACACTTTGAAGTTTGTGGAAATGTGAAAGGAATGTAGAAGAATATAACTCATTAGATCTGTTAAAAGATAATACAAATAAAAAAACTGCTTTTTTAAAATTGATTTTTTTACCATCATCTTTGAAATGCAAGAGAAAGGCCATAATGTATTATTCCAGCTCAGTTGCACAAATGCTGATGCTCCAGATACTCAACTAGTCTCAAGAAGCCCAGCTGTATTGCTTCCTTAATCAGAACAACAGTTTTCAGCTGTGCTAACATAATTGCAAAAGGGTTTTCTAATGATCAATTAGCCTTTCAAAATGATAAACTTGGATTAGCTAACACAATGTGCCATTGGAACACAGGAGTGATGGTTGCTGATAATGGGCCTCTGTACGCCTATGTAGATATTCCATTTACAACATTAACAATGTCTACACTGTATTTCTGATCAATTTGATGTTATTTTAATGGACAAAAAAGTGCTTTTCTTTTAAAAAACAAGGACATTTATAAGTGACCCCAAACCTTTGAATGGTAGTGTATGTGCAAAGTTTTAGACTGATCCGATGAACCATTGTATTTCTGTTCTAAATGTTTATCAAGACTGCCCAAATGTGCCTAATTGGTTTATTGATACATTTTGAAGTTCATAACTGTGCACTCTCCTCAAACAATATCATGGTATTATTTCACTGTAATATCTACTGTAAATTGGACAGTGAAGTTAGATTAACAAGAATTTAAGCTTTCTGTCCATATCAGATATGTCTATGTCCTCAGATAAAAAAAAAAATCTTACAATCTCATGATAATCACATTAGCCTACGTTAGCTCACCGATCCTAAAGGAGTTTGCATTAAGATGTCTCGAGATGTCTTCACAAATCTCTTAAGAAAAGTCTTACGGCATGGTGATGGCTGGGTATGACTCTCCTCTGCATATGTATGTGCTTTGAGCACAAATGAGTAATCTTGTAATACTCCTTGACCCCCATGTTCCTCGTCCGACCTGCAGCCTTGATGCATGCAGTGGTCTTCGGTAACGTGACGGCCATCATCCAGCGCATGTACTCTCGGCGCTCGCTCTACCACACGCGTATGAAGGACATCAAGGACTTTATCCGTGTGCACCGTCTGCCCCAGCTGCTGAAACAGAGGATGTTGGAGTACTTCCAGACCACCTGGTCTGTCAACAACGGCATCAACGCCAACGAGGTGGGTCACATGACACTATGTATTTAACAGGGGTGGTAACAAACTCCGGCCAATGATAACAACAATCCAATGCTTTCAAATCCCCGATGAGGAGTGGGCAAGTGCACATTTTAGGATAAGGATGGAAAATTGGAATGCAGCCATTAGGGTAGACGGACATACTGACAGACTGGTCTTTATATATTTTCCGATGTACATAAATAGCCTTTCAGAGAGAGTACACCTTACGTTGGGATTAGATCATTAATTTTCTACAGTCATCTTTTGTGTCACTTTCAAGGTCTTTCTATCAGATGGTGTTGACAGTGTGGGTGTGTATTGTCACATTCAGACATAGATGGCTTTGTGGTCTAGTCGTGTCTCCGTGTGGGATGAAGGATTCTAAATCATCTCCACCTTTCTTTCCCAATCGTCTCTCAGTCTTTGCCCAATGAGCTTAGATTGGTTCTTTTAGAAAGTAGTCTTTTGTTTTTGGTCTTAGACCTATTATTGGCTAAAAGTGCTCCCTATTGATGGAATAACCTACACAATTCCTTGCATCTTGATTCCTTGGTGCCGCTATGGCAGTTTAGGATTGCAGTTGTTCCGATTGATTCTAGAGTATTATTTGTTGTGTGGTTATTTTTTATTCTTGTTTTAGTTGCAATGCGCATTTTTCCCCCTGTTTGTGAGAAAGTGTTTGTACTTAGGGCACCATTAGGAATGAGGCCCTGGTCTCATTTGGGCTACCCTGAATAAATACAAGTTAATAAAACCTTTTTTAAGTCTCTTCATTATAGACTACAGAGACAGGAACAAAAAAAGATGGTACTCATTTACACCCTCTCATCATCAGCTTCATCCTTTATTCTCTGCTGAAAGCGCGACAACAGACGCTACGAAGGATCCCGAGAACTCGCCGATTTCTTACACCTCTTAGCTGGTGCTACTGCCAGGCTAGTACTAGTGAAACAGAGCTACAGTGCACATTGAATGTAGAGATTTGAGTCATCTAAGAAAGCTCTCATGAAAACAGCTACTGTACATTGACGTGTGTAGCCACTAGCCAAAATACAGCTAGAGTCCAACACAAAATACAAGATACTGTATACTCACTGAGAATTGTGTATGTTTCAAAAATAAATCTAATACATGTTTGTGAATAACTGGTGATTGGCTGTCCTCAGTGTTCATAGGCTTGAACTTGGTTTCTACGGTCTATCATCTCATCTGACAAGAGCATTCCTTTAGCTTTCATCCTCGGACACCACTGTCCCTCTCTGGTACCTCTGTAATCTGATACAAAACCATTGCATTGTGGGTGTTGATGTCCTCCTTCTCTCCTCCTGTCAGCTGCTGCGTGACTTCCCAGACGAACTTCGTGCGGACATCGCCATGCACCTGAACAAGGACATTCTGCAGCTGCCAGTGTTTGAGCGGGCCAGTAGGGGGTGTCTGCGCTCCCTCTCCTTGCACATTAAGACCTCGTTCTGTGCCCCGGGAGAGTACCTCATCCGCCAGGGGGACGCGCTGCAGGCCAACTACTTTGTCTGCTCTGGGTCTCTAGAGGTGCTGAAGGACGGCACGGTCCTTGCTATCCTGGGTACGTCTTAGACAACTCACTTCCCTGTTCCGGAGTACACTTTCTTTTTATACCTTCCTTTTTCTTTCTCTCGTGTCGGCGTTCCGTTTCTGTTATCAACTCTCTTCTGAAATGGAATCTTATTCCTTTTATAGTGGAATACTTTTGGTCGGAAAAGCAGTGCACTGTATAGGGAGCTAGTTTCCTTTATCCCTCAATTTGTTATCTCAGCAATATGGATGTTGTCATTATACTGTATGAGAGAAGAATCCAACAATTCAGATTATTAATTGGGTAATCTGTCTCTAGGCAAAGGTGATCTGATTGGGGCAGACCTGACAGCGCAAGACAAGGTGATCAAGACCAATGCGGACGTGAAGGCTCTGACCTACTGTGACCTGCAGCACATCAGTGTCCGTGCCCTGAGGGAGGTCCTGGGCCTCTACCCAGAGTACGGCAGTCGCTTCAGCTCTGATATACACCACAACCTCACCTACAACCTGAGAGAGGGCAGCGAGGCAGAGGTGAGAGCCACACATGCTCGCTCAATCACTCACTCAAAGTTTACTCTATGTGGACTGTGTAAACTGTAATGAAATTGTGATTCATTCTGACTCACTGTCCAGGGACTGACAAGGTTCTCACGGTCCCCTCGGCTCTCTCAGGTAAATGTGTGCCTTTTTATTACTATACTACAGATGGTGATTACTATGACCTGTCAGTCTGCTACTGAAATAACTCAGGGATGCTCCCACAGCCATCGTATCTACAAAGTCACAGCTTCACATGATCCACAAATCAGAGTTCAGCACATTTGTAGTCATAGCCGGACTCTTTTAAGCTAAATGTCCAAATAAAATATTTACACCTTCAGATGTGAATAAGGCTTTGTGACTCATCGTTCCATTGTTCAAAGTGGTCTGGGACAGAGACATTTAAATGATTGAGGTTGATATGAGGGTTCTGGTCCCTGACCCGTTGCCCTTGCTTCTTAAATGAACATACAACTTGATAAAAGGCTGAACGCAATGTTCTCATCTAGATCCCAGATAGAACTTCACTCTGAAAGATGCATGATTGCAACTCTCACATTTTGCCACCTTTTATTGAGAGCCTAACAAAGGGCTGTCATCAGTGTGTCTCTGTGAGGCTGATTTTGTCTCTTGTTTTTTCTTGTATTTGAGTGGGTGTTGGAGTAGGCATATGCCTTTGTGTGCGTGCACATGCATGTGTGTTTCTATGACGTGAGTGTCCACGTGTTAATGTTTCTACATCGTGCGTGGGATTTAACGGATTCGCTCAAAATTAATTTACCAGAATGTGAAAATTGTCTGGTAGCAATAAACGTAATAATAATAATAATCTGACAGAAAAAATGTCACTGAGGAATAACAATTATAAGCCCCGATGAGGTCATAACAGCTAAATAATCTAACTCCTACTGAAAATGCTAAGTAGGCAGTTTACCTCAGTGCACCTAATTGAGAGGAACAGCACTGACTCACAGCAGAACAGCTATTAGAAGGAAATGACACAGTCTCTTGTTACCGAAGTAGGTGAGGATGGAGGGGGGCTGGACCCTGATTATTTAGCAATTTAAAACACCTGAAACATATTTTTCCTTCAATTTAGAGCCATAATCATTATGCCTAATTCTGTTCAACACATTCCAGAGGGTGTTATTCTGATTGTTGTTAATCTCAAATCTCAATATACTGCACTAACATACCTAGGATATTACCAGTGGAGGTTCTATTACCAGTGGAGGTTCTAACTGGGGGGGGGGGGGGGGGTCCAAGCTGGGGCCAGTTGTACTGTTAGAGGGGCCAGTTACATTAGACGTTATTGCATACTGCACCTGTACATAGCCCATCTATAATTTAGCCCAAACAACTACCTCTTTACCTACTGTATTTATTTATTTTGCTCCTTTGCACCCCATTATTTCTATCTCTACTTTGCACCTTCTTCCACTGCAAACCAACCATTCCAGTCTTTTTTTTACTTGCTATATTGTATTTACTTCGCCACCATGGCCTTTTTTTATATTTTTATTTATATATATATTTTATTTGCCTTCACCTCCCTTATCTCACCGCACTTGCTCACATTGTATATAGACTTATTTTTCACTGTATTATTGACTGTATGTTTGTTTTACTCCATGTGTAACTATGTGTTGTTGTATGTGTCGAACTGCTTTGCTTTATCTTGGCCAGGTCGCAATTGTAAATGAGAACGTGTTCTCAATTTGCCTACCTGGTTAAATAAAGGTGAAAATAAAAAAAAATAAAAAAATTGCTGTCATATCGTTTTCACTGCATTAGCAGGCAAAAGACCATGTTCATAATCATCATCGTTGCCACTGTCTAATAACGTGTCACGTTCCTGACCTGTTTTCCTTTGTCTTGTATTTATTTTAGTTGGTCAGGGCGTGAGTTGGGTGGGTTTGTCTATGGTTGATTTTCTATGTTGGGATTTTTGTGTTCGGCCTGGTATGATTCTCAGAGGCAGCTGTCAATCGTTGTCCCTGATTGAGAATCATACTTAGGCAGCCTGGGTTTCACGTGTGTTTGTTTGTGTTTTTCACCACACGGTACTGTATCTGTTTTTCTGCACTTCGTTTATTTGTTTTGTATTTTTCAGTGTTCAGTTTTTCCGTTATAATAAATCATTCATCATGAACACTCTTCCGAGGAGGAGGAATATGAGGAATATGACGATAGCCGTTACATAACGGATGTAAAAAAAGAACGGTGGCAAATATTTGTTATGTAAAAATTATTTCATACTCCACATTTAGGGGGGCCACAAGGGGGTCCAAAATTGTTGTCACAGGGGCACTGGCCCCTCCCTGCCCCCCCCCCCCCCCCCCCTTCAGAACCACCACTGGATATTACATCCTAGTATTTTACTAAATCTAAGCGTACCTCTTGACCGGTCTGGTGGTTATTCTTTTAAAGAAACTAAATATGCTTCTCTGCATCTCTGATCAAATCTGGGTAAAAGATTAAGATTATTCAGTACACTGAGTAATTGCTTGGTTTTATAAAGCATGCCAGCTAAGATAGTTAGATAAGCTACTCTAACTTGATTGACAGCCTGAAATTACTTGGTAGCTAGGTATGAGGTTGGGAGATTATGAACGTATCTAGCTGGCTAGCTAAAGCCAACTTAATAGAAAATGATATGGCTCTAGATTGCAGGAGAAAGCTGTTTCAGGTGTTTGAAAATATAACAATTCTCCAACATGCCCCCCTCCGGACAACCCCCCCCCCCAGCCATCCTCGCATACTCTGTGCCCACTCAGATTTGTAGGGTGCATGACGCCCCTGCTACCCATTACCGGCTGCTAAAATCAAATTTAACTCTGTGTATCGCTCTACACTCTCTCTCCTCCTCCAATGGCAATAGGCTACTGGAGGGCATGCATGGTTGTTTGTGAGAACTACAGAGAACCTGTTACTCATGCCTCTCCTCTCCCACCCTCTGCCCCTCAGGAGCGAGCTGATAAGGACCACAAGCTTCCCTTCATTGTGGAGGCAGAAGATGTGGAGTCTGGTGAGGACATGAGCCACTGTTCCACCGGTGCATCCCACCAAGGACGGCTGCTCCTGATGCATGGCCTGAGCAGCCCCGTCTGCCACCCTGGCCTCAGCAGCCTGCTGGGGGAGGAGCTTCGACATGTCAGTGCGCTCCATCTCTGCCGCTCCCCAGCCCAGGGCGGCAGAGGCCGTAGCCCATCCCCTCAGCTGCTGTCCAATGAGGAGGTTACTCCCGCCCCAGTGCCCAACATGGTCACAGATCACAGCTCATCCCATAGGCCAGCCAAGCTGCTCATACCCTCCCTACATTGTGTCAGCCCTCTGGACCTCAGCCCCAGGCGAGTAATGAGACCTAAGTGTCAATCAAAATGACTAGCGATTGTATTTCATTAGCCCAGTACCTGAGCCTAAGGTTTGTAGGATTATAAGACTATAACCACTGACTAAAAAGTAAATCACATTTTACAATGGATTTACCTGGTAATAACAGCAAAGACAGATTACAGTTCAATTTATTTAACTGAAAATCACTTCATATTTAATCACAACCCACTTATGTATGAACCTCTCTTCCTATCTCCTCTAGGGTTGTGGATGGAATTGAGGATAATGGGCAGTCATTTCACTTCAATGTGGATCAAGGCGAGGCAAAGACCAATAGCAAAGGTAATGGTCTCATGTTAAACAATGGTTTAACTACCAAAATTCAATTTTTCTAACAGTGGTTTTCTAACAGTAAATAGAAATGTGTTTTAGTCAAGGATACTGAATTGATTAGTCAGAAAATGGCCTTTTTAGAATGATCCAAAGCTGTACAAGTAGGCTATTCATACAAATGAAATGGTATGAGCAAAGTGCTTTATGTTGGAGTGGGGTGTGAAAGCACTGATCTCATCCATCCTTGCCCATCCCATCCCCCTTATAGACCCGTTCCAGGTGAGCGCCAACTTACTTCTGGAAACAGAGGAGGTGAGACAGAACATCAGCCAGCTAAGCAAAGAGGTATGAACATACGATTACATTGACGGAATAAACTGACACATAAACCAACATAATGATGTATCAATGAACTGAAAAATGAATGATATGCTCCATCTAGAGCTCAAGAGACGCAAACTTTTTTGTTCTCCCACTTCATTTTCCGTACTCTACTTTCGCTGTACCCTAAAGAGTGTCTAAAAACAGGTCATCCCTGACACACTTTCAGCATTAAATACACCACTCAGGGTATGTAGGCAAGAGAACACTTAAAGACATTTTTCCTCAAATAAAATGTAGGATTGTTAAATTCGAGATGGTCCAGATTTGAAAGCTCACGTAACACGACTGATAATTTGACTGCTTGTTTTCTACCATTTCTGACCTAGAAAGAGACAATAGAACTATCCTGCCTTGGAATAATTACGATTCAACCAAGCAACAGACTATAGCTTTCATTATTCTGCATGCCATCTATTTTCCAGATGAATACCCTTAACCAGGAGGTGTCCAACCTGACCAAGGAGCTCCACGAGATGATGTGTTTCCTGCAAGCCCATGTGACCATGTTTCATTACCCCTCTGCCATCTCCACCTATCCTTACGGCCTGCAGATGGCCCCTAACCCCAACCCCAGCAGCAACATGACTGCTGCCAATGACTGGCAGACACGGGTGCCTTTCTGTATGCCCGCTGGACCTCACCCATCTCACCTCCAATATGAACCCCTCAGCCACCCTGCCAGGAACATGTGGGCCTACAGTGGGGTGCCCACCCAGGGCAGAGGTCCCGGCATGAGTCAGAAGGTGGAGGTTGAGCACCTTCACCAGACGTCCAATCCCAGGTCGTCCTGTTTACATCCGTGCTGCTCGGACAGAGGCAGAACCACTGGTCAGGGACTTGAAGCCCAGTACAGACCTTTCCCGACCTCCAGAACTACACCCAACTCACCCTACATGGGCCACTCCCAATGCCGGACTGGGCCATCTCTTCTGAACCTCAGCTCTGCCTTCCCAGTACTCCCAGGTGCGGGTCCTGGTCAAGTTGAGTACAAAGCCTCCATCCCCACCATCAGTACCTTTCGTTCCCCAGGCAGCCTCAGCCAGTCCCACCCCTCCCTGAGTGTCCAGGTCAACTCTGACCGCAGCCATTCACCGCCCATCTCCCCAATGCCTATCCACGTCTCACTGACCCCTACCGGCCAACCACAGTTCCACACCACCTTCAGCTCTCAGTCTGGGGTCTACACGTCTGTCAGCCCAACATACAATCAGACGCACAACCAGACCACGCAGGGGCAGGGCTCTCTCAACAGAGCCAGGAAGAATGACCTGGTGGGCTCCAGCCCTGTCCACACACTGGACTCATCCCTACCTCTAGTGGGGCAGTCAGCAGGGCAAGAGCCAGACTGTGGAGGGCCTAACATTGAGTATCCACAGGACAGGGAGAGACCAAAGAGGATGCAGAGTGATGCTGAGCAGGCAGAGTCCCAGACCCAGGAGACCAACATCCGCACACAGCAGGCCCTGGAAGTCGAGCCTCTCTGGGGCTTGGAGGTGACACATTAGCAGCTGTCTGGAGCCCCACAGAGACCAGATAAATAAACTGGAACATTACTGCTGCAAAGTAACGCTGAGCCCATCAACTCTCCCTTTTTGGTTGCATCTCTTATGCTACATGAGTTTACATCTGAGAAATGAATGATTGCTTTACAGTCTAAAACGTACACCACAGTAATCACACTACATAATATCGACACTGATTGTACTACTACTTGATGTACTGTTTATTTAATTTGACTGTAAATACAGCATTGATATGGACCCGAGATTATGAAGACAAGCTGACTCAGTCTACAAAAGTATTCAGCTTGTGTTTATTATGCATTTCTTGTGAACTGAAAGTTAGGTATTACTAACCGGAGGGTATCTCGAGACATATCATATTGAGACCTGGCAGCCATGGAAACAGCAAACCCCACCCCTTTCCTTCATTATAATGTGTTTACATAGAAAGTATCATCACCTAAATGAGCATTATTTTGATGTGTTTTTATGTGATTTCATTGTTTGTGAACACACTGTGGAGTTCATTCTACAAGCTGTCTGGACATTACAGCATACGACCAATGTTTGTGCTCATTATTTTAAGAAATTGTCTCTTGGCTAGCCTGCCAGGGGATTGCAGGCCAAAAAGGACCTTTGGTTATATGTGTTTTTCCCTCTTCTGCAATATGGCTATTCATAGCTCTGCATCTCTTTTTGCTCTTGTGTCTTGAACATTTGACTTTTTCTATGCTGTATATCTTCTACTTAATTCATTTCCGGATCCGGGAGCACCCCCATCAGTAAAAAAACTGACTAGCATAGCCTAGCATAGCGTCACAAGTAAATACTAGCATCTAAATATCATTAAATCACAAGTCCAAGACACCAGATGAAAGATACACATCTTGTGAATCCAGCCATCATTTCTGATTTTTAAAATGTTTTACAGGGAAGACACAATATGTAAATCTATTAGCTAACCACGATAGCAAAAGACACAACTTTTTTTTCCCACCATTTTTTTCCTGCATAGGTAGCTATCACAATTTCGACCAAATAAAGATATAAATAGCCACTAACCAAGAAACAACTTCATCATATGACAGTCTGATAACATATTTATTGTATAGCATATGTTTTGTTAGAAAAATGTGCATATTTCAGGTATAAATCATAGTTTACCATTGCAGCCACCATCACAACTCTCACCAAAGCAACTAGAATAACTACAGAGACCAACGTGAATTACCTAAATACTCATCATAAATCATTTATGAAAAATACACAGCGTACAACAAATGAAAGACAAAGATCTTGTGAATCCAGACAATATTTGATTTTTTAAGTGTTTTACAGCGAAAACACAATATAGCATTATATTAGCTTACTATAATAGCCAACCACACAACAGCATTGATTCAAGCCAACAATAGCTATAACGAATAAACCAGCAAAAGATATACATTTTTTCACTAACCTTCTCAAACTTCTTCAGATGACAGTCCTATAACATCATATTACACAATACATATAGAGTTTGTTCGAAAATGTGCATATTTAGCGGCACAAATCGTGGTTATACAATGAGAATAGTAGCCAAGCTGCCAACAATATGTTGGGAGAAATCTTGGGAGAGGCACCTAATCTAATCAGTAACTAAATTTAAACTTGACAAAAAAATACAGCTTGGACACCAAATGAAAGATACATTAGGTCTTAATGCAATCGCTGTGTTAGATTTTTAAAATTAACGTTACTACGACATACAGCGTGCGTTAAAGCGAGACCGCACCGAAATTAATGGCGGAATATGAGTTTTACATTTTTCAACAGAACAACGAATTAACATCATAAATAGTTCTAACTTTTTGATGAGCTCCCATCAGAATCTTGGGCAAGTTGTCCTTTTTCCAAAAGAATCGTTGCTCGGTTGTAGATTGTCGCCTTCAACGTTGGAATTAGCAGTAAACATTAGCCATGTGGGCCAGATGTGCCCAACTCCCTAGAACGCAGCACAAATAAATACCCGAAAATTGCAATATACTGATATAAACTGATATAACTCGGTTTAAAATAACAACATTATGTCTTTAACATCCATATCGAATAAATTCAGAGCCGGATATATCTAAGGGCTATAACGGGAGCTTTCTAGAACGCCATCCTGAGGTCTGTCTTGCGTCATGGCGAAGAGAAGAAAGAGAGGACCCCACGTTGCCAGCCCATTTATAAGGCCTCAGATCTGCCTAGCAACTCCATTTCAATTCTCACTATTCGCTGACATCCAGGGGAAGGCGTATGCAGTGCATCTCAACCAATAGAAAACATGCAAATTAATAAACCGACCTCAGAACAGCCTGCAGATTTCAGATTTCTCACTTCCTCATAGGAAAATTGCTCCAACTCGAGTTCTGTTTTACTCACAGATATAATTCAAACGGTTTTAGAAACTAGAGAGTGTTTTCTATCCAATAGTAATAATAATATGCATATTGTACGAGCAAGAATTGAGTACGAGGCAGTTTAATTTGGGAACGAAATTATTACAAAGTGCAAACAGCACCCCCTATTGAGAAAAGGATATTTTACTGTTTATTTGGTAACAGAGACTGAAAAAAGATGTGTAATGTATAGCCTACTGTACAAGCACAACAGTTTCAGAAGCGTACAAATTACAGAATGATTTGAACAATGTGTGCAGACTGAAAGAGTTGTATATAATTTTGTTTGTAACTGATATTAGTTGTAAAATAACTATTTAGATGCAAACAGAATATTAACATATATATTTTTTTAACAGGGAGAAATACAATTACATAATAGAGAAATACATTTACATCTGAAATGAAATAACTTGAAAGGTTTAACTGAGCAGGTCACAGTAGTGGTACACAATTACATAAATATTGTTAGTCAATCACTCAACATCCAACAATATCTCTTTAGATAGACCTATGCCTTTAGATAAACCCACACTAAAATACTGGGGCTTCTCCATTTGATGCCCACAATATGAACGTTTGGGTCAGTGAGTTTACATTTATGAACAAAATTTAGATCTGAACTGATGTCAGATGATGGCAAATATCATGGTCTTTAGCGACACCAGATGGTGATACATTTAAAGCTTCTGTAAATATTTGATTAAATACATTTGAAAAACTATGGGACCGAATCTGAGTTGTTGATTGCCTATCTGGTGCCAGGGGTGTTTCTTTTGACCAAAAAGATCGGATGTTAAAAGATCTGATGTGATTGGTTAAAATACTAGTTCGTGTAAAAAAAATATCAGTACTGGGCTGCCTGTGTAAATGCTAGTTTGATGTTTTTTTTATATGTAAAAAAAATATATCGGATGCAGTTTTATCTTGCGCTATGGAGAGTGGCAACTGCCACTACTTGCCGCTCCTAAATTAGTCTCGTAAATCCGATCCTAGGCAAAATCAGTAGCATTGATACATTGTGGGAGCCAACAAGTCTGTCGACGGAGACTACTCCTAAATAATAATCAGCCCTGGCCAAATTTGTGTTCAAGTAAACTACAGTTCCCAGGTTCCCAACGACACATAATCAGAGGGAAGCCACACCTTCAGGAAGTGGGAGGATCCCGGAAAAAAATGCAACCAAGCAGAAGTGAAGGCCGGGGCCTATGTGTTGAACAGTCGTAGTGAGCTGTGATAGAGAAAAGTCGTCAAATCGAAATTGTGGAAAGTGAGAGTATACAAAGAAAAGGGAACGCATGTTTGACCTTTGCCTCAAACGGTAAGCTGTAAACTATACTATTTTGGTTTAGATTTCCACTGTCAAATTTTGCTCAATCAACCAGACAGTAAACTAACGTTAGCTAGCTACCTAGCCAGAGATACGTCGCTAGCTAACGACTGTCAGATTGATATGTTAAATGGGACTGATTACTTGTCCAGATAGCTAATGAGGTAACTAGTTAGCAAATAATGAGAAGCTTTGTTCATAATTTGACCAAATAGTTACTTATCTTTTAGATGTTTGATTTACCCCGTCTTTTCTGTGCGATGTCATCATACACTTAGCCAAGTTAGTTAGCATTAGCTAGCTTTCGTCAGTGTCGTCCTATTTTGTTTATACTGGCAGTAACGTTAATTTACAATAGACATATTTTTGTCGTCTACTCAGCTAACTAACTACTAAACTATAGCTCTCATTGACATTATATAACAATTTAAAAAATGGTTTGGCTTTTAAAAGCTAGCTAGTTACTGTAACTTGGTGGACTAGCTAGCTAAATTACAGATGTCATGTGTTAGATTTGTATTCCATAGCTAGTTAGTCTTTAACTGACAGCTAACTAACTATATAGCTAGTAGATTTTCCTTTTAGTCCAATCAATTTGATAAACTTTTCATATGTTGATTTCTAGCTTTCAACAGAGTATCTTAGCTCATTGCCATTGGTGTCAGCAGGCTCTTGGTATCAGTGATGATGACGATAGTATGAGGAAGTTTGAAACCCACCAACTTAATAGCTATTTATGGTTTCTGCCTGGCAATGATCACGAATCATTCCATCTTGCAGTAACCCACGTCACCTGGTATTTTACGTTAATTGTTATCTTGCCACTGGTTATAATCGTTTACTTAGCTAGGTCTCAAAACATATTTTGCATAATTGGAGTTCATGGCTGTATCTAATTAGGCGCATCATTTTGAATGCCATCATTTGCTGAGTTACATTTTTGGTCTGCACTTGGTGTGTCAACTGACCTACCTGTACCACAATTATCTGATGTAGCCCTCATCGTGGGAGTCTGTCAGTGTCATGTTACTTTTGTATGAATGCATGCTTCCGTTTCTCTGGTCTATGGTGGAATGTGGTGTCCCTCATAACTTACTGTGTCTCATCAGTCCTGTACCCTTGTTCACTCCTTCACCTTTACTGCAGGTCATCTATGGCAGGGGGGTGGGCACGGGAGTCCCCCAGAACTCAGTTCGGCTTTCAACTTACTCCTGAAAGTTGTAATAGTAGAATGTAGAAGTTGCAATTATGAAATTGGGTAGTGCATTGTCCGTTTTCCTCTTGTCATGTCAGTCATTGCATACCTTAGAGCAGAGTTTCCCAAACCCTGGGTGCACGTTTTGGTTTTTGCCTTTGCACTATACAGCTGATTCAAATAACCAACTCGTCTTGAGATGTGCCTTTTGTTACTTAAATCATTTGTTAAATGGGGTGAAAGGGAGACTGAATTGCCACTTTTTAATGTAAGCTCTAGTGTAATTGACTTTGGGCAAGCAGAGTCAACCTCTGCATCATTAAGACAGTTGCTTTGTGAGAAGCTGTTAAAGTTCACATTTTAGACATTGTTATGTACATGCCAGCTGAAAAGTGGACTGGGCTTGAGTCTTTTGGGTAAACACCAGGGTAAATCCTCATTGGAAACTCGTTGGTGTGTTATGGCTCAATAACAGGACTAGAGAAGGGATTTTTAATAATTTTCCCAAGTTGCTGCCATGTTATGGTGTGGACCTTGTCCTTAGAGAGTGGTGACACATTTTGACACAGGCAAACATTATATAAAAGGCAATTTTACTAGGTGGCATAAAATGTTTGTTTGATTTGGTGTTGTAAGCCTAGTTAAGACTGTTTCTATGATATTTCCAAATATTCCTGACAGAATGGCTAGTAAAATAACATGCATCTGCGTGAGACACAACACTTTTCAATGTTCAATCCAAAGTAAGCCTAATTGGTATGTGTTAGTGTGGTCAGAAAGGTTGAAATGCATTGGAGTTGATGGAGGAATGAATGAATCGTGCCCATTCACAACAGGTCATTCTGATGACTCCTCAAAAGACTGAAGATATCCTGTAGGTGTGACATTTTTTCTGTTACCCAAGCTGGAGAGTTCTATGTGCAGAGTGGGTTACTGGTCAGTTTGCTACCAGACTTGTTTGAGACTTACAGTATCAATGTATGCCACCTATTGATTAAACCACAACAAATTAGGCCTAAACAAATGGAAAATTATTTCATTAAGTTTGAGTCATTAATAATTAAGTTTGTGTGCTTCCTCGCAGCCTGATGAGACACCCACTAACCTCATCCTGACCCTTTATCTCTGCAGCTGAGGCCCTGTCTGGGGTTCTTATTTCTCATACTAGCACCATGCTCAAATTGAATTGGGGGTTGGGGTTTAGCCCAGTAGGCCTATGCAAAAACAGATGCTTTTTATCTCACTTAGGGTTGCAAAGCTACATTTTTGATAAGTTTGGTCAACGTGCACACACAGGTAAGTTTGGTCATTTATATTTTAATTATAAATATGAATATTCATTTTTTTTTATATATATATCTGCGTCCATATTGTCCACGAGTTTCTAGTAGATGGACCATATGGTTCAGGAGAAAATTCCTGAAAAACATATCCAGGCTTAATCAACAATGGCTTTAATCTGCCCAGGGACTGTGGTTTGAAATTAGCCGGCTGGCTAAAACCGGCACTTTTACTGAAACGTTGATTAATGTGCACCGTCCCTGTAAAAATAAAATCAACTCAAACATTTTCAATTAACTCTGAAACTGTTGTCTTTTCCACAACTTGTTGGATATAATGTGAGAGGCCAAAATTATCAGCATGGAGTAGAATTGTATTACACAGACTTTTGCTTGACTGTCATGTTTCTCACACAGAGGGAGCCAGAAAGAGAAGGACATTATTTCTCCCTTGCCTCACCAATCATTTGCTAGTGATGTGTATCCTGTTTGCATTCCCAGAGATTTAGGCTGTGTTTAGACAGGCAGCCCAATTCTGATATTTTTTTCACTCACTGGTCTTTTGACCAATCACATCAGATCTTTTCAAGTCAGATATTTTTTTGAGCTGATCTGATTGATCAAAAGACAAACGACTGAAAAAAAATATCAGAATTTGGACTGCCTGTCAAAACGCAACCTTAGTCACCATTCCTTTCCTCTTCCAATCGACCCATCCCTTAGTCATTAGGCTTTAGTTTCTCTTGCATACATATTGAAATACCCCAATCGAGTAGCACAGTGGACTGACTCGCTTTCTCTTCCCTCTCTGGGTTTATCCTCCCTGACGGTTTCCCATCCAGGCCCAACCCTTTTAAACTTCAGATGAAAGCCAAGCTAACAGCTGGATGCAGGCCAGGCGGGGTGGTATGGCTGCTGCTAGCTCCACCCTCCCTCCCCGTTACATCTAATTCCTCTGGTCCCTCCACCCTTGGAGTTCAGAGAACCTGTTGTCATGTCACCACTTATTCCTAGGTAACTGGTTAAATTAAGTCTGTCTGCCTGACACCTTGTTGCACCACTAATTCCATGGCATTGATGACGAATGCACGTTGACACGGTCACACGCTGACACATCTGTAGATAATGGCTGTGCCAGGAAATGGGTTAGCTGATGTTTCAACTGGAGTCTAGGAGTGGGAGACTGAATTGTCTTTTGGGAACACACAGCTCATAGGCCTATTGGGGTGTGTATTGTTAGCAGTGCTAGCCTAATCAGTTGTTTAGAGGAATTCTGTGCATCCTCATAGTACAACTAACTTCATTCTACCCAGTCCAGTAACATCAGGTACTCCCAGTCCAGTAACATCAGGTACTCCCAATCCAGTAACATCAGGTACTCCCAGTCCAGTAACATCAGGTACTCTTTCTGATCAGTCCCATTCCACCCCCTGCTGATTACCATGAACAGCACTGGCCTAAGAGTTTTACCTAGCCTGATTCCATATCTGTTTGTGCTTTTGCCTACTCCAATGTCATTGTCAAGCCTTTCAGCAATGTTTGGTATGACAATTCCATAATGAGTTGACAAGAGAGCAGAAACAGACTGGCACCCAGGCTAAGTTGTACCTGACAACAGAGCACAGTGGGACTGTGAGCTGTGACTGAAGCATACCTTTAGGCTAGTTGTGGTCAATAATGGGGTTGGCTGTGAGGGCTCTGAGGTTAAGAGTAGGGCTGGGATGATACCAGGATATTTTTCCCATGTCAAAAATGAAAACACGAAGCAGATCTAACTCTTTGGTCCTTTAGAAAACCTGCTGTATGTGAAACATTGTGTGCTATAGCTTGGTAAAAATAAATCATGGATCAGTCTGGATGACAACATAATGATGTTTGTTTCCAACATTAGGGCTGTTTTCCTAAAGTTAAATCCACTTTGTGTTTTGATTTCTTGCCACGATACTAACGAGTATCGCGATGCTGGTAGGGTAAAAGCCCACGGGAGGCTGTATGAACATTTTACCATCTCTCCCTCTCTCACCTCCTCTCTCTTTGACCCAGCCTCTCTCCCCTCCATCTCTCTGACCCACTTCAGTGTGTGGAGGTCTCTAGAGTCCATTAAAGATGCCAGCAGAGGGCTGCTTAGATGCATGATGCTGCTCTGAGTGACTCTCGGAACAGGAGTGAATGTTGGGCCAGCCACTACAGGCCCTCTAGCAATCAGTCAATCATATTACCAAGGATAATGTTTTATTTGACCTTTTATTTAACTAGGCAAGTCAGTTAAGAACAAATTCTTATTTACAATGGCGGCCAAACCCGGACAACGCTGGGCCAATTGTGCGCCGCCCTGTTCACTAAACTGTTCAATAACCATTTCCTAATCTGTTAGGCCTAAATCTACTGTTTTGGTTTGTAATGGTAGATTGAACACATGGCTTTTGATGCAGATCAGATTTTCAGTTATGTTTGTCCTCTGTGTTTATATTGAGTGTTATCAGTGTTACTGACACTAATATACAATATGGTCTCATACGAGTAGCCTAGGTTAAATGTTCTCACTCCCTTATCCTGTTTTTGGTTTCTGAAGCCCACATCTCAGGCTGGGAATCTCTTGGAATCTCCCCCAGCCTCCCTCCTCCCTGTCCTTGGCTATGGAGCCTTGTCCTGGGACAGTGAGGCATGCTGACCTCTTAATTTCCATAGTGTGTGTGTGTGTGTGTGTGTAGTAGGCTATCAGGGTTGGAGAGCAGTCACACCTGTTGTTTTGTCTTAGAATGGTAGACATACTGGTAAGGGTAAACATTTTGTGTAAAAAGTGCCTCAAACATTTGACAGAAGTGACCTGTTTAGGCTAGCTTAATTAGAAGAAATACCAGGATGTTTCTACGTTCTTCTCAGAAACACAAAGACATTGGGCTTAGTGCCACAGTCCTGGTCTATTAGCTTTGTTACAACTTCCTCTCTTGTTTGCACCTTAGCTTCATCATATTAGCACGTAGGGGAATTACATGTTGACCCAATGAACATGCAGCTGTTTCTCTCCACACTCTCACTGTGGTGCGTCTAGGAATCCCTCGGATGGTGTGTGATGTGTATGTGGCAGTAGCCTAGGACTTTGGTGTGCTACCTTGCTGTACTGTCTGCTCTAGAGGTCGACCGAATATGATTTTCAATGGCGATACCGATTATTGGAGGACCAAAAAAGGCCGATACCGATTAATCCGACGATTTTATATATATTTGACTTAATAAAGACAATTACAACAATACTGAATGAACACTTATTTTAACTTAATATAATACATCAATAAAATCAATTTAGCCTCAAATAAATAATTAAACATGTTCAATTTGGTTTAAATAATGCAAAAACAAAGTGTTGGAGAAGAAAGTAAAAGTGCAATATGTGCCATGTAAGAAAGCTAACGTTTAAGTTCCTTGCTCAGAACATGAGAACATATGAAAGCTGGTTGTAGTTATTATAGGAATTATAGGACTATCTCTATACGATTTGTATTTCATATACCTTTGACTATTGGATGTTCTTATAGGCACTTTAGTATTGCCAGTGTAACAGTATAGCTTCCGTCCCTCTCCTTGCTCCTACCTGGGCTCGAACGAGGAACGCAGCGTTACCCATCGCTCCACAAAAGCCGCGACCCTTGCAGAGCAAGGGGAACAACTACTCCAAGTCTCAGAGTGAATGATGTCACCGATTGAAACGCTGTTAGCGCGCACCCCGCTAACTAGCTAGCCATTTCATATATGTTATACCAGCCTAATCTCGGGAGTTGATTTGAAGTCATAAACAGGGCAATGCTTGAAGCATTGCGAAGAGCTGCTGTCAAACGCACGAAAGTGATGTTTGAATGAATGCTTACGAGCATGCTGCTGCCTACCATCGCTCGGTCGGACTGCTCTATCAAATCATAGACTTAATTATAACATAATAACACACAGAAATACGAGCCTTTGGTCATTCAAATGGTCGAATCTGGAAACTATAATTTCGAAAACAAAACGTTTATTCTTTCCGTCCCGTATTTTATCTAACAGATGGCATCCCTAAGTCTAAATATTGCTGTTACATTGTACAACCTTCAATGTTATGTCATAATTATGTACAATTCTGGCAAATTAATTACGGCCTTTGTTAGGAATAAATGGACTTTACACAGTTCGCAATGAGCCAGGCGGCCCAAACTGCTGCATGTACCCTGACTGCTTGCACGGAGCGCAAGAGAAATGTCACAATTTCCCTAATTATAAGAAATTCATGTTAGCAGGCAATATTAACTAAATATGCAGGTTTAAAAATATATACTTGTGTATTGATTTTAAAGAAAGGCTTAATTATTTTATTTTTAACCTTTATTTAACTAGGCAAGGCAGTTAAGAACAAATTCTTATTTTCAATGACGGCCTAGGAACACTGGGTTTAACTGCCTGTTCAGGGGCAGAACGACAGATTTGTACCTTGTCAGCTCGGGGATTTGAACTTGCAACCTTGCTGTTACTAGTCCGTTTCCTGTCCCTTTCACCAAGCAGAAGCTGACTGACCTCGTAAAGTAGCTCCATGGAAGATTTAAGTTTTTCTACTGTAGTCATATTCCTCAGTCAATGGTAAGAAGAACACTTGGACTCTGAGTACACTGGCCCAACCAAAAGATGACAATCTGCACATCATCATGTGACTATCTTAGTTAAGAGGGATGATGTGCAGGCCCGAGGTGGATTGTAACACAGAAACAGGAGTCCTTGGGGCAAGCAGCTCACAGACTATCGTTTCCTGTTCTGTGTTTTCACTGTGGTCCTCAGCTCTGTGGTCTCTGAGAACACACACACACACACACACACACACACACACACACACACACACACACACACACACACACACACACACACAGGTTGCAATGGGTTGGATGTGAACATAGTTGAACTTAGGTTTAGGCTGATGTGTCTAGACATAGGTTTGGGCGCGTGGGGGGACTGTCTCCCCCCCCAAATTTGGCGTTCAAGCGTCATGATTGTGAATGCTCACGGTTAATTGTGGTCGCACTCATCATGACCCAATCTGCATTTCTAAATGTTGCTTTGGACAGGACCCCATGACATTTCCCTCAGTGCTGTATTTGCCTGTTGAGTCTAAAGTAAATATAATTAAAGGAGAAGAGGGCAGGGCTTATCTCCCTGTTCCATTTCAATCTCCCGTGCTTCATTCAAACAGACATCCAGACCACAATGTAGGTTTCCAGTAGGCTTACCAGAAAATAACCTTCAATTGAAACAAACTGTTTTCTTGTCAAGCCATGGTGGTGTTTAGAAGCACTGAGATGTTCCTCGACCAATAGTGTTCATCAGAACATTATTGATTTGCAACACTGATCAACTGGAGCAGAATAATTAGTCTGGGAGGCATTGATTTGAGGCATTTTGGGGGTTTTAATGAGTAACTGATGCACATCAGGACCATTTTTTTTAAAGGTTTGTTTGAACCTGAATAATAAGCCCAGTCAAAGGTTAAGATACAAAGGACTCTAACCCGGAACATGAAAGTAGATTGGTTTATACCAGACACTTGCGGGAGTAGCCAACTTGGTATGACACCATTGACTCCTTGCAGTCAACACTTTTCTCACTGATTTAGGCAAGACTATAAGAAATGATAATGACTCTTATATTCACCTCGATAGCTCTAAATGGCATGCATAGTGTACAAAACATGAGGAACACCCACTCTTTCCATGAGACTGACCAGGTGAATGCTATGATCCCCTATTGATGTCACCTGTTAAATCCACTTCAATCAGTGTAGATGAAGGGAGGAGGAGACGGGTTAAAGAAGGATTTTTAAGACTTGAGGCATGTAGTCCACGCCCATTCCTGTGTGCTTTTTGATGTGTTTGTGATGTAATTTATTTATTTAACATTTTTATTTAACTAGGAAAGTCAGTTAAGAACAAATTCTTATTTACAAAGCCGGCCAAACCCGGACGACTCTGGGCCAATTGTGCGCCGACCTATGGGACTCCCAATTACAGCCAGTTGTGATACAGCCTGGAATCGAAACCAGGGTCTGTAGTGACGCCTCTAACACTGAGATGCAGTGCCTTAGACCGCTGCGTCCCTCGGGAGCCCAGGGGGTCGCTGTCCTGCTGGAAGACGCGTAACCTTCAACGGAGACCCCGTTTCTGGACATATGTGGCTGCAACTCTATTATAACCTGTATATAAAGTGCTTTCAGAAAGTATTCACACCTTTTACAGCCTGAATGAAAAAATGATTACATTTAGATTTTATTTGGTGACTGCCTTAAACAATACCCCGTAGTGGAATGATGTTTTTAAAAGTTGTAGTAGTTAATTAAAATTTGAAATGGTTTGAGTCAATAAGTATTCACCCTTTTGTTATGGCGTACCTAAATAAGTTCAGGAGTAACAATGTGCTTAACAAGTCACATAATAAGTTGCATGGACTCATTCTGTGTGCAATAAGTGTTTTTTTTAATATATATATATATTTTTGGAATGTCTTCCTCATCACTGTACCCCACACATACAGATAATTGTAAGGTCCCTTTCCAATGCCTCGCAAAGACGGGAACCTATTGGTAGATTGACTAGCCCTTTGAGCATGGTGAATTTATTAATTACACTTTGAATGGTGTAGCAATACACCCAGTCACTACAAAGATACAGGTGACCTTCCTAACTCAGTTGCCTGAGAGGCCAATGGTGACTTTAAAACAGAGAGTTTAATGGCTGTGATATGAGATATTGTAGTTACTCCACAATACTAATGTAATTGACAGGGTGAATAGAAGGAAGCCTGTACAGAGTAAAAATATTCCAATAATGTACATCATGTTTGCTACAAGGCACTAAAGTAATACTGCAAAAAATGTGGCAAAGCATTTTCACTTTTTTATCCTGAATACAAAGTGTTCGGTTTGGGGCAAATACAAGACATTACTGAGTATCACACTCCGTATTTTCAAGCATAGTGGAGGCTACATCATGTTATGGGTATGCTTGTAAATGTTAAAATCCTCCAGTCCTTTCAGGATAAAAAATAAACAAAATGGAGCTAAGCACAGGCAAACTCCTAGACGAAAACCTGCTTGTCTGCTGAGACTAGGAGATGAATTGACCTTTTCAACAGGACAATAACCTCAAACACAAGTCCAAATCTACACTGGAGTTGCTTACCAAGAAGACAGTGAATGTTCTTGAGTGGTAGAGTTAGTTTTGACTTAAATCTACTTAAATGTATGGCCAGACTTGAAAATGGCTGTCTTGCAATGATCAACAACCAATTTGACAGAGCTTGAAGAAACTTGAAAATAATAAATGGGCAAATGTTGCACAATCCAGGTGTGGAAAACTTACCGAGAAAGACTCACTGCTGTAATCACTGCCAAAGGTTCATCTACAAAGTATTGACTCAGGGGTATGAATACTTATGTAATTTTCAATAAATAAGCAACATTTCTAAACATGTTTTCACTTTGTCATTATGGGCTATTGTGTGTAGATGGTTGAGAACAAAAAAATTATTTAATCCATTTTGAATTCAGGCTGTAACACAACAATGTGGAATAATGAATACATTCTGTATGAATACATTCTGAAGACGCTCTAGTTTACTAAAGTTTCCCTGTATCACACTAGCTGCCTACAAGTGATATTATTACTCAGTCTGTTCTTTCTTCCAGCTCACACAGGTGAAGTCCCCTCTTCCTCCGGCCCCCTCACTTCCTGGCCTAGACTCACCTGACCCAGCTTTGCCCACCCTCGCCTGGCCCGGTCTCAGCTTCAGTCCCTGCTCCGCTTCAGAGCCTCAGTCATCCGCCCAAGGCAGCCTCATTCTCTACCAAGAGCCTCTTACCCCGGTGAAGCTCTCTGCTCGGCAGCATGGCAGGTCGAGGAGGACCAGCACGGACCAACGGCGCGGCGGCCAGCAACAAGATCTGCCAGTTCAAGCTGGTGCTGCTGGGAGAGTCAGCGGTGGGCAAGTCCAGCTTGGTGCTGCGCTTCGTCAAGGGCCAGTTCCACGAGTACCAGGAGAGCACCATCGGAGGTGAGGAGGCACGCCATTGGGATTGTCATTCTTCTGACTGTGTCTTAGTCATGCTTAGTGTTTGTGTTGCTTTACAGCTGTCCTTGTGTTGAGTCAGTATCATGTTTATAAAGATCAAATAGAATGGAAGTGTTAATGTGTAGTAGACTGAAGGAAGACCACTTAGAATGCCTTGGTAACTGGGGCTGTGTTCCTGCTAGCTAGCAGCCCTTACCCTAGCTGTTGTCAAGGCCAGGTCAGGAGCAGACATGAGCTACAGAACCAGATCTTTCTTGGCAGCTGATCACCTGACTCTTGCATGAGCAGCCGAGCCTTTGACTGACACTTTAAATATGCCACAAGGAGTGGGAGGTCCTTACTCCCGGCCACAGAAAGCCTTACAGAGAATGTTCAAACCAAAACTGAAAAATAGATTAGTGTGAGAAAGAGGTACTTGTCATCTGCCTAATACGGTATGTATTGACTTGCTAGCCGGAGTGGAGCAGTGAGAAGGGGGTCTCTCTCTGTGGGCTCTTTAAAACAGGAAGGAAGTCGGTCAACAATGGGATTTCCTGTCCTGGAACTGCTCTAATATCTAAGCATATGGAAACCAATACGTGATGGTTTTAACATTCAAAGAATTCCCCAAAAAATTGGGTAATGACTAATAAGTAACTATTTATTTTCAGCTTCACCTAGTGTTTCAGACCTACACACACGTGTTGGGAATTTCCATTATGATTTAGTGGTTTACTAGCTAGATTGCTTTCTTCAGGATTTATGCATTACCTTTTCTAGAAATATATATTTTTAAAGTACAGCGTCACATCATGCAGCCACAGGAGCGTGAGGCTGGAGAGACAGGATGCTTGGTGCTTACACTAACCAAAGCCTTAGGACGAGTCAGCATTTTAAAAACATTTTAAAACCGGTTGTCAGCTGTCTGGTCAAAGGTCACCGAGCTTTAGTATGGAGCAGGCTTCCTCTATGAGCGCTGCTGTACATTTCCCTGTGACACAACAGGCTGCATTAGCATTGTCTTTATGTTCCGTGGATTAGCCAATAGACAGCCACATGTTTTGTTCTCTCGTTCATCACTCAGTCTTGTTTAGTATATTTTACTCTCACTACTTTACTCACAGTAACCTTTTACCCAGTGCTTAGTGCTCTGCGATTCGATCTTGTTTATTTACCTAATAATTGTCCCTTCCTCCTCTCTCTAACGTTGGAAGGCTCCCAAGTCTCCTCAGCGCTGGCTTTGTAGCTTCACGAGTTCTCATTAAGCCACTGCTCATGTTTCCTCTTAACTGTCTCATGGCCTTGGCTGTTGGGATTATGTTTGCCTTGTGCTAGTTTAACTCAGCCATGTCAAATAGGGACAACTATACCCCTATGACATGATCTAAGGAAGAAAAAGAAAAAAATAATGCCTGTCCTGTACAGATACTGAGTTTTACTCCACTGTGAGGAAATGCACAGGCGAAGTAAAATGTACACCTCTTTTCTATCTGTAGGGCATTTGCAGACTTCAAAATCAAAATAGAGCCTGAAACTAAGTCTATGATTTGTCTCTACCCCCCTCCAGCTGCCTTCCTCACACAGACCGTCTGCTTGGATGACACAACAGTTAAGTTTGAGATCTGGGACACTGCAGGGCAGGAACGGTATCACAGCCTGGCCCCTATGTACTACAGAGGAGCGCAGGCTGCCATCGTGGTCTATGACATCACCAACACAGTGAGTGACTGCTGCTGGTCACGTGTGGAACTGGTTCCTGAGTGTTGTCAGCAGTGATTTTATTTTAGGTTGATTATTCAAACCCTTAACAAAGGACAGACCTTTGCTCTCGTAACTGACACTTCTGTAGATATATAATAGAGCTCTTGTGTGAAAAACAAACATCCATTGTGCAATCTGCCTTTGTCATGTATTTCATCAAATCACAAATGTTTTTATGATGTTAAGAATGTTTTTTTCCTGTTCAGGATACATTCACACGTGCAAAGAACTGGGTGAAGGAGCTCCAACGACAAGCCAGCCCTAACATTGTTATTGCACTGGCAGGAAACAAAGCTGACCTGGCCAACAAAAGAGCTGTGGACTTCCAGGTACTGAGGAACTCCTAACAATTAGATGCTGCTCCCACTGGACTATTAGTGGAAATTAGTGGTTTGTTTAAACAGGAGAATGTACTAGAAATGTCATTTTTATAGTTTCTGTTGATATTCAAGAATGCTCACGAACTCTCAAAGCTCTGGGTTATTACTGATTGTATTGATGTGTTTGATGGGGCTCTAAAGATCTCTGTCCTCCCTTTGTTTTTTGTTGATGTAGGAAGCACAAGCGTACGCAGATGACAACAGTTTGCTCTTCATGGAGACTTCAGCCAAGACGGCCATGAACGTCAATGAGATCTTTATGGCCATAGGTACGTGTACCACAATATTATATGTGCATTTATAAACTGGGTGGTTCGAGCCCTGAATGCTGATTGGCTGACAGCCGTGGTATATCAGACCATATACCACGGGTATGAAAGAACATATACAGTTGAGGTCGGAATTTTACATACACCTTAGCCAAATACATTTAAACTTAGTTTCACAATTCCTGACATTTAATCCTTGTAAAAATTCCGTCTTAGGTCAGTTAGGATCACCACTTTATTTTAAGAATGTGAAATGTCAGAATAATAGTCGAGAGAATGATTTATATCAGCTTTTCTTTCATCACATTCCCAGTGGGTCAGAAGTTTACATACACTAAATTAGTATTTAGTAGCATTGCCTTTAAATTGTTTAACTTGTGTCAAACGTTTCAGGTAGTCTTCCACAAGCTTCCCATAATAAGTTGGGTGAATTTTGGCCCTTTCCTTCTGACAGAGCTGGTGTAACTGAGTCAGGTTGTAGGCCTCCTTGCTCGCACCCGCTTTTTCAGTTCTGCCCACAAATTTTCCATAGGATTGAGGTCAGGGCTTTGTGGCCCACTCCAATACCTTGACTTTGTTGTCCTTAAGCCATTTTGCCACAACTTTGGAAGTATGCTTGTGGTCATTGTCCATTTGGAAGACCCATTTGCGACCAAGCTTTAACTTCCTGACTGATGTCTTGAGATGTTGCTTCAATATATCCACATAATTTCCCCCCCTCATGATGCCATCTATTTTGTGAAGTGTACCAGTCCCTCCTGCAGCAAAGCACCCCCACAACATGATGCTGCCACACCCGTGCTTCACGGTTGGGATGGTGTTCTTCGGCTTGCAAGCCTCCCCCTTTTTCCTCCAAACATAACAATGGTCATTATGGCCAAACAGTTCTATTTTTGTTTCATCAGACCAGAGGACATTTCTCCAAAAAGTACGATCTTTGTCCCCATGTGCAGTTGCAAACCGTAGTCTGTCTTTTTTGTGGCAGTTTTGGATCAGTGGCTTCTTCCTTGCTGAGCGGCCTTTCAGGTTATGTCGATATAGGACTCGTTTTACTGTGGATATAGATACTTTTGTACCCGTTTCCTCCAGCTTCTTCACAAGGTCTTTTGCTGTTGTTCTGGGATTGATTTGCACTTTTCGCACCAAAGTACGTTCATCTCGAGGAGACAGAACGTGTCTCCTTCCTGAGCGGTATGGCGGCTGCGTGGTCCCATGGTGTTCATACTTGCGTACTATTGTTTGTACAGATGAACATGGTACCTTCAGGCATTTAGAAATTGCTCCCAAGGATGAACCAGACTTGTGGAGGTCTACAATTTTTTTTCTGAGGTCTTGGCTGATTTCTTTTGATTTTTCCCATGATGTCAAACAAAGAGGCACTGACTTTGAAGGTAGGCCTTGAAATACATCCACAGGTACACCTCCAATTGACTCAAATTATGTCAATTAGCCTTTCAGAATCTTCTAAAGCCATGACATAATTTTCTGGAATTTTCCAAGCTGTTTAAAGGCACAGTCAACTTAGTGTATGTAAACTTCTGACCCACTGGAATTGTGATACAGTGAATTATAAGTGAAATAATCTGTCTGTAAACAATTGTTGGAAAAATTACTTGTGTTATGCACAAAGTAGATGTCCTAACCGACTTGCCAAAACTAAAGTTTGTTATAACAAGAAATTTGTAGCATTGTCGAAAAATGAGTTTTAATGACTCCAACATAAGTGTATGTAAACTTCCCGACTTCAACTGTGTTTGTACCGCTCTTAATTAAGTTGGTAACCAGTTTATAAATAGCAATAAGGCACCTCAGGGTTTGTGGTATATGGCCTATATACCGCGGCTAAGCGCTGTATCCAGGCACTACACCTTGCGTCGTGCAAAATAACAGCCCATAGCCATGGTATATTGGCCACATACCACACCCCCTCAGGCCTTATTGCTTACGTATACACTGAGTATACCAAACATTATGAACTGGGTGGTTTTAGCCCTGAATGCTGATTGGCTGACAGCCGTGGTATATCAGACCGTATACCACGGGTATGACCAAATATTTATTTTTATTGTCCAGGCATTTCGCGATGCATCGTGCTAAAGAACGGCCCTTAGCGGTGGTATATTGGCCATATACCACAGCCCCTGGTGCCTTATTGCTTAATTAGAAACACCTTCCAAATATTGTGTTGCACCCATCCTTTTGCCCTCAGAACAGCCTCAATTCGTTGGGGCATTGACTCTACGAGGTGTTGAAAGCGTTCCACAGGGATGCTGGCCCATGTTGACTCCAATGCTTTCCACAGTTGTGTCAAGTTGGTTAGATGTCTTTTGGGTGGTGGACCATTCTTGATACACATGGGAAACTGTTGAGCGTGAGAAACCCAGCAGTGTTGCAGTTCTTTACACAAACCGATGTGCCTGGCAGCTACTACCATACTCCGTTCAAAGGAACTTAAATCTTTTGTCTTGCCCATTCACCTCTGAATGGCACCCATACACAATCAATGTCTCAACTGTCTCAAGGCTTAAAAATCCTTTATCCTGTCTCCTTTATCTACACTGATTGAAGTGGATTTAACAATTGACATCAATAAGGGATCATAGCTTTCACCTGGATTCACCTGGTCAGTCTGTCACGGAAAGAGCAGGTGTTCAAGATGTTTTGAATAGTCAGTGTACATTTCTTCCCAGAACAAATCAAATGTGTAGAAACCATAAAGTCTTCCTACTTACCGTTTCTTTCTGTCCTTCTCCTGTAGCCAAGAAGCTTCCTAAGAACGAGCCAGCGGGTGGAGCCGGTGGCCGGGCCGGTGGTCGGGCAGGAGTGGACCTGCAGGAAGCCGCCCCACAGGCTGGTGGTAGCAAGTGCTGTGGTGGGAACTAACCAACTGGACCGACACACCAACCAACCTGCAGTATCAACCAACTGTTCAGACCAGCTGACAAACACATCCCACGGTCAAACCAACTGACGATCTGACCAACCACCATGCACCAACTGATAAGCAAACTAGCTCACAGGCCAATCAACTGTCAACACACAACTCCAAGGTTCCAATGATCAGACCAACAGACAAATGACACAATTATGACCAACATGACGACCTACAACTGTTAACTTACCCGGGGACATAACAACCCATTATCTCCAACCAACCAAACGATGGACATCTGACATCACCCAGGCAAAAAACAACAACCCCACTTAGAGAGGGAAAAAAAGATCAATCCTTACTAATCGCACTTAACAGAGCACTGTTCTTTTCTTGTTTCACTGTATTTCTGTAAGAAAAAAATCAAACGCAACTGGGAGGAATAATGAACGGGCTCTTTGTGCCCTCTCCTTTCTCTCTCGTCATCTTTACCGTAATGCTACAGTATTTCAACGTATGTCTTGTCACTTCTAACCCTGTTTAGTTTGGTGGTGGGTGAATGTAGCAATTCTCATTATTTCATTTTTTTCTTGTTCCCGATCGTCACCCTTGTTCCCGATCGTCACCCTTGGGCAAAAGGAGAGTGTTCAACCCCAAAAAAGGAGTTGGGAGAACAGTTGTTTCCTTCCAGCTATAGCAGTTGTGTAGATTAACTGAATTATTATTGTTATTATTGTTATTATTATTATTATTACTTTGACTTATTTTTGGCACACGTTAAACAGTATGATTTCAAAGACTAGACCACCTAAGCTTTTCCAATCATTAATCTATGATTTCCAACCATATACATAGTGCATTAACATCATTGTCATCATTGTCACCAATAAGTCATTTTTAGCATTAATGTAATGTTTTTGAATCATTCATATTCAATGACGAAAGTGAAATAAAAAGGATAAAGCAAGATTTGTTTTCCTGACCAAAATCACAATTGTGTATTGAAAACATGTTGCTATTTGTATAATGATTTTTCTTCAAACATGTAACCAATCAGTAGTTACTGTCAATACAATACCTTCCCAATCTCAACATGATGCTTTGTCATCCTTAATTATTTTTGTCATGTAAAGATGTATTTTTTATTTTTATTTGTGTACAATTCTTCTGTTTTCTGAAGAGTCTGGTATTGGGTGCCCTGGTTCTGTCACCTCTCGTGGTTTCAGATGTTCTCTTCAGTTTCTTTTGCTTTTGATTTTCTGTGCTTTTTTAAAAACTTTTTCCTATCGGGGAGGGATTCCTCTGACCAGTCCGCGTCTGTTATGTCATCAATGACTAGCACAACAGTACCTGCAGCTGTCAATGCTGTGAGATGGGGGACAGGGGTAAACCAAGCAAAACAACAAATTGTCATTTTTACCAATAAATAAGGGGGAAGGTATCTCATTGTCTGCCTGTCTTCTCATTTGTTGTATGACAATGGGTATTAGAGTAGACGATTTCACCTAACAGCTATTCGTATCTCTACCGACATGTTGAGCGTATAATAGTTGTTTCCAGTCATTCCAGCCTTTGTTCTCTAATTCTCAATCTTGCTTAAATCTCAATAGATCCTCATCAGTCTAAGAAGCCAGCTGAGCTCAGGGAGTCTGTCTGAAAATCTAACACTGGTCTGACTGAATTCCTCACATTCTTGCTCCACAATCGTCCCCCCCCCCCCCCCCCCCCCCATCCCAGTGGATTTAGTTGGCCAAAAGCCATTTGCTCTCTCTGATGTGACAGTAATAGCTGGGGCCGATTCTACTTTCCCATACTAATTGTAAACAGCTGCTGCCCCAAAGCTGAAACCTTTCATTTCAAAAGGGCTAAGTACACATTAAGTTGTTGATTATTTATCCTACATGTTACACAAGAACCTCTCACAACAGTCCTCATTGAAGTTAAAATTAGTGTGCTCTACTGACCTCTACTGGATCGTTAAAGTTGGATTTATACTCAACGGTGGTCAATAAATAGTGTAGCTAATTCAACAGTGTAATGCTGTATTTTTTTAATGTTAATGGATTTGTATGTTTTTATTGCAAACTTTGAATACTCCGGCTACTTTCAATACTTTAGACAGACTGCAGGGGCCACCGACTACAGTACCCATACTGCATTTCTTTAAATCCAGGGCGAGGGGAGAGGTGAGCGACCCAAACAGGGGTGGTGTGGATCCAATGATGTGTATACGTACCATTTGAGTGGAACAAGCAACAGTGAAGCGTGCGTTTTGATATGTCGGACCCAGCGGCACAGGCCTTGCAACCCCGGCTACATCAAGCTCAGTCTGGTGGGACTGCTGGGTCTAACGCTGCTGCGGTGGGATCTGGATCGGGGAACAGTGACCCAGTCAGACCAGGTCTTAGCCAACAACAGCGGGCGAGTCAGAAAAAAGCCCAAGTCAGAGCTTTTCCACGGGCGAAAAAGCTCGAGAAACTCGGCGTCTTCTCCGCTTGCAAGGTAGCTAGCTAGCTAACGTTAGCTATATGGCTAGGCTAGCTAGCATAGCCAACTTCACCAAAACAATGACTAGCTAACTAGCCATTTCCCCTACCTGTATAACAGTCTCAACAAACAGAAACAAAACACCATTGTCATTTGGTTTCTAACATGCAATAATAGCCTTCATAAATGTATATGGTGTAGCTAACGTTACTGTCAAGAATATAGTTAGCAACAGCAAGGTTAACCAACTTTGCTAGCTAGGCAGCCAACTAGCATGAGTCTTCTTTATGATGCAAGTGTGGGGCTTCTGATTTACTTTCCTCTTATCTTTAGGCTAGTGACACATGCAAGTGCAATGGCTGGAAGAACCCACAACCGCCGACTGCCACCCGAAGTATGGATTTACAGCAACAAGCGGCCAGCCTTAGCGAGTCCTGCCGCAGCTGCGGGCATGCCCTGGGTAGGCTGCCTTATGACTCAACACTAGTTTGAAGGATAGATACGCTTCATGATCACACTGAACCTAATGTCATCAATACACATCATATATAGAATGTGTATGCTATTCCATAATAGCAATTATGATAATATAAATTCCACAATGTAGGTTTCAGTCTCATCTCTTTATTGAGTGAGTAGTAAAGTTAACATACTTAGCTATACCCCCTCTAAAGGGGCAATCAGCAGTTGCTACATCCATTTGTGTACTTATAAATTAATGATATGTACCTATTGATTCTTGAAAAATATAACTTATAAATGCTTAATGAGCTTAGTTCAACTGTCGTACTCCATCAGAACCCAAAATATCAGCTTGTTTGTATTTTATGTTTATTTATTTAACCTTTATTTAACTAGGCCAGACAGTTAAGAATACATTCTTATTTACAATGATGGCCTACCAAAAGGCAAAAGGCCTGCAGGGACAGGATTAAAAATAAAAATAAATCAAATAAAAATATAGGACAAAACACACATTACAACACTATATAATGCGAGAACTAAAACAACAACATAGCATGGCAGCAACAGATGACAACACAGCATGGTAGCAACACAACATGACAACAACATGGTAGCAACACAACGTGGCAGCAGCACAACATGGTAGCAGCACAAAACGGGTTATTAGCATTTTTGGGCACAGACAACAGCACAAAGGGAAAGAAGTTAGAGACAACAATACATCACACAAAGCAGCCACAACTGTCAGGAAGAGTGTCCATGATTGAGTCTTTGAATGAAGAGATTGAGATAAAGCTGTCCAGTTTTGAGTGTTTGTTGCAGCTCGTTCCAGTCGCTAGCTGTAGTGAACTGAAAAGACGAGCGACCCAGGGATGTGTGTGCGTTTTGGGGACCTTTAACAGAATGTGACTGGCAGAACTGGTGTTGTACGTGAAGGATGACAGCTGCAGTAGATATCTCAGATAGGGGGGAGTGAGGCCTAAGAGGGTTTTATAAATACGCATAAACCAGTGGGTCTTGTGACAGGTATACAGAGATGACCAGTTTACAGAGGAGTATAGAGTGCAGTGATGTGTCCTATAAAGGAGCATTGGTGGCAAATCCGATGGCCGAATGGTAAAGAACATCTAGCCTCTCGAGAGCACCCTTACCTGCCGATCTATAAATTACATCTCTGTAATTTTTCTTGGTTAGGATGGTACACCGAAGGGTTAGTTTGGCAGCTGGGGTGAAAGAGGAGCGATTACGATAGAGGAAACCAAGTCTAGAACTTCATCCTGCAGCTTTGATATGTGCTGAGAGAAGGACAGTGTACTGTCTAGCCATACTCCCAAGTACTTGTATGAGTTGAAACAATGTAAATGTAAAGAAACACTATAGCCTAAAAACATGGGTAAAACTATCATTTTAATATCATGGATGGTCAGTCCTTGCAACCGTAGCTCTGTCTATGAATTTGAGAGTAGTTACATTTCTCCAGCCCCATTCCTCAACTTTTTACCGAAACAGTGGCGGAGGGGTCCTTTGTCATTGTTTCAACTGCTGATTGACGCTTTAAGAGGCTGATCTGTTATTGAACCCCTCCTGTGCAGCGGCCCATGTGTCCCACCTGGAGAACGTGTCCGAGGAGGAGATCAACAGGCTGCTGGGCATGGTGGTGGATGTGGAAAACCTCTTCATGTCTGTGCACAAGGAGGAGGACACGGACACCAAGCAGGTCTACTTCTACCTCTTCAAGGTATGACATCACTTCCCCCTCCATTCCAACCAGACAGACAAGTGTAGATGGCCATAACCTCTACTTTTCTGGCTTAGCACATCTTGACCCTCTCTCTCTGTTCGTCTCTATCCCCACCCAGCTGCTGAGAAAATGCATCTTGCAGATGAGTCAGCCGATAGTGGAGGGATCATTGGGGAGTCCCCCCTTTCAGAAGCCCAACATTGAGCAGGTAGTAACAGTCTCCTTTCCTACCTGTTTCTCAAGCTGTTCTTTCCTTCTTCCCCAACAGTAAAATACTTGTTGTACACGTTTGTTTTATTTTGTTCCTCAGGGAGTGTTGAACTTCGTTCAGTACAAATTCAGCCACCTGGCACCCAGAGAGAGGCAGACGATGTTTGAGCTCTCCAAGATGTTCCTCCTGTGCCTCAACTACTGGAAGCTGGAGACTCCCACACAGTTCCGCCAGCGGTCCCAGAAGGATGATGGCACAGCCTACAAAGTGGACTACACCAGGTGTGTTTGTGTGTGTGTGTGTGTGTGTGTGTGTGTGTGTGTGTGTGTGTGTGTGTGTGTGTGTGTGTGTGTGTGTGTGTGTGTGTGTGTGTGTGTGTGTGTGTGTGTGTGTGTGTGTGTGTGTGTGTGTGTGTGTGTGTGTTTGAGCCATGTGTTGTGGAAAATGTTTTTTTTTTTAAAGCAGCGTATTGCATCTTGTTTATTTTCTGTTAATGTGGAGGTCTCACTGCAGCCTGCTCCTTTTGTTCCCATCAATAGTGACTCACAACTACTGTAATCTAATCTGTGTCTTGTTTCCCAGGTGGCTATGCTACTGCCATGTCCCCCAGAGTAACGACAGCCTGCCGCGCTATGAGACCACCCAGGTGTTTGGCCGCAGTCTGCTGAAGTCAATCTTCACCGTGACGCGCCGCCAGCTCCTGGAGAAGTTCCGAGTGGAGAAGGACAAGCTCCTACCAGAGAAACGCACACTCATCCTCACACACTTTCCCAAGTACGTGGTGTGCAACCAATCCGTAGTAATCCGCTCGGAATCAAAGTTGATACTTATTGTGTTTCTCCCTCGAGTTACAATCAAACCAAGATTCTGGAGTGAGTGAGATGGACGCTGTGTATCTTTGGCTTGTGACAAAGGGTTTGTGTCCCAGGTTTCTGTCTATGCTAGAGGAGGAGATCTATGGGGAAAACTCTCCCATCTGGGAGGCTGACTTCACCATGCCTGCCTCCGAGGGGGGCCAGCTGGGTCACCAGTTAGGTGAGGGGCACCTAAGTTACAACTAAATAAGTGGTTCTCATAAGATCCATAAAGGCACTTATAGGTTGTACAACATGTAATGTATGATTTCCCGCTCTCCATTTTCAATAATTCTGTCTGGTTTCGGCCATTGTCCTGTGTTTCCGATCCTGGCAGTGATCAGCCCTGCTGCAGTGTCGGGCTCGCCCTCCTTCTCTAAGGGCATGAACAGTGGCTCTTCGCTAGGCAGTCTGGGGCTGGACTCTGGCGTGGCCGAGCCCGTAACAGGTCAGTAACTCTGGCAACCCCGCCAAGCTAACTTTTGCTTTGTACTGGGTGTGAAGTAATAGCTGACGTTTGTTATTATGTCTTATCTTTTCGTGTGGGAGCTTTTATTTCCCATGCCTCTGTGGGATAGCCTCAGGCACACAAACAGCATCTAAATGAATGGTGGTTATAGTCATGTGTTGTACTGTCTCTCCTCAGGAGAGAAGAGGAAGCTTCCAGAAGTTCTGACCCTGGAGGACGCTAAGAGGATCAGAGTGATGGGAGACATCCCGATGGAGTTGGTCAACGAGGTCATGATGACCGTCACTGACCCGGCTGCCATGTTGGGCCCAGAAGTACGTGCTTCCCAAGACTGAGACGCATCATTCGCCAGTGCAACATGGATATTTATGTTGACTGCGGATATGTTTTATCTAGTCTTAACATCTAAGTATGGAAACTGGATGTTTGTTAGAATTAATATAATAATTGACTGCGTTGATAATTACTCTCTGCTAGACGAGTCTGCTGTCTGCCAATGCTGCTCGTGATGAGACAGCCAGGTTAGAGGAGAGGCGGGGCATCATAGAGTTCCATGTCATAGGGAACTCTCTTTCCCAGAAGTCCAACAAGAAGATTCTGATGTGGCTGGTGGGCTTGCAGAACGTCTTCTCCCACCAGCTGCCTCGCATGCCCAAAGAGTACATCACACGTCTAGTGTTTGACCCGTACGTAGACATTTGAACGGTTTCTCTCACCTGTACCCCGTCTTCAGTGAAGCCTCTCTAAATGACCTTTTTGTGACCCTTTCTCTCCTCTCTCTTGGACCGTTCTCTGTACAGGAAGCACAAGACTCTGGCCCTAATCAAAGATGGCCGTGTCATCGGGGGGATCTGTTTCAGGATGTTCCCCACCCAGGGCTTCACTGAGATCGTCTTCTGTGCCGTCACATCCAACGAGCAAGTCAAGGTATGGACGCACCTCTCCTTCACATACAACAGCAACAATACTGAAATCAATTATCTGGGTCAGTTGGACTTAATGGCTTGTTATTGTACTTACGGTATCTGTCAGAGTTTGAATCTATGTTGGACTAAGAGCCCAACATTTTCCCCTGATTGTTTTCCATTGTGTTTTCAGGGCTACGGTACTCACCTGATGAACCACCTAAAGGAGTACCACATCAAGCACAGCATCCTGTACTTCCTCACCTACGCTGATGAGTACGCCATTGGCTACTTCAAGAAGCAGGTATGGTATAGGATGATAGCATGTACCTCCCTCTCTTCCTCACCTCTCCTTTGACCTCTCTCCTCTGGCTCTTTTTGCCATTGCAGGGTTTTTCCAAAGACATCAAAGTGACTAAGAGTCGTTACCTTGGTTACATCAAGGACTATGAGGGGGCTACCCTCATGGAGTGTGAGCTAAATCCCAGAATCCCCTACACAGAGCTCTCTCATATCATCAAGAGGCAGAAAGAGGTGAGAGGACTCTCTGTAGGAAGTCCTCCCATTGTGGGGGGGCACAGGTTGAGGTGAATGTCAGTGGACGGTTATGCATCTCTGGATCTTTCTCCATCTGTTGATGAAACGACAGTGTTAATGTACATGTCCCTGTGTTTCCATGACTGGTCAGATCATTAAGAAGCTGATTGAGAGGAAGCAGAGCCAGATCAGGAAGGTATACCCAGGACTCACCTGCTTCAAAGAGGGGGTACGTCAGATCCCTGTGGAGAGCATCCCTGGCATCAGTAAGTGGGTGTGGGTCCTTTTAATACCTTGTTCAGGGTATAGACTATTAATGCCATGTCTGATGTCATGTTTTAATTATTCTCTCTCCCTAGGAGAGACAGGCTGGAAGCCCAGTGCAAAGGAGAAAGTGTAAGCTGAATGTTTGGTCTATCAGGAAATTAAAAAATGATGTGCAGTATTGTCATAAAACAACTGGCAGCCTTTACAATCACACTCACCTGTCATTGAATTGATATATTATTACCTATCCTGTCTTGTAGGAAAGAGTTGAAAGACCCTGACGTGTTGTACAACATGCTGAAGAATCTCCTGGCCCAGGTCAAGGTAAAACACTGACACGCACCGATACAACCCAGTGTTCAACCTTAGGAGTGGTCAGACAGCGTCTGTGTCCCAAATGGCAACCTATTCCCTATATAATCCATGATCAAAGGCCTCCCGAGTGGCGCAGCGGTCTAAGGCACTGCATCGCAGTGCTAGCTGTGTCACTACAGATCCTACGAACCGGGAGACCCATGAGGCGGCGCACAATTGGCTTCCGGGTTAAGTGTGAGGGCTTCCGGGTTAAGTGAGCAGTGTGTCAAAAAGCAATGCGGCTTGGCGGGGGCGTGTTTCGGAGGACGCACGGCTCTTGACCTTCGTCCGTACGGGAGTTGCAGCGATAGGACAAGACTGTAACTACCAATTGGATACCACGACATTGGGGAGTTAAAGGGGGTCAAAGAAATGTTGCATCGCTGATCGAAAGTAGCACACTCAGTAGGGAATAGAGGACCATTTGGGATTCAGACTGAAAGTCATAACAACTGTGTGGTTGTGTTCCTCTCCCAGACTCACCCTGATGCCTGGCCCTTCATGGAGCCTGTGAAAAAGACTGAGGCTCCAGACTACTACGAGATCATACGCTTCCCCATTGGTGAGTATATCATCTGCTCATTATTCCCTGGCTTGTTCATATGTCCCAGCCATGACAATTATCTACCTATTTGAACTCATTTTGATATTAAAATAGAAGGAAACCGCACACTGCTCTTGATAGTATCACCGATATTTAATAAGCTTACGTATCGGCCACACGGCCTTCGTCAGAGCTTTTGGGATTTTTTGAAAGTTGCACCCTTATGTAGACCTGGCTCCACCCACATCCGTTCTACACATCGAAGGGGGTTGGAAGCAAAGGAAAATAAATAAGTGCTACCAAATATAACAATGTGCATTTCATAAATGAAATTTTATGAAATGCACATTGTTATATTTGGTAGCACTTATTTATTTTCCTTTGCTTCCAACCCCCTTCGATGTGTAGAACGGATGTGGGTGGAGCCAGGTCTACATAAGGGTGCAACTTTCAAAAAATCCCAAAAGCTCTGACGAAGGCCGTGTGGCCGATACGTAAGCTTATTAAATATCGGTGATACTATCAAGAGCAGTGTGCGGTTTCCTTTTCCTTCATCTTGTTCAATTGATGCCATGCACCTGCAAATAAGATTGCTCAGATGTGCGAGTGCCTTTTTGTATTTGATATTAAAATAGAAAAAAAGCATTCCATGTTTCACCAACTCAATGCGCTTTTAATTGCAAGTCCGTCTGGATATGTCAGTAAACCCGCTGAAGGAATATTTCAACTATAGCCTACGTGTCCCCCTCTCCTCTCTCCCTCCTTCCCTGTAGATCTGAAGACCATGACGGAGAGGCTGAAGAACAGATACTATGTGACCAAGAAGCTGTTCATAGCAGACCTGCAGCGCGTCATTACCAACTGCCGTGAATACAACCCCCCGGACAGCGAGTACTGCAAGTGTGCCAACACACTGGAGAAGTTCTTCTACTTTAAGCTGAAGGAAGGGGGCTTGATCGAGAAGTGAAGCTCGGGTCACAGGTCACCATGCACAGCGGCCCCACTGCGGAACAGCAGGAAGGAGCGCTCGTGGACACTCACTCACACACACTGTCTTGTGATGACATAGTCAGGGGGTCATTGCTAGCCATATTCCAACCCTTTTTCCCTCGTCTTTTCTTTTAGGAAGCCTTTATTAATGGCAGCGCGTGTTTATGCATGTTATATTTATATTACTGGTGGGTGAAGGGAACTGTGGGTGTGTAACAACAACATTTGGAGGTAATTGGAAAGGCTCTATGGGCGAGTTAAGTTTGTTAATGTGTCGAAATGACTCCATCAATCCCTCCCTCCCTCTCTCCCTCTCCGTTTTGTCTCCCTCTATCCCTGTCTCACTACCCTCTGTAGTATAGCATCTCTCTGTGTGTTGCTGTCTCATTCTGGTGTCATTCTTGCTCCAAGTGACTCATAGAAGGAGCTGTAACGTATTCCTGTACCAAAACGACTGGTCCCACAGCAGATCATGTCAAACTCTCCGCATAGGTAACGTTCAAATTGTAGGATGGCATTTTCACGGAAGTGTTTCTCAATCGGATAAAGTAATGCCCGCTTAGACATTCACACTCACAGCTCCCTCCAGATGGGAGTTGTATTTTTGGTACTGACGTGGAGACGTGAGTAGGCTGGACTTGGGGACCTACGCCGTTGTTGCCTTCCTGTACTGACATACACTTGAAACGAGGCCAGTAGACTCGGAGGGTAGAAATACAATGTGCCCTTCAGTTAGAAGACGAGACCTGTTCAGACTCGCATTGTCAAAGTCAGGTTGCAGTCACAGATGATGTCCACGTTCCAGGCTGACTACATCGCAGACGCCTGCCACACCTCACAAGGCCCGGATAGGTATTTAGCAATAATTTAACCACATCATGTAACAGGACACGCTAACCATTGGTTGATACAATGCAACAACTGAAATGTAGTCAGCCTGAAGCGTGACCATAGATGTCCCTGTCTGACATTGCATTATGTTGGATTTGGCATCATGTGATTGGTCAGTAGAAAAACGTGCAACTCTCCTATACGTTTCATCTTTCTGGTTGCCCTCGAATAATGTCCCCACAACTACTGTATGTTGAACTTTATATTTATTTATTATTTCACCTGAACAGTATAATGGAAACCTACCACTACATTTGAAGATACTTAGGCCTAATGTTATTGTAGTCGTCACTACTGTTCTTGTCCCATTCTCTTCTGGGCCAGTATGGCCATGTCACTGATCTCAAACATGGTTGTTTTTCTTGGGGAAACATCAGAGATGGCGTAGTAGTCTGTCATTGGTGTTTTAATGGTGTTGTCTGATCTGAGGGTATTCTCTGGAATCCCAGACCAAGGGCAACAGCAGGAGTGTTGTTAATGCGGGAGCCAACCCGTCTGCCTAGGGAGGCTACTCTGAGGGTTACTGGCCACCCTTTTGTTTAGGTTTCTGTTCGTTCTAGAAATAACCTGTTTTTGATGGAAGCACAGGATCCAACCACAGTGGTAAACATGACCGTTCGGTTTGTCAGTATTTCGCTGAAAGGCCATAGAGCCCTGTCAATACAGTATGTAGGTGTTTCACAGCACTTACCCTCCCTGCTGTGTTTGTCTCTTCTATGGTGGATATGCATTGTGTTATTATGATAATGGCAGACAAACACACACAAAAAAAGTGTCCGGTTTGGTGTTCACTCCATACTCACAAGCAGTATCGCATGATGGAGAACTATAATCTGCATCAATTTCTGTTGTTTTTACTGAGATAGCCACGGCTATTCACACAAACCTACTTCTTGGTCATGGTCGGTGTCTGATTGTCTGCCTTTTGAGAGGCCTTTGGTTCTCTGCTATTTTGTCAAACGTTTTGGGGAAAATGACTGGTCTGTGCTGGGTGGTTGAGTATTCCACTGAACTGTTGTGTGTGTGTGTGTGTGTTTGTTCTTGAATCATGACTAGCTTTGAGCAACTAAAGTGATGTCAATGTTTCGTTATTCAGGGTTGTCAGTTATGTATCTCTCAATCTACCTATGTATGCTGCATAAAGATTCTGAAAATAATGTGTGAGTGAAATGTTAAAATATTAGGACTGCTACAGTTTCTTCTAGTTCTATGGTTTGAAGAGCTCTTTACTGTAATACTGTTCATGAAAATAAAGTTTTTATAGTCAAATATTTCTGTGCTTATTATTGTCTTTTATAAGATGGCAACTAGTTACAGTTTACACAGTTGTTTTGTGTTATGTTCCAGTAACCATGTAGTGTTGTTTAGTAGGTGTGACTGTAAGGTTTATTCAGGCTGTTTAAATGCCATTCAGACATGCTGTACTTGTGTTTCTCATGGTGTCTTGCAGTTTTGTTTTCCTGATGTCACAACTGGTAAGAATGGGGCCCATTGAGGGCTCTGGGTGCTTTGTCAGGCTAAGAGAAATCTGCAACAGCTTTCTCCTGGACTGCAGTTAATTACAGACATACCAGTCCCTCTCAGTACAATACCACTAGATTAACACATCTGCAGTTTGGTTGATTTCGTAACTGATACGGCTCCTTACGTGTATTAATATCCCTACAACTCTTCTAATCTTCCTATAATTCACATCCTTGTGTCACTTATTTTACTTAGACATACGTTGTTGGCCCTCAAGAACTCCCTTGAATAGGACCCCTTTTTCACAAGAGAAGGAAGTGCTTTTGGTTTCATTTTTCTGTTTGGGTGTCAGCGGGGTGGAGCATTATCAGTGAAAACCCCTCTGTACTCAGAACCTGGTCACAACGGACCATGGACATTGTCTGCTGCTGATCCAAAACATAGAGCTGCTTCAGAAACACTTGGTGAGCTGAGTTTGAATATGGCTTGACTTCATCTATAGCTGACTGCCACAAATGGTGGTAGTAGTAAGTTGTAGTACTGTAGGGACATTTGTAGTGTGTATTGCATTTCTGTTTTAAAATAGCCTTGTGGTGCACTGCCTTTAGTCTAATGAATGTTTTTATTTCTAAGGATAAGGAGTTGTGTGTGGACCAATAGACCAGTAGGATGGCAGACCTTGAGCTGTATGAGTACCAGGAGGAGGTGGTTCAGAGGGCTCTCCGGGGGGAGAACGTCATCATCTGGCTGCCCACCGGAGGAGGAAAGACACGGGCTGCTGTGTATGTGGCCAAAAAACATCTGGAGAATAACCCTGGAGCTAAGGTGGTTGTGCTGGTCAACAAGGTAGGTAGGGAGGGGTTACTAGAGCTTTGGGCCTATTTAGCAGATGTTTCAGACTAACTGGCCAGGTAACTGACCCATCTGTGTAATTGTATCTAGGTAGTCTGACCTTTTATTATAGGCGTGTTGTTAATTCTATACAAAATCAGAAAATAAAGGTTCCACTATTCCCGGGGAAACGATGGCTAACTGTTGTTGACATGATGTTTTCCAGGTTCATTTGGTTGACCAACACTACAACAAAGAGTTCAACCCCTACCTGGGTCGGGACTATAGCCTGGTGTCTATCAGTGGGGACTGTGACCAGAAGGACTTCTTTGGCTGCGAGGTCAAGAACTCTGACCTGGTCATCTGTACAGCACAGATACTGGAGAATGCCCTGACCAACCAGGAGGAGGGGAAACATGTCGAGCTCTCACGTGAGTGGCTACTCTGCTGCCTTCCACATAGTGAATCATGGTATTGCTGTGAGGTGTGTGTAGTACACACTACTTGTTACTGATTTATTTAGAAGTTAGACTGTTGTAAGATGGCTCCCAGGCTTTGTTCCACTGTGCACAAGTAGCCCTTGGTATCAATCACAATTGACAGACCCGTCATGATAAAGAGTATCTACACCTGACACAGTAAAGCCCTGGAACCTAAGCTAACACACTTAAAAGACTGGTCCATATCTTCGGTTTAAACCATATGTTGAACGAGTATACAGTAAATCCATTGGATTCCATTGAGTTCACAATACCATTGGGTTCCTTTCTCCCAACCATAGAGTTCACTCTGCTGATCATTGATGAGTGCCACCACACTCATAAGGAGGGTGTCTACAATAAGATTATGGGGCGCTACGTGGCACAGAAGCTGAAGGGGGAGAGGCGGCTGCCGCAGATCCTGGGCCTCACTGCCTCTCCTGGGACAGGGGGAGCCAAGAGCATCAAAGGAGCTGTGGAGCATGTGCTGCAGGTCAGTTTCTCTCTCTCCGGTGGTCTTTACATGCTATTTATTCAGCCCCAACTTTCATCCTGAGTAAAAAAATGAATAATGTCTCTCATCGAACCCTTTACATTCACCCTTTACATTTAGCTCATTTCATTATTTATGGCCTTCAGATTTGTGCCAACCTGGACTCAGTGATTGTGTCGTCTAAAGTGTACGCCCCTGAGCTGAAGAAAAAGGTCCCCAGACCCAGGAAAAGGTTTGACATCGTTGACAGAAGACCTCAGGTGAGTTCAATTCCGTTCTGTAAACATAGAGCCTTTGAACTTGAGCGCTGTATTGGTTTGACTTCAACAAACTCCTGTTGTTTTGTCTCAGGACCCATTTGGGGATCACCTGAAGTTCATGATGCAGCTAATCCATGACTTCATGGCCTTAGGGCCTGACTTTCCTGTCAGGGACTTTGGCACGCAGGAGTACGAGGCAGATGTGGTGATTCTGGAGAAGAAGGGTAAATTATCCTCTTAATATGAATTAATGCCACATCATAGAACCTAAGCATAGGAACTATTTTCATGCACCAAATCACACAAGGAACCTTCCTCAGTCAATACCAGAGTTTTGAATACTGCATTAAAACCTATTTTGGATGTGTGTTTCCTGGTGTAGGTGTGACAGACAGGAACAGACTGCTGGCCCAGTGTGCTCTCCACCTGCGTCAGTACAACGACGCCCTGCTCATCAACGACACTGTGCGCATGGTGGATGCCTTTAGGGTCCTTGAGTCCTACTATCGTACCAAGAGCTCCACCGCCATGGATGGAACCGACTTCTTCCTGCTTGGACTCTACCAGGGTGAGAACCTGCAATTCTCTTGGAACAATCTCTCTGACTTTCTCACAAACTGTATGCGTGTGATTCTCTGGAATATTAAGGGTATAGGAAGTTCAACTTCTGAACGTTGATAGTCAGTGTTCTGTTCCTCAACAGAAAACGAGGTGGAGCTGAGGAAACTGTCAGGCGATGCCCGGTTTGAAAACCCTAAAATGGGGAAGCTTCAGAAGACCCTGCTGGAGCAGTTTGACCAGGGTGGGCACTCCAGAGGGATCCTGTTCTCAAAGACCCGTAAAAGCACCCACTGCTTGTATGACTGGGTGTCCAACAACCCAGCACTGCAGCGTGCTGGTATCAGAGCAGCCATTCTGACTGGTGCTGGCAATGGCATCAATTACATGACCCAGGTAACTTGACATTAAACTTGTGGAGGTATAGAAAGGTGGGTTGGAAAGTGCCGAGACCTGTGTCATACCAACAACTGACCTCTGTTTGTGTTTCTTTGGGTGCGCTTGTAGAATGAGCAGAAGGACACAATCCACAACTTCCGCCGGGGCTCCCTCAACCTTCTGATCTCCACCAGCGTAGCCGAGGAGGGCCTGGACATCCCAGAATGCAACCTGGTGGTGCGCTATGGGCTGCTGACCAATGAGATCGCACAACAGCAGGCCAGTGGCCGGGCTCGGGCGAGTGACAGCGTTTACTCTGTGGTGGCCCAGGCGGGGGGGCGGGAGGTGCGTCGGGAACTCCTCAATGAATGTCTGGAGGACTTGACTGGCAGGGCCATCGACGAAGTGCAGAGGATGGAGCGCAGGGAATTCCAAATGAAGGTAAGGTGATTCCTCATGGTGGTGAGGCTGGTATCTCTCTTTATGTTCTACCCCTGCATGTCTCTAATCACTTTGGGAAAAAAGGACAGACCTACACTCACTCACTTCCCTTTTTTCCAGGATATGCCTTTTGAACCCGGCACCCAAATGCTTTTTTGTTACTATAAACTTTTGAGTTGCGAACGCCCGTTCCTCATGATCAAATCTTGTTTTCACTTGATTTCTTCTTTCTCTGCCTCCCCTATTAGATCACTGATCTCCAGAAAGAAGCGTTGTTGACCAGACAGTTGACAGAGCAGTTGAAGATCAAGAAGAGGAGTCGTTTCAGTGCTGCTACGGTTCAGCTCTCGTGTCGAGGCTGTTTTGTGCCCGTGGCCTTCGGTAATGACATTAAAGTCATTGAAAACGCACACCATGTCAACATCAACCCTGGCTTTGAGTAAGTTGTGCTTCTCTAATGTCTGTCCTGATACTGTCACAAGACTTATTAGTCCACATTGTAAGGCAAAAAGAGCACATATTTGAAGTGGTTTTGCATCAGTGTGTGTGAGGAGGTAACCTTTGCATGTGTGTTTGTTTTCAGGAGGTACTATAAAACCGGTGGGCAGCCCGCGCTAAAGACTTTCGAGGACTGGGAGCCTGGCCGTGTGATTAGCTGTGCTGCCTGTGGCAAGGTGACGTTGACCTTTAATCTCTAGCTTTTTATTTTAGGCAGAGGCTGCGGATCCGTAGGCATATATTTTGCCTAGTGACGCTCACTGTTGAGTTGTGGCCACATGAGAGACAAAATGCAGCCATTTGCACAATCATCCTAAAACCTGAGGTGGTGTTTTTTGTCTTACAATAACGTTATGCTATTACACTAAGTGGACAAAACATTATGAACACCTGCTCTTTCCGTCACATCGACTGACCAGGTGAATTCAAGTGGAAGTTACAATTCCTTATTGATGTCACTCATTAAATCCACTTCAATCAGTGTAGATGAAAGGGAGGAGACAGGTTGAAGAATGATTTTTAAGCCTTGAGTGTGTGCCATTCAGTGCCTTTGAAGGGGGTATGGTACTAGGTGCCAGGCGCACCGGTTTGCGTGTGTAAAGAACTGCAACGCTGCTGGGTTTTTCACGCTCAACAGTTTCCTGTGTGTATCAAGAATGGTCCACCACCCAAAGGACATCTAGCCAACTTCACATAACTGTGGGAAGCATTGGAGTCAACATGGGCCAGCATCCCTGTGGAACCCTTTCGACACCTTGTAGAGTTCATGCCCCGACGAATTGAGGTTGTTCTGAGGGCAAAAGGGGGTGCAACTCAATATTATGAATGTGTTCCTAATGTTTTGTACACTCAGTGTATATTCAGTTCTGTTATGAACAATACTATCATAATGTGATCTTGCAGACATTGATTCAAGCTTTGATCTCCCTTTATTAAACGAGCACCATTCGCCAGACTAGCCTGTTCTATACGATTAGAACAGAGACTGTCCGTAAGTACAGAATCCTGCACATGCGCAGAAACTTCGGAACCTTTAGCCCCTGGGAAGAAAGGTCCAGGAAAAGTTGGATCAGCAGCCATTCCGTTTATGTTATGGTACTATGATTATTCGATTGTCTTTTAATATGCTTAAATATGGAAATCTACAACAGTATATTTGTTTATATATTTATGTCTGAACAGCAATGGGGAATGGAGATGGTATATAAGAAGATTGCCCTGCTGCCCATTCTGGCCATCGAGAACTTTGCCATGGAGACTCCGGAGGGAAGAAAATTAGCCAAGAAGTGGAAGAACGTTGAGTTTGAAGTGGAGGAGTTTAACTTCACCACATACTGTCATAACAAATTCCCTGACATGTGCGATTGATACGCTATTACACTGGAAGAAGGACTGTAAACTGGGGTTTTCATGGTGTTTCCACCTCGTACTGTTTTCACCTTTACACTAATCTTCTCTTCCTTTCTCTGTCTGTCTGTCTCTGTTGCTTAGTCTCGACTGCTTTTGTGTTACTTATGCATGATCCTGAAGTGTGTCATAGTCCTATGACAGGGGGAGAGATGCAGTGCCTTGGGTATGGTTGGCCCTGTTAAATCAGGTCTGGCCAGGCCTCCACACTGCTATAGGCAGTGTGACGCTGCAGCGTGCTCAAGCATGTTACACAATGGTCAGGGTTAGAATTAGCGCGTCAGCTTTGTTTATGCCCAAGGTCGTCTCTCCCTCTCTTTCCCTCCATCTCTCTCTCCTGGGTTTCTTCTGCTCCATCGCAGCCAAGCAGAAACATATGAACTTAGCACCCCTGTTCTAACAGGAACTCAAATGATCTGTTTTTCTATTTTTAGCAAAGTAATATCAGCATGGTCCATATCTTGTCATGAATCTGCACTGTCTTTGTTTTAGATTGAACCTGAAACATATACCTTTTGCCTGATACTCTTTGATACTTGATGCTACTTGATCATGTATGAAACATTTTCAAATTGATATTTCAATATATTCCATAGGTGTACTATTTTAATGTGTGTTCACAAGGGTGTACATTTCCTTGCCTAAAATGAATGAAATGATCTACTGTAATTATTATTTTTATTCTTGATAAATAATTTGGCATTATTTGTCTGAACATGTCTATATTGAATGTTATAAATGAAAAATAAAAGAATAATATATAACTACTAGATAATAGAAGTATATAGATTTCACCATCATTCCTGTCTTCATAAACTCTTCCACAAGATGGCGATCTTTGCCTTCCAATGTCTACTTCCATACCTGCAGTAGAGGGAGCTCATGGTTTTAGATTCCCTCCTTCCCTAATCCGTGCCCTTTAGTTTAGTGTGGGGAGAGATATTTAGTTTAGTATGGGGAGATGTATTTAGTTTAGTGTGGGGAGAGATATTTAGTTTAGTATGGGGAGATATATTTAGTTTAGTGTGGGGAGATATATTTAGTTTAGTGTGGGGAGAGATATTTAGTTTAGTGTGGGGAGATATATTTAGTTTAGTGTGGGGAGAGATATTTAGTTTAGTATGGGGAGAGATATTGAGTTTAGTGTGGGGAGAGATATTTAGTTTAGTATGGGGAGAGATATTTAGTTTAGTATGGGGAGAGATATTTAGTTTAGTATGGGGAGAGATATTTAGTTTAGTATGGGGAGAGATATTTAGTTTAGTATGGGGAGAGATATTTAGTTTAGTGTGGGGAGAGATATTTAGTTTAGTGTGGGGAGAGATATTTAGTTTAGTGTGGGGAGAGATATTTAGTTTAGTATGGGGAGAGATATTTAGTTTAGTGTAGGGAGAGATATTTAGTTTAGTATGGGGAGAGATATTTAGTTTAGTATGGGGAGAGATATTTAGTTTAGTGTGGGGAGAGATATTTAGTTTAGTATGGGAAGAGATATTTAGTTTAGTATGGGGAGAGATATTTAGTTTAGTGTGGGGAGAGATATTTAGTTTAGTATGGGGAGAGATATTTAGTTTAGTATGGGGAGAGATATTTAGTTTAGTATGGGGAGAGATATTTAGTTTAGTATGGGGAGAGATATTTAGTTTAGTATGGGGAGAGATATTTAGTGTAGTGTGGGGAGAGATATTTAGTTTAGTGTGGGGAGAGATATTTAGTTTAGTATGGGGAGAGATATTTAGTTTAGTATGGGGAGAGATATTTAGTTTAGTATGGGGAGAGATATTTAGTTTAGTGTGGGGAGAGATATTTAGTTTAGTGTGGGGAGAGATATTTAGTTTAGTATGGGGAGAGATATTTAGTTTAGTATGGGGAGAGATATTTAGTTTAGTATGGGGAGATATATTTAGTTTAGTATGGGGAGAGATATTTAGTTTAGTGTGGGGAGAGATATTTAGTTTAGTATGGGGAGAGATATTTAGTTTAGTATGGGGAGAGATATTTAGTTTAGTATGGGGAGAGATATTTAGTTTAGTATGGGAAGAGATATTTAGCTTCGTATTGGGAGAGATATTTAGTTTAGTGTGGGGAGAGATATTTAGTTTAGTGTGGGGAGAGATATTTAGTTTAGTGTGGGGAGAGATATTTCGTTTAGTGTGGGGAGAGATATTTAGTTTAGTATGGGGAGAGATATTTAGTTTAGTATGGGGAGAGATATTTAGTTTAGTATGGGGAGAGATATTTAGTTTAGTATGGGGAGAGATATTTAGTTTAGTGTGGGGAGAGATATTTAGTTTAGTGTGGGGAGAGATATTTAGTTTAGTATGGGGAGAGATATTTAGTTTAGTGTAGGGAGAGATATTTAGTTTAGTATGGGGAGAGATATTTAGTTTAGTATGGGGAGAGATATTTAGTTTAGTGTGGGGAGAGATATTTAGTTTAGTATGGGGAGAGATATTTAGTTTAGTGTGGGGAGAGATATTTAGTTTAGTATGGGGAGAGATATTTAGTTTAGTATGGGAAGAGATATTTAGTTTAGTATGGGGAGAGATATTTAGTTTAGTATGGGGAGAGATATTTAGTTTAGTATGGGGAGAGATATTTAGTTTAGTATGGGAAGAGATATTTAGTTTAGTATGGGGAGAGATATTTAGTTTAGTATGGGGAGAGATATTTAGTTTAGTATGGGGAGAGATATTTAGTTTAGTGTGGGGAGAGATATTTAGTTTAGTATGGGGAGAGATATTTAGTTTAGTGTGGGGAGAGATATTTAGTTTAGTATGGGGAGAGATATTTAGTTTAGTATGGGAAGAGATATTTAGTTTAGTATGGGGAGAGATATTTAGTTTAGTGTGGGGAGAGATATTTAGTTTAGTATGGGGAGAGATATTTAGTTTAGTATGGGGAGAGATATTTAGTTTAGTATGGGGAGAGATATTTAGTTTAGTGTGGGGAGAGATATTTAGTTTAGTGTGGGAAGAGATATTTAGTTTAGTGTGGGAAGAGATATTTAGTTTAGTATGGGGAGAGATATTTAGTTTAGTATGGGGAGAGATATTTAGTTTAGTATGGGGAGAGATATTTAGTTTAGTGTGGGGAGAGATATTTAGTTTAGTGTGGGGAGAGATATTTAGTTTAGTATGGGGAGAGATATTTAGTTTCGTATTGGGAGAGATATTTAGTTTAGTGTGGGGAGAGATATTTAGTTTAGTATGGGAAGAGATATTTAGTTTCGTATTGGGAGAGATATTTAGTTTAGTGTGGGGAGAGATATTTAGTTTAATATGGGGAGATATATTTAGTTTAGTATGGGGAGAGATATTTAGTTTAGTATGGGGAGATATATTTAGTTTAGTATGGGGAGAGATATTTAGTTTAGTATGGGGAGAGATATTTAGTTTAGTGTGGGGAGATATATTTAGTTTAGTATGGGGAGATATATTTAGTTTAGTGTAGGGAGAGATATTTAGTTTAGTATGGGGAGAGATATTTAGTTTAGTATGGGGAGAGATATTTAGTTTAGTGTGGGGAGAGATATTTAGTTTAGTATGGGGAGAGATATTTAGTTTAGTGTGGGGAGAGATATTTAGTTTAGTATGGGGAGAGATATTTAGTTTAGTATGGGAAGAGATATTTAGTTTAGTATGGGGAGAGATATTTAGTTTAGTATGGGGAGAGATATTTAGTTTAGTATGGGGAGAGATATTTAGTTTAGTATGGGAAGAGATATTTAGTTTAGTATGGGGAGAGATATTTAGTTTAGTATGGGGAGAGATATTTAGTTTAGTATGGGGAGAGATATTTAGTTTAGTGTGGGGAGAGATATTTAGTTTAGTATGGGGAGAGATATTTAGTTTAGTGTGGGGAGAGATATTTAGTTTAGTATGGGGAGAGATATTTAGTTTAGTATGGGAAGAGATATTTAGTTTAGTATGGGGAGAGATATTTAGTTTAGTGTGGGGAGAGATATTTAGTTTAGTATGGGGAGAGATATTTAGTTTAGTATGGGGAGAGATATTTAGTTTAGTATGGGGAGAGATATTTAGTTTAGTGTGGGGAGAGATATTTAGTTTAGTGTGGGAAGAGATATTTAGTTTAGTGTGGGAAGAGATATTTAGTTTAGTATGGGGAGAGATATTTAGTTTAGTATGGGGAGAGATATTTAGTTTAGTATGGGGAGAGATATTTAGTTTAGTGTGGGGAGAGATATTTAGTTTAGTGTGGGGAGAGATATTTAGTTTAGTATGGGAGAGATATTTAGTTTCGTATTGGGAGAGATATTTAGTTTAGTGTGGGGAGAGATATTTAGTTTAGTATGGGAAGAGATATTTAGTTTCGTATTGGGAGAGATATTTAGTTTAGTGTGGGGAGAGATATTTAGTTTAATATGGGGAGATATATTTAGTTTAGTATGGGGAGAGATATTTAGTTTAGTATGGGGAGATATATTTAGTTTAGTATGGGGAGAGATATTTAGTTTAGTATGGGGAGAGATATTTAGTTTAGTGTGGGGAGATATATTTAGTTTAGTATGGGGAGATATATTTAGTTTAGTATGGGGAGATATATTTAGTTTAGTGTTGGGAGAGATATTTAGTTTAGTGTGGGGAGAGATATTTAGTTTAGTATGGGGAGAGATATTTAGTTTAGTATGGGAAGAGATATTTAGTTTAGTATGGGGAGAGATATTTAGTTTAGTATGGGGAGAGATATTTAGTTTAGTATGGGGAGAGATATTTAGTTTAGTATGGGAAGAGATATTTAGTTTAGTATGGGGAGAGATATTTAGTTTAGTATGGGGAGAGATATTTAGTTTAGTATGGGGAGAGATATTTAGTTTAGTGTGGGGAGAGATATTTAGTTTAGTATGGGGAGAGATATTTAGTTTAGTGTGGGGAGAGATATTTAGTTTAGTATGGGGAGAGATATTTAGTTTAGTATGGGAAGAGATATTTAGTTTAGTATGGGGAGAGATATTTAGTTTAGTGTGGGGAGAGATATTTAGTTTAGTATGGGGAGAGATATTTAGTTTAGTATGGGGAGAGATATTTAGTTTAGTATGGGGAGAGATATTTAGTTTAGTGTGGGGAGAGATATTTAGTTTAGTGTGGGAAGAGATATTTAGTTTAGTGTGGGAAGAGATATTTAGTTTAGTATGGGGAGAGATATTTAGTTTAGTATGGGGAGAGATATTTAGTTTAGTATGGGGAGAGATATTTAGTTTAGTGTGGGGAGAGATATTTAGTTTAGTGTGGGGAGAGATATTTAGTTTAGTATGGGGAGAGATATTTAGTTTCGTATTGGGAGAGATATTTAGTTTAGTGTGGGGAGAGATATTTAGTTTAGTATGGGAAGAGATATTTAGTTTCGTATTGGGAGAGATATTTAGTTTAGTGTGGGGAGAGATATTTAGTTTAATATGGGGAGATATATTTAGTTTAGTATGGGGAGAGATATTTAGTTTAGTATGGGGAGATATATTTAGTTTAGTATGGGGAGAGATATTTAGTTTAGTATGGGGAGAGATATTTAGTTTAGTGTGGGGAGATATATTTAGTTTAGTATGGGGAGATATATTTAGTTTAGTATGGGGAGATATATTTAGTTTAGTGTTGGGAGAGATATTTAGTTTAGTGTGGGGAGAGATATTTAGTTTAGTATGGGGAGAGATATTTAGTTTAGTTTGGGGAGAGATATTTAGTTTAGTATGGGGAGAGATATTTAGTTTAGTATGGGGAGAGATATTTAGTTTAGTATGGGGAGAGATATTTAGTTTAGTGTGGGGAGAGATATTTAGTTTAGTGTGGGGAGAGATATTTAGTTTAGTGTGGGGAGAGATATTTAGTTTAGTATGGGGAGAGATATTTAGTTTAGTGTAGGGAGAGATATTTAGTTTAGTATGGGGAGAGATATTTAGTTTAGTATGGGGAGAGATATTTAGTTTAGTGTGGGGAGAGATATTTAGTTTAGTATGGGAAGAGATATTTAGTTTAGTATGGGGAGAGATATTTAGTTTAGTGTGGGGAGAGATATTTAGTTTAGTATGGGGAGAGATATTTAGTTTAGTATGGGGAGAGATATTTAGTTTAGTATGGGGAGAGATATTTAGTTTAGTATGGGGAGAGATATTTAGTTTAGTATGGGGAGAGATATTTAGTGTAGTGTGGGGAGAGATATTTAGTTTAGTGTGGGGAGAGATATTTAGTTTAGTATGGGGAGAGATATTTAGTTTAGTATGGGGAGAGATATTTAGTTTAGTATGGGGAGAGATATTTAGTTTAGTGTGGGGAGAGATATTTAGTTTAGTGTGGGGAGAGATATTTAGTTTAGTATGGGGAGAGATATTTAGTTTAGTATGGGGAGAGATATTTAGTTTAGTATGGGGAGATATATTTAGTTTAGTATGGGGAGAGATATTTAGTTTAGTGTGGGGAGAGATATTTAGTTTAGTATGGGGAGAGATATTTAGTTTAGTATGGGGAGAGATATTTAGTTTAGTATGGGGAGAGATATTTAGTTTAGTATGGGAAGAGATATTTAGCTTCGTATTGGGAGAGATATTTAGTTTAGTGTGGGGAGAGATATTTAGTTTAGTGTGGGGAGAGATATTTAGTTTAGTGTGGGGAGAGATATTTCGTTTAGTGTGGGGAGAGATATTTAGTTTAGTATGGGGAGAGATATTTAGTTTAGTATGGGGAGAGATATTTAGTTTAGTATGGGGAGAGATATTTAGTTTAGTATGGGGAGAGATATTTAGTTTAGTGTGGGGAGAGATATTTAGTTTAGTGTGGGGAGAGATATTTAGTTTAGTATGGGGAGAGATATTTAGTTTAGTGTAGGGAGAGATATTTAGTTTAGTATGGGGAGAGATATTTAGTTTAGTATGGGGAGAGATATTTAGTTTAGTGTGGGGAGAGATATTTAGTTTAGTATGGGGAGAGATATTTAGTTTAGTGTGGGGAGAGATATTTAGTTTAGTATGGGGAGAGATATTTAGTTTAGTATGGGAAGAGATATTTAGTTTAGTATGGGGAGAGATATTTAGTTTAGTATGGGGAGAGATATTTAGTTTAGTATGGGGAGAGATATTTAGTTTAGTATGGGAAGAGATATTTAGTTTAGTATGGGGAGAGATATTTAGTTTAGTATGGGGAGAGATATTTAGTTTAGTATGGGGAGAGATATTTAGTTTAGTGTGGGGAGAGATATTTAGTTTAGTATGGGGAGAGATATTTAGTTTAGTGTGGGGAGAGATATTTAGTTTAGTATGGGGAGAGATATTTAGTTTAGTATGGGAAGAGATATTTAGTTTAGTATGGGGAGAGATATTTAGTTTAGTGTGGGGAGAGATATTTAGTTTAGTATGGGGAGAGATATTTAGTTTAGTATGGGGAGAGATATTTAGTTTAGTATGGGGAGAGATATTTAGTTTAGTGTGGGGAGAGATATTTAGTTTAGTGTGGGAAGAGATATTTAGTTTAGTGTGGGAAGAGATATTTAGTTTAGTATGGGGAGAGATATTTAGTTTAGTATGGGGAGAGATATTTAGTTTAGTATGGGGAGAGATATTTAGTTTAGTGTGGGGAGAGATATTTAGTTTAGTGTGGGGAGAGATATTTAGTTTAGTATGGGGAGAGATATTTAGTTTCGTATTGGGAGAGATATTTAGTTTAGTGTGGGGAGAGATATTTAGTTTAGTATGGGAAGAGATATTTAGTTTCGTATTGGGAGAGATATTTAGTTTAGTGTGGGGAGAGATATTTAGTTTAATATGGGGAGATATATTTAGTTTAGTATGGGGAGAGATATTTAGTTTAGTATGGGGAGATATATTTAGTTTAGTATGGGGAGAGATATTTAGTTTAGTATGGGGAGAGATATTTAGTTTAGTGTGGGGAGATATATTTAGTTTAGTATGGGGAGATATATTTAGTTTAGTATGGGGAGATATATTTAGTTTAGTGTTGGGAGAGATATTTAGTTTAGTGTGGGGAGAGATATTTAGTTTAGTGTAGGGAGATATATTTAGTTTAGTATGGGGAGAGATATTTAGTTTAGTGTAGGGAGAGATATTTAGTTTAGTATGGGGAGAGATATTTAGTTTAGTATGGGAAGAGATATTTAGTTTAGTGTCGGGAGAGATATTTAGTTTAGTGTGGGGAGAGATATTTAGTTTAGTATGGGAAGAGATATTTAGCTTAGTGTGGGGAGAGATATTTAGTTTAGTGTCGGGAAGAGATATTTAGTTTAGTGTCGGGAGATATATTTAGTTTAGTATGGGAAGAGATATTTAGTTTAGTGTCGGGAGAGATATTTAGTTTAGTATGGGGAGAGATATTTAGTTTAGTATGGGAAGAGATATTTAGTTTAGTGTGGGGAGAGATTGTCAATCATGAAAGGCAATATTTATTTCCAGTGTAAAGCTTTCTTTGCTCCTCATCTCCGTTCTTGAAAAAACTTGTTAGGGTGTAACAACTTCTAAATGATAGATTTAGCCAACTAATTACAAGATTAAAGCTGTGTCTTTTGAATTGCCTTTTTTTTGTTCTGTTTTTTTTCTTGAAACAATTTACTTTTGAAAAAAAAAAGACTTCATTGGGGTTAGCTGGGCTGTTCAACTCCACAATATGTACATCTCAGTGGATGTAATGGTGGTCCTCCTTCTCTTCAACCGAAAAGGAGGAGTAGTGATGGAACCAAGGCGCAGCGGGTTGTGAACACATAATTTATTTAAAGAAAACATGAACTCGACTATAAACTAACAAAACAACAAACGGTGTAGACAGACCTGGAGGACAAACTCACATAAACACGAAGAACGCATGAACAGGGAAAAATAGACTACACAAAATGATGATGTACAAAACAAACCGAACAGTCCAGTATGGTGCGACAAACACTGACACAGGAGACAACCACCCACAACGAACACTGTGAAACAACCTACCTAAATATGACTCTCAATTAGAGGAACGCCAAACACCTGCCTCTAATTAAGAGCCATACCAGGCAACCCTAAACCAACATAGAAACAGAAAACATAGAATGCCCACCCAAACTCACGTCCTGACCAACTAACACATACAACAAACTAACAGAAATAGGTCAGGAACGTGACAGTGGAGTTGGGCTGCATTTTGAGGAGCACCTTCACCGTGTCACATGATTACTAATCCCTTCAAACTGATCAGCAGAGTAGGAGCGTTTTGAGCACCACTGTCTCTCTAGGACATGTTTTATAACAACTAGGAATTATAGGAGATGATTTAGCCAGAAAAGCCTGCAAACCAGGGCCCATTCTGTTTTCATGGGGGGTTATCCGCTATATTCAGACAGACAGACAGATGCACAGACACAATCAGAGACAGGAATACCGACAGGGAGCAGAATAGCTGACGTGCAGAATAGCTGATGTGATTTGGCTTAATCAGGCCTGGGCTCTGTAATCATAGCTGACTACTTGGCTGTTGCTAATTCCGTGCACGTTAATTGCAATCAGCTCCTTGTCTGAAATGAAAGAAAGGTTGTTGAGCTACTATTTATGATGCAAAAGCCGTCTGATGGCAGTCTGCGATTGTGTGCTGATCAGAGTTGATCAGATAAGGGCAGACATTGACTTGAGTGACAGGGACACGCCACTTCCACACAGTTTATACTTATGATAACTGCCTGACACTTCCAATGTTCAAGCCACTCCAATGTGAGAGATGACCTGGAAGTGAATTTAGAATAGCTACATGGAGAAAGAGTGATACTGACAGGCCTTGAACATCATGGAATATTCCCTTTTCTCTCTCTCTCTCTCTCTCTCTGGGTGAAGGCTTGGCCAAGGCAGCTCACTTCGTTGATTATCAGGGTCTAGAGGAGTACGAACAACTCCACGTTACCGGATGTTGTAATGCATACCGCAAAACAATACGTTCCCTCCTAACATATGGTGAATGTAATGGTACGTTATTTGTCCGAACTGGGTGGGCAGGTGGTTTAGAGCTTGGACTGTAGTATGTTGAATGATCAATAGAGGGACAGTCTGACAGGTTAGAGGAAGAAGCAGGGAGAGGAAAATGGCTGCTAGAGAGGAGGGGAAATGAACACAGCAGGGATTACTGAAAAATAAACAGCATTTTGTGTCAACATTTAAATGGTTCCTATTATACTTGAACTTGGCTTTTTATAACATCAGCTTGGCTCTCTGTAAGATGTCTCCCCTGTTACGTATGTGTTGTGTGTGAATTACCTCGACTGCTGGGTCTGGCCTCCCCTCTGTCTCACACGTCCATACACACATACACTCACTCTCACATGCTGTACAGACACATACACAATTGGCACACTCAATATTTTCACACACAGACACTTACAGACAGGCTCTTAGAGACACATGCACACACTCACTTTAACACACACAGACACATACTGCCAGTCACCAGGACATGGTCTCCCCTGAGATATGTTGTGTTGCAGCCAGCTGCCCAGCCAGGCTGAGTGTTTGTGCTCTGCTGCCTGCCAATGAGTCAACTGGTGCTGCTGTACCCTCCACTCAGTCCCCCTTCCTTCCCAGCAGAGAGCCAGGTGACGGGCATCGTCAGCCTTATTCTCCTGCCTCTGCAGTGGATCCAGTTACAATTGGTTTTAACGCCACCACATGTTTCTACACGAAGACAGGCGACGACATGGGCAGTATGATGTATGGATGAACATGGATGTATGAGTGGGCCATGTTTAGTTCAAAGCATTGTCGTGTGTGTGTGTGTGTGTGTGTGTGTGTGTGTGTGTGTGTGTGTGTGTGTGTGTGTGTGTGTGTGTGTGTGTGTGTGTGTGTGTGTGTGTGTGTGTGTGTGTGTGTGTGTGTGTTGGAGGCTCTTTTAGATCTAAAACACCATTTGACCTCCATCAGAGCAGTCTAACAGATCAGTGTTGCACGCCATCACACTCAGAATGACAAAACACTGCCTGTTGTTGTTGTCTTGTGAAGTCACTCAAAGCTCAGAGTTGAGTTGAGGGCTCAGTGGATATTTCAAAGGTCATAATCATGTCTCTCATCGTCTGTATGAGAAGGAAGCATACTTGAAAACACAGTAACTCAATTTATTAGGAGTGCTTCTTTTTGTGACGGGAACATGAAAACGATTATAAACCAGTACATCAAGAAGAACATCTTTGTTGACTGCTGTTTCCTTTGAACCAAACAGAGCTCTTTAAAATGCACTGTGGGCTGGAGTCAGTGGTCTGCTAGCGTGACCTCACTTCAGAGCCAGGATTTAACTCATTTTAAAGGCTACTTCATGCTGTATTATGGCCCTGATAAAAAGGGAAGCTTGTCTTCTCTCAGTGCCACTCTGAGAGTGGCTGTGCTTTTGTCTCCTACTCACTTCTTTTTTCTCCCTCCGTGTCTCTCTCAGAGACTGGATGGACTGTCTGTGAGATTAGGAACTTTAATCGGAGCGTCGCCTTCATCACACCCCACTGTGTTCCTGTCACTGTTTGATTGAGAGCAGAATGAGGATAGGAGAATAGCATGACTTGAATGCTCTGACTAATTTATAAACAACATATTAACTGATAATCAACTGTTTATAAACCCTTTACAAGTTGCCCCAGGGGCAGACTGGGACCAAAAATTGGCCTGAGCATTTCTAACAGAAAGGCCCATTTATTTTCTGGAGGCTCCCACACAGGATAATTTTTTCCCCTTGAGTACCCCATAATTAGCCAGATAATGATACGTTTGTGAAAAAATACAATGAAAAGTTAGACAGGCCCACTAGGCTAAAAATGTAACAGCCCATCTGGCTGCCCCTGAGTTACTCCCTTAAAGAAACTTAGTATAAGGTATTGCCCATAGAACCAGATAAATCTTTTTTTTTTAGTGGTGCAGGTGCAGGAGACTGATATTGAACCCAGTCATCTTTCAGTGGGCACTGGTACATGTATATCTGTGTAGGAAGTGATGCGTGTTGAATGTTATATGTGTGATCGTGTTGGCATGGACGGAAATTATTTTCTCTTACTCTTCCTTTCCCCCCCAGAAAACAGTTCCTCTAGTTTCAATCTGTCCAGGCAATCCCTTATTCAGGCATGATTACTGGAGAAAGCCATTCCTCTATAGTCCAGAAATAATGTCCACTATCTATCAAGCTCACCAGAAAACGAGGTTGGTGTGAAGAATAAACGTATAGTTTTGCAAATTTTTTCATAGCTTTATACTGCTTGCATGTGCTAGTGTGTGCATTTGTGAGTGTGGAAAAAAATGTGGATTGAGGTCATAAAACTCAATGAGGGTATTTGTTACTCTGCTACATGTGCATGCGTTTGTGTCAATGTTGTCCAGGGTGGGGCTGTGGAGGGGGGAATATGTGAGAATGGTTGATGAACCACTGAGCACTGCGTTTAGGGCTAGGAAAGGAGGCCTGGCCTGAGGTTAGCACTGAGGGTAGTAGGGCTTACACAAATATGTCCCTCCCTCCCTCTCATGGACCAGCAAACTAAAGAGACAAGGGCACACATACATTGCCTACTAAGTCTATTTTAATGCAGAGCTCCAAAATAACATACAGAGAAAGTGGAGACAAAACTAGAGCATGGCTAGACCACAGCTGTCCTGACAAATGTCTTAGAAATGATTCTGCTGGCGAGTCGTAGCTTCACCAACACTGCGAAACTCTTCTAGAATCTGTTCGAGAGACGGAACACATGGAGCGAGAGAGGAGAGGCACTGAGCCAAGGTCATGCAGACTGCAGAGAGAGACATTATTCAGCAACTATTGGTAGGAGGGTGAGAAAATAATATCAAAATGTAATCAAAGTTTATTGGTTGTGTACACAGTTTAGCAGATGGTATAGCGGGTGCAGGGAAATGCATGTATTACTAGCACCTCGCAATGCAGTAAAATGACAAACAAGTAAACTAATAAAAAACAAACTAGAAGCAAGAAATCAGGAATGTCTGAACGAATCCAATTAACTACCCAAATAACGCTGTACCAGTACTCCAAATGCAATCTATGCGTATATACACCAAAGATATATACTAAGAATAATATGTACTGCAGTAGATGTATTACAGTGAGCTATGTCAAGAATCCAGCATCTAAATAAATATGCAGTGTGTATTATCAGTACAGCAAAAATGCAATGTACAGTATTAGAAATATTAGAATGAGCTATGTAAAGAATACAGTATATGAATACACAGTGTGAAAAACAGTATAAAAGAAATGGGAAGTGTCCAGTGATTAATGTCTCTATATACAGTGTATTCGGAAAGTATTCAGACCCCTTGACTTTTTCCACATTTTGTTACGTTACAGCCGTACTCTAAAATGTATTCAGTTGTTTTTTCCCCCTCATCAATCTACACACTATACCCCATAATGGCAAAGCAAAAACAGGTTTTTATATATACATGTATATATATATAAATGTATATATAGAAAAACCTGAAATATCACATTTACGTAAGTATTCAGACCCTTTACTCAGTACTTTGTTGAAGCACCGTTGGCAGAGATAACAGTCTTAGTCTTCTTGGGTATGATGCTACAAGCTTGGCGCACCCGTATTCGTGGAGTTTCTCACATTCTTCTCTGCAGATCCTCTCAAGCTCTGTCAGGTTGGATGGGGAGCATCGCTGCACAGCTATTTTTAAGTCTCTCCAGAAATGTTCAATCGTGGTTAAAGTCCGGGCTCTGGCTGGGCCACTCCTGCGTTGTCTTTGCTGTGTGCTTAGGGTCATTGTCGCCCCAGTCTGAATTCCTGAGTGCTCTGGAGCAGGTTTTCATAAAGGATCTCTCTGTACTTTGCTCCATTCATATTTCCCTCAATCCTGACTAGCCTCCCAGTCCCTACCACTGAAAACATCCCCACAGCATGATGCTGCCACCACCATGCTTTACCGTAGGGATGGTGCCAGGTTTCCTCCAGACGTGGCGCTTGACATTCAGGCCAACGAGTTCAATCTTGTTTTCATCAGACCAGAGAATCTTGTTTCTCATGTCTTTTAGGTGCCTTTTGGCAAAGTCCAAGCGGGCTGTCATGTGCCTTTTACTGAGGAGTGGCTTCTGTCTGACCACTCTACCATAAAGGCCTGATTGGTGGAGTGCTGCAGAGATGGTTGTCCTTCTGGAAGGTTCTCCCATCTCCACAGAGGAACTTTGGAGCTCTGTCAGAGTGACCATCGGGCTTTTGGTCACCTCCCTAACCAAGGCCCTTCTCCTCCGATTGCTCAGTTTGGCCGGGCGGCCAGCTCTAAGAAGAGTCTTGGTGGTCCCAAACTTCTTCCGTTTAAGAATGATGGAGGCTACTGTGTTCTTGGGGACTTTCAATTGTGCAAAAAAAATGTTGCTACCCTTCCCCAGATCTGTGCCTCAACACAATCCTGTCTCGGAGCACTACCGACAATTCCTTTCGACCTCATGGCTTGGTTTTTGCTCTGACATGCACTGTCAACTGTGGGACCTTATATAGATGTCCAAACAATTGAATTTACCACATGTGGACACAAATCAAGTTGTAGAACCATCTCAAGGATGACCAATGGAAACAGGATGCACCTGGGCTCAATTTTGAGTCTCCTGACAAAGGTTCTGAATACTTACTATATGTAAATAAGGTATTTCAGTATTTTGTTTTAATACATTTATCAAAATGTTCTAAAAACCTGTTTTCGCTTTGTCGTGATGGGGTATTGAGGAGGATTTTTTGTAAAGTAACAAAATGTGGAAAAAGTCAACAGTTCTGAATACTTCCCGAATGCACTGTACATGGGGCAGCAGAGTTGGCTGTGTGTGCGTGTGTTTGTGAGTACAGGAGTCTGCGTGTGAGTGAATCTATCTTTGTCTGTTACTACAGGATATTGCGTGATGGCTGTTCAACAGTCTGATGGTTAAAAAATAAAAGCTTTTTCAGTCTTTCGGTCCTGGCTTTGATGCACTTGTACCATCTCTGTCTGCTAGACGGTAGCAAAGTGAACAGACCATGACTCAGGTGGCTGAGGTCCTTGATGATCTTCTTGCCCTTCCTTTGACACAGAGTGCTGTAAATGTCCTGGAGGGCAGGCAGCGTGCCCCAGGTGATGTGTTGGGCTGACCGCACCATCCTCTGAAGAGCCATTCGGTTAAGGGCGGTGCAGTTGCTGTACCAGGCGGTGATGCAGCCCGACAGAATGCTCTCAATGGTGCATCTGTAGAAGTTTGTGAGGGTCTTAGGAGCCATGCCGAATTCTTCATCCTTCTTCACCAAGGTGTCGGTGAGGTGGGACCATTTCAGGTCATCAGTGATGTGCACGCCAAGGAACTTGAAACTTTTGACACTCTCCACTGCGGCCCAGTTGATGTGGATTGCGGCTCACTGTCTCCTGTTGTCCATGATCAGCTCCTTTGTTTTTTTCTTGTTGAGGGAGAGGTTAGGTTGAGGATCAGCGTAGCGGAGGTGTTGTTGCCAACCCTCACCATCTGGGGCCAGCCCGTCAGGAAGTCTAGGACCCAGTTGCACAGGGAGGGATTCCGACCCAGGGCCCTGAGCTTGATGTGCAGTGCAAGTGCAACAGCGATTGCGCCGTCCGTGGATCTTTTTTGGGCAGTATGCAAATTGTAATGGGTCTAGGGTGTCAGGCAAGGTGGAGGTGAATTGGTCCTTGACTAGCCTCTCAAAGCACTTCATGTTGACAGAGGTGTGCTACAGGGCTATAGTAATTTACCATAGCTTGCTTGGATACAAGCACAATGGTGACATCTTGAAACAACGGTGTTAAACGTGAAGGAAGTGGGGACAACAGACTGGGATAGGGAGAGGTGAATATGTCTGTAAACACTCCAGCCAGCTGGTCTGTGCATGCACCGAGGACCGTCCGGTCCGTCAACCTTGTGAGGGTTAACTTCTTTGGGATATAGGGGGTGCTGTTTCGACTTAGCGAAAATTGATCTCCAAATTAAACTGCCTAGTACTCAATTCTTGCTCGTACAATATGCATATTATTATTATTATTGGATAGAAAACACTCTCTAGTTTCTATAGCCGTTTGAATTATGTCTCTGAGTGGAACAGAACTCATTCTACAGCACTTTTCCTGATATGGAGTGAGATTTCAAAAATCTTGGCCTCTGGTCCCAGGTCAGTTTTAATGTCCCTGTAAATGCTATGAGGATACAAACACTGCCCATGCCTTCCTCTAGATGTCAGTAAGTGGTGACAATTTGAATGGAGTCGATTGCGCAATCAGAGCCTGTATAAAAGGCCAAAGACCGGATGTACCGTTCTTTTGGTCCCTGCGCCTGACGCACGATGGACGTCGGACCTGCTCTCTTTCCAAGCTGTTGTTTAGCCAGTAATATATCGCCGGTCATGTTTTTACTCGTTATAGGTGTTAAAAACATCATAAGGTAGTTAATTTAAACCGTTTTATAGCAATTTATATCCGTTTAGTGCGATTTTGAGGCATTGCTTTGTGGTGCACTTTGAAGCGCCGGGCACGTTTCGGGGTCCCGGTCGAACGTTAGTGGGCATTTCGACAGACAAGAGGACATCTTTCGACCAAAAGAAGATTAGACCCAAGAAAGGATACATTGCCCAAGATTCTAATGGAAGATCACCTCAAAGTAAGAAATATTTAAGATGATAAATCGTTGTTCTGTCGAAAAATGTTAAACGCATATTCCGCCATTTTCTTTGGTATAGCTTCGCTTGGCGAACCCTGTATTGCACAGTAAGGATAATTTTAGAAATGTAATTCAGCGATTGCATTAAGAACTAATTTGTCTTTCGATAGCTGTCCAACTTATATTTTTTTAGTCAAGTTTATGAATAGTTATTCATGAGACAAGATCACTGTCAAATGTGGCGCCCGACATTTTCAGGCTAGTTTTGCTAGTATTGTCATTGTATAACCACGTTTTTTTGTGGCTAAATATGCACATTTTCGAACAAACTCAATATGTATGTTGTAATATGATGTTACAGGAGTGTCATCGGAAGAATTCTGAGAAGGTTAGTGAAAAAATTAATATATTTTGGCGATGATTACGTTATCGCTCTCTTTGGCTTGAATCAATGCTCGGGTAACGTTTGCACATGTGGTATGCTAATATAACGATTTATTGTGTTTTCGCTGTAAAACACTTAGAACATCTGAAATATTGTCTGAATTCACAAGATCTGTGTCTTTCCATTGCTGTGAGCTGTGTATTTTTAAGAAATGTTTTATGATTAGTAATTAGGTAATACACGTTGCTCTCTGTATTTATTCTAGTCGAGTTGTGATGGTGGGTGCAATTGTAAACTATGATTTATACCTGAAATATGCACATTTTTCTAACAAAACCTATCCTATACAATAAATATGTTATCAGACTGTCATCTGATGAGGTTTTTTCTTGGTTAGTGGCTATCAATATCTTTATTTGGTCGAATTTGTGATAGCACCTGATGGAGTAAGAAACTGATGGAGTTAGAAAAGTGGTGTCTTTTGCTAACGTGGTTAGCTAATAGATTTACATATTTTGTCTTCCCTGTAAAACATTTTAAAAATCAGAAACAATGGCTTTATTCACAGGATCTGTATCTTTCATTTGGTGTCTTGGACTTGTGATTTAATGATATTTAGATGCTACTATTTAATTGTGACGCTATGCTAGCGATGCTAATCAGTGGGGGGGGTTGGGGGTGCTTGTCAAGTGGGACGCTAGCGTCCCAACTATCCCAGAGAAGTTAACACTCTTGAAAGTCCTACTCTTGTCAGCTACAGAGTTCGGGAGCCCGCCGTCCTCATGAGCAGCAAGAGCCCACGACAGCGGCTGTGTTGTTTTCTTCGAAGCGGACAAAGAATATGTTTAGTTTGTCTGGGAGTGAGGTGTCAGTGTCCGCAACTTGGCTTGTTTTTCCTTTATAATCCGTGACTGTCTGAAGTTTGAGTTTATTTTTTATTTTTACAGGGATGGTGCACATTAATCAACGTTTCAGTTAAAGTGCCGGTTGTAGCCAGCCGGCTAATTTTAAACCTCAGTCCCTGGGCAGGTTATTAAAAACAATTGCAATAACAAAACAGACAAACAATGAGCGGTGAGCACACGCAGAGCAACATAGGGCTAGCAACACGTATCACGCAGACAGAGCAATAGCACAAAAGGCAACAAAACTACATTTATAAAAGCAACAAACATGGAAAGTGGCAATACACAGCTAGGGATTATGTTCACTAGTCTGATTGGCCTTTAGCCATGTCTTCATGTTTTTTGTGAAGGTGCGATAGGTGGTGCTGTTGTGTGTGTCTGATGGCAGTGTGTTCCAGACATGGGAAGCTCTCAATGCGAAAGCAGATTGACTAAAGGTGCTTTTCCTTAGGGGAACTATAGTCTCCTCTCATGGCAGACCTTGTGGATCTGCTGCCATTGGTTTGGGTTTTCTGTTCAACAAAAGTACTAAGTTGAGGGGGAGCCAAGCCATTTAGGATCTTGAATACAAGACATGCGTTGGTGTTTTGCACGATATTTCCCAACTCGGGAGCTCATGCTTTCTGAGGATGTAACAGTGATGATGGCTATTGGGCTTTCTAACAAGCACTTTGAAAGCCTGTTTGTAGACAGACTGAATGGGTTTTAATGTTGTACAGCAAGCTTGGGCACAACTAGTCAAGCAGTATGCTAACTGGGGGAGTATCATAGATTTGTACAGTTTTGCTACCTCCGTAGTCAAACAATTTTGTATGAATCGGAAATTAGCTAGGTTGAATTTGGTTATTTTAGCTACCTTTTTCACCTGCTTTTTAAAAGAGAGGTTAGAATCAAGTATGATGCCAAGGTACTTAAAATCAGATACCACCTGGAGCTTCTTCCCTGACACATCTGGCTCAGTAGGATCAGTTGCCCTCTTTGTGAAGAACATGCAGACTGTTTTTTTCACATTGAGATGCAAACATGAGTCACTGAGCCCCTTTGTAACCTGGACCATTACAATAGTGAGTTCTTGTGCAGCTTGTTGTTTGCTCTTTGCATGCACATATATCACTGTACCATCTGCATACATTTGAACTTCAGACCCAGTAAAGACAGAAGGCAGATAATGAATGTACAGGCTGAACAGGAGGGGCCCCAGAATTTACCCTTGGGGCACGCCCACATCATAGCTGAGAGTGGGCGACAGCTCATTGCTCACTGACACACTGGGTTCTGCCTTCAAGGTATGATTTCATCCATCTGTCGTGACTTGACTATAACATTAATCTGAAGACGCTTATTTATCTCATTAACTAACTATGTTTAATTCTTACCCGATTAAATTAATCATGTAACAATTAACTCATTGGGATCTGGGGCACCACGAGAGCGGTTCTTTAAATAGTTACCATCTCCCGAATTAAACTCTAAAAGGTCTTTACCTATCACATCTATAAACAGTCAACTTATTAATCATAACCTCATATCATATCATCATTCTGAACAGTCGTAACCTCCTTGCATCTGCAAAAACCCAAGCAGTACTTATGATTCAGTACTACACATTGGTTTAATTATTTATTTACTAGGTAATTAAATGGGAACACAGGATAAACATACACACTCTGCACCGGTTATTGACTGGAGACAAATACTCTGAAAACAGGTCCCTAGCGGAATGACAACAACATTGATGCTTGTTAAAGAAGAGATAGAGAGGGACCGAGACACTTAACAGTGGTACATTCAGAAACTACTCTCACCTACAGTAACCATATACCTTGCACACGAACCGCAGCCCGCTTTGAGTAAGAAATCATGAATGTATTTACGAGAAATTCCTGGGTTCACTGGGGGTCTCTCGGTGAACAGGGCAGCCTTGGAAAGAGGGTTAGGCCTTGTAAGGCTCTGATTGTCCAAAATGGTTCTTCTATTGTTGTCTTTCTTTGTAGTTGTCTGGTGTTCGGTGACTTGTCGTGTAGTCCCGAACAAAACTACAGAGTTGACTTTCCTTCCATTCACTCTTGAAGGGGCTTCTTTGAAAATAGGCTAGCCAGCCGTATCGATGGTTTGAGCAGAGTAACAGGATGGTCCTACTTAAATTCGCTTTCGAAGATACTTTACTTAGGACAGCTAATCAGCCCTACCAGTGATGAAATCCGAGCAAGGGTAGCATTCCAGAAAGACATCAGAGACTGTATCGTTCTTTGCTTCACGGAAACATGGCTCACTCGAGAGACGCTGACGGAGTCGGTGCAGCCAGCTGGTTTCTTCACGCATCGCGCCGACAGAAACAAACATCTTTCTGGTAAGAAGAGGGGCGGGGGTGTATGCCTTATGATTAACGAGATGTGGTGTGATCATAACAACATACAGGAACTCAAGTCATTCTGTTCACCTGATTTAGAATTCCTCACAATCAAATGTTGACCGCATTATCTACCAAGGGAATTCTCTTCGATTATAGTCACAGCCGTATATCTTCTAGTTGCACACAATCCCGGATCCGGGAGCACCCCCATCAGTAAAAAAGCTGACTAGCATTGCCTAGCATAGCGCCACAAGTAAATACTAGCATCTAAATATCATGAAATCACAAGTCCAAGACACCAGATGAAAGATACACATCTTGTGAATCCAGCCATCATTTCTGATTTTTTAAATGTTTTACAGGGAAGACACAATATGTATTTCTATCAGCTAACCACGATAGCAAAAGAGACAACTTCTTTTCCACCATTGTTTTTACTGCATAGGTAGCTATCACAAATTCGACCAAATAAAGATATAAATAGTCACTAACCAAGAAACAACTTCATCAGATGACAATCTGATAACATATTTATTGTATAGCATATGTTTTGTTTGAAAAAATGTACATATTTCAGGTATAAATCATAGTTTTACATTGCTGCCACCATCACAACTCTCACCAAGCAACTAGAATAACTACAGAGAGCAACGTGAATTACGTAAATACTCATCATAAAACATTTTTGAAAAATACACAGCATACAGCAAATGAAAGACAAAGATCTTGTGAATCCAGCCAATATTTCAGATTTTTTAAGTGTTTTACAGCGAAAACACAATTTAGCATTATATTAGCTTACTACAATAGCCAACCACACAGCAGCATTGATTCATGCACGTTAGCGATAGCGAATAAAGCAGCAAAAGATATTACATTTTTCACTAACCTTCTCAAAACTTCCTCAGATGACAGTCCTATAACATCATATTACACAATACATATATTGTTTGTTCGAAAATGTGCATATTTAGCGGCACAAATCGTAGTTATACAATGAGAATAGTAGCCAAGCTGCAAACAAAATGTCGGGAGAAATCTTGGGAGAGGCACCTAATCTAATCAATAACTAATCATAAACTTGACTAAAAAATACAGGTTGGACAGCAAATGTTAGATACATTAGTTCTTAATGCAACCACTGTGTTAGATTTTTAAAATGAACGTTACTACGACATACAGCGTGCGTTAAAGCGAGACCGCACCGAAATTAATGGCGGAATAGTAGGTCAACATTTTTCAACAGAACAACGAATTAACATCATAAATAGTTCTTACTATTTGATGAGCTTCCATCAGAATCTTGTGCAAGTTGTCCTTTGTCCAGAAGAATCGTTGCTCGGTTGTAGATTGTCGCCTTCAACTTTGGAATTAGCAGTAAACATTAGCCATGTGGCGAAGACGTGTCCAACTCACTATAACGCAGCACTAAGAAAATTCCGAAAATCGCAATATACTGATATAAACTGATATAACTCGGTTTAAAATAACTACATTATGATGTTTTTAACACCTATATCGAATAAAATCAGAGCCGGATATATCTAAGGCCTATAACGAGAGCTTTTCAGAATGCCATCGTGAGGTCGGCTTTGCGCCATGACGAACGTTGAAAAGACTGCACCACCCGTTCCAAGAGCCTTTATACTGCCTCAGATCTACCTAGCAACTCCATTCCAATTCTCACTGCTTGCTGACATCTAGGGGAAGGCATATGCAGTGCATGTCGACTCATAGATTACATGCAGATTTATAAACTGACCCTGGAACAGAGCCCCAGATTTCAGATTTTTCAGTTCCTGACAGGAAGTTTGCTGCAAAAGGAGTTCTGTTTTACTCACAGATATAATTCAAACGGTTTTAGAAACTAGAGAGTGTTTTCTATCCAATAGTAATAATAATATGCATATTGTTCGAGCAAGAATTGAGTACGAGGCAGTTTAATTTGGGAATGAATTTTGTAAACTGGAAACCACACACCCTGAGGCTGCATTCATCGTAGCTGGCGATTTTAACAAGGCTAATTTGAAAACAAGACTCCCTAAATTCTATCTGCATACCGATTGTGCTACCAGGGCTGGTAAAACCTTGGATCATTTCTATACTAACTTCTGCGACGCATATAAGGCCCTCCCCCGCCCTCCTTTTGGAAAAGCTGACCACGACTCAATTTTGTTGCTTCCAGCCTACAAACAGAAACTAAAACGGCAAGCTCCCGCGCTCAGGTCTGTTCAACGCTGGTCCGACCAATCTGATTCCACGCTTCAAGACTGCTTCGATCACGTGGATTGGAATATGTTTCGCATTGCGTCCAACAACAACATTGACGAATACGCTCATTCGGTGAGCGAGTTCATTAGAAAGTGCATTGACGATGTCGTACCCACAGCAACGATTAAAACATTCCCAAACCAGGAACCATGGATTGATGGCAGCATTCGCGTGAAACTGAAAGCGCGAACCACTGCTTTTAACCAGGGCAAGGTGACCGGAAAAATGACCGAATACAAACAGTGTAGCTATTCCCTCCGCAAGGCAATAAAACAAGCTAAGTGCCAGTATAGAGACAAAGTAGAGTCGCAATTCAACAGCTCAGACACAAGAGGTATGTGGCAGGATCTACAGTCAATCACGGATTACAAAAAGAAAACGAGCCCCGTCGCGGACCAGGATGTCTTGCTCCCAGACAGACTAAATAACTTTTTTGCTCGCTTTGAGGACAATACAGTGCCACTGACACGGCCCGTTACCAAAACCTGCAGGCTCTCCTTCACTGCAGTCGAGGTGAGTAAAACATTTAAACGTGTTAACCCTCGCAAGGCTGCCAAGGACCATATCACCTCCACCCTACCTGACACCCTAGACCCACTCCAATTTGCTTACCGACCCAATAGGTCCACAGACGACGCAATCGCAACCACACTGCCCTAACCCATTTGGACAAGAGGAATACCTATGTGAGAATGTTGTTCATCGACTACAGCTCAGCATTTAACACCATAGTACCCTCCAAACTCGTCATCAAGCTCGAGACCCTGGGTCTCGACCCCGCCCTGTGCAACTGGGTCCTGGACTTCCTGACGGGCCACCCCAGGTGGTAAGGGTAGGTAACAACATCTCCACCCCGCTGATCCTCAACACTGGGGCCCCACAAGGGGGCGTTCTGAGCCCTCTCCTGTACTCCCTGTTCACCCACGACTGCGTGGCCATGCACGCCTCCAACTCAATCATCAAGTTTGCGGACGCCACTACAGTGGTAGGCTTGATTACCAACAACCACGAGACGACCTACAGGGAGGAGGTGAGGGCCCTCGGAGTGTGGTGTCAGGAAAATAACCTCACACTCAATGTCAACAGAACAAAGGAGATGATTGTGGACTTCAGGAAACAGCAGAGGGAGCACCCCCCTATCCCCATCGACGGGACAGTAGTGGAGAAGGTGGAAAGTTTAAGTTCCTCGGTGTACACATCACGGACAAACTGAATTGGTCCACCCACACAGACAGCGTTGTGAAGAAGGCGCAGCAGCGCCTCTTCAACCTCAGGAGGCTGAAGAAATTTGGCTTGTCACCAAAAGCACTCACAAACTTCTACAGATGCACAATCGAGAGCATCCTGTCGGGCTGTATCACCGCCTGGCACGGCAACTGCTCCGCCCACAACCGTAAGGCTCTCCAGAGGGTAGTGAGGTCTGCACAACGCATTACCGGGGGCAAACTAACTGCCCTCCAGGACACCTACACCACCCGATGTCACAGAAAGGCCATAAAGATCATCAAGGACAACAACCACCCGAGCCACTGCCTGTTCACCCCGTTATCATCCAGAAGGCGAGGTCAGTACAGGTGCATCAAAGCAGGGACCGAGAGACTGAAAAACAGCTTCTATCTCAAGGCCATCAGACTGTTAAACAGCCACCACTAACATTTAGTGGCCGCTGCCAACATACTGACTCAACTCCAGCCACTTTAATAATGGGAATTAATGGAAATTATGTAAAAATGTATCACTAGTCACTTTAAACAATGCCACTTAATATAATGTTTACATACCCTACATTACTCATCTCATATGTATATGTATATACTGTACTCTATATGATCTACTGCATCTTGCCATCTTTATGTAATACATGTATCACTAGCCACTTTAAACTATGCCACTTTATGTTTATATACCCTACATTAGTCATCTCATATGTATATACTGTACTCTATACCATCTACTGCATCTTGCCTATGCCGTTCTGTACCATCACTCATTCATATATCTTTATGTATAAAGACTTATTTTCCACCATAATTTGCAAATAAATTCATTACAAATCCTACAATGTGATTTTCTGGATTTTTCTTTCTCATTTTGTCTGTCATAGTTGAAGTGTACCTATGATGAAAATTACAGGCCTCTTTCATCTTTTTAAGTGGGAGAACTTGCACAATTGGTGGCTGACTAAATACTTTTTTGCCCCACTGTATACAGTTCGCTCGAAAGGGGCGGATTTGGCAGGCTGGCATGCTCCCTGATCTCACTCCGGGCGGTAACTTCTCACTGTGCAAAGTTAGGTAAAACAATGATCTCTTAGAGCTTCTCAAATCACATCCCTGTCTTAACAAAAACACATTCATCATTTTTCATATTACATGCAGAATATGGAAACTTCATACATGTAGTGGGTTTAATTTCCAAGTTACAGTATTTCCTTTAAAACATGTTTAATGACATCACAAAATAACATTAGTGTTCTGTAGATCGCCTCTGACCATTCCCCAATTTCTATGTTAGAAATATTGTTCCAGTATTTGCTTTTGAACGTGTTAGAGCTTCAGCGGGAAAAAGTCTGTTGAAACGAAGAACACTCCTTCGGTGAATCTTGTGAGCGCAAGCCTGGATCTTCCCCCTTGATTTACAACAGGGCATGAGTTATTAATCCCCACTAGTTCTTTCCTTCCCCCCTCTAGGGTGGGAGGGGGTCTGATAGAAGTTATTCATTGCAAACATGATCTGAACCAATTTGGATTCTCGTGGCCAGTCATGACACATCTCAAGTCATCGGGGGAAAAGTTGAACTTGGACAGTTTTGTGATGAGAACTTCATGGTTAACAGTATCAAAAGCTTTCCTTAGGTCAAGAAATACAGCCAAAACAACGCCCCATGTCTGAGCCATTGAATTCTGACAGATCACACAATGAGTTATTCATCATAAATCATCCCCCTCCACCTTTGCTTTTCCCGGAGAGTTCTTTCATCATGTTGGTTGCAATGTACGGAGAAGTCAACAGGCTGTATGGCCGAAGAAGGTGTAGTCGGTGCGAGCCATGACTCTGTAAGACCAATCGTGTTAGAATCTCATAGCAAGTAATATACTCGGAAGCGGTGGGTGGTTTTCCCTCCGACAGAGTCTGACTAGAACGCCAGCTCTCCATCCTCTCTTTTGGTGGCATCTTTTTGGTAGAGCACCCCAGATAAATGGAACTGCTTCGTATAGTCCAAACAAAGGATCCAGGCCTGGGAAGTTGAATTTGTGTTTTGATTGTGATCTCCAATCTAATGTTTAGAAGTTCTTGTCGGTTAAAGGAAATTATACCATAAACATTCTGAGCAAATTAAGAAAGAATGTAAAGCGAGCGAAAGAAAGATGATCTCACAGTGTGTGAGAGAGAGTGAAAGAGAAGAGAACTAGGGTCAGAGTAGCAGCATCAGCTATGTGCTGGAGGATAGAGAGCGCTTTAAATGTCTTCTGGCTCAAGTCATGCATCCTCTCTGATCTTGCAATGACACAGCAGGGCAGATTTACACTGTGCTGTAAACACACACACCACAACACAGCAGTGTGGCTCACACACACCACACGGTCTGTTCTGGAACCTCAGCTGTACCACAGTACCACAGAGCAGAAGTACTCCTTACAATACAGGTAACTGCCAAAATAATGGAAACACCAACATAAAGTGTCTTAAAAAAACGTGTATGTTAATCTAAAAATCCCCATAAAAATCAGTCTGTTAAGCTAGCGATAGCAGCTACAGCGCTTTGTAAGACAAGGAGATGTTCCCGAAAAAATCTGTGTTCTTACAAAAATATCTGTACTGTTTGGCCTACAATCTAATATGACCCCACTATGGAAAGGGGAGACTCATGAACTTCTAAAAAAAAAAATATACGACCCCTACAAGTGTCACAGGACTCATCTGAAGGTAACCAGGTACCAATTTAAATGAAAATGAATGGAAGTAGTTTTGTGCCCGCCTCCCCCACAAAAGAGGGTTAAGTACAGTATGTGTACAAAATATATACAGTTGAAGTTGGAAGTTTACATACACCTTAGCCAAATACATTTAAGCTCAGTTTAAATTCCTGACATTTAATCAGAGATAAACTTCCCTGTCTTAGGTCAGTTAGGATCACCACTTCATTTTAAGAATGTGAAATGTCAGAATAATAGAAGAGAGAATTATTTATTTCAGCTTTAATTTCGTTCATCACATTCCCAGTAGGTCAGAAGTTTACATACACTCAGTTAGTATTTGGTAGCGTTGCCTTTAAATTGTTTAACGTGGGTCAAACGTTTTGGGTAGTCTTCCACAAGCTTGCCACAATAAGTTGGGTGAATTTTGGCCCATTCCTCCTGACAGAGTTGGTGTAACTGAGTCACTGAGTTTGTAGGCCTCCTTGCTCGCACACACTTTTTCAGTAATTTTCCTCCCTCCCGATGACATCTATTTTGTGAAGTGCACCAGTCCCTCCTGCAGCAAAGCACCTCCACAACATGATGCTGCCACCCCCGTGCTTCACGTTTGGGATGGTGTTCTTCGGCTTGCAAGCCTCCCCCTTTTTCCTCCAAACATAACAATGGTCATTATGGCCAAACAGTTCTATTTTTGTCTCATCAGACCAGAGGACATTTCTCCAAAAAGTACGATCTTTGTCCCCATGTGCAGTTGCAAACCATAGTCTGGCTTTTTTATGGCAGTTTTGGATCAGTGGCTTCTTCCTTGCTGAGCGGCATTTCAGGTTATGTCGATATAGGACTCGTTTTACTGTGGATATAGATACTTTTGTACCTATTTCCTCCAGCATCTTCACAAGGTCCTTTGCTGTTGTTCTGGGATTGATTTGCACTTTCGCACCAAAGTACGTTCATCTCTAGGAGACAGAACGCATCTCCTTCCTAAGCAGTATGGCGGCTGCATGGTCCCATGGTGTTCATACTTGCGTACTATTGTTTGTACAGATGAACATGGTACCTTCAGGCATTTTGAAATTTCTCCCAAGGATGAACCAGACTTGTGGAGGTCTACAATTTTTTTCGGAGGTCTTGGCTGATTTCTTTTGATTTTCCCATGATGTCAAGCAAAGAGGCACTAAGTTTGAAGGTAGGCCTTGAAATACATACACAGGTACGCCTCCAATTGACTCAAATGATGTCAATTAGCCTATCAGAAGCTTCTAAAGCCATGACATCATTTTCTGGAATTGTCCTAGCGGTTTAAAGGCACAGTCAACTTAAATGATCCATGATATGACCATCTAAAAGCAATTCCTTATGTTATCTTAGTAGACGGTGGTGAAAAGGTAACAAGCACTGAAAATCTTCTTTACACTCTCTTTGGATAATTCATTCCGATAATTTTAAAGTTAACAGCAGGTATTTTGCATATACCCTCCAGAATCTCCCATAAATGTATAATTGAGTTGAGATCTGGTGACACACACACTTTAAACTTGCTCTGCTCCTTTAAGACTAGGTTTGCAAAGGGAGGGTATATTACTGGAAACGTTCAAAGTTTAATAACAGTAAACTACAAGAATGTTGGTATCTTTCAAGGATTTTATGTAATATATTACAAGACATCTATTGGCCATTTTGGGTACTTCAGATTATCTCAGGTGTCTAATTATCTCTGGCTCTGCGTGTATATATATGAAATAATTAAATAAGAGGATTTTAAAATAGATTGATAAAGCTGTTATTCATTATCCTAAATATAAACCGTTAACTTAGTGAATACAATTGGTGTTTAATATGAGTGTTTCAGCATGAATTATCCTTTATACATTTTTTTACAGATGTATCTACTTTACTATGTGAATATATATTTGTTGTTGGCATCAAACTGGGGGCAGTTGTGAAAAAAGTGAATAGTTGGAAGAGTTGCAAAGTCACTTGAAAATAATGCCATTGTTGATTAGACGTTATTTTCATTAATTAGGCTATTTTTTGTTGAACCATATGGTCTATCCACTAAAAACTCATAGACAATATGGACATAGATCAACACTATATATAAAAATGTATACTATATATGACCACATTTTTTTAAAGTTATACAAGTATAAATTACCAAAGTTATGATAGATTGACATAGATTTTCTGTTAATTACCAAAATTACTGAAGATTCCGGTAAATTACTGGTAGCTTTGCAACCGTATTTGAGACCCCCGCTTTCAAAGTCACTGAGATCTCTTCTTCTAGCCATGGCTGCCAAAATAATGGGCAACTTGGGCCTTTTTATACAGTACATGACCCTAAGCATGATGGGATGTTAATGACTTAATTCACTCAGTAACCACACCCGTGTGGAAGCACCTGCTTTCAATATACTTTATATCCCTCATTTACTTAAGTGTTAAGTGTTTCCTTTTTTTGGCAGTTACCTGTATGTTTTTCAGTCCACACCTTTTGTGTTCGTCCACCACACAGTCTTAATTTTAAATAATACTGTATTACAGGGTTCCCCATCTGGCGGCCCGCGGGCCAAATTATAACTTATTTGTTTCATTGTTGGACATAAAAGACTGTAAAATCACCAGGAAATCAGCTCCAAGTGATTTTAATTTTGGAAATCTGTTCCCAAGTATTCCCATGCATATTAGAGACACGTTATTGTATAGAAATGTAAGTAAGGTTTGAAATGATCATGTTTTAATAAAATGTTTCATCTGTTTGGGATTCTTGGATGGAGAGAGACAGAGGGATATAGGATGGAGAGAGGGACACTTCTCTGGACTGAGATTTCTGACTGAATGTGACATTGATCCCCTTCTCTAGCTGAACTGGACAGAGAGGAGAACTGTAATCTCCAAGTACACTCTAATTGGATAGGAGGCCATGATGCAGAGTCCTTCAGACAAACAACAACAGACAAACAGAGCCATCAATCATGCAGAGAGAGGTGCCTGCTGGGGGCCAGGCAGGCGATCAGCCTGAGGTCTGGTTGACGGCCATGTCAGCCAGCGGCTGCACATTATCTGTGGGTAGAGTTTTGACAGATCCAATTATAGAGAGTGCTCCATCGCTCGGCCATGCCATGGCAGTGGCCCCCGGCCCCAACCAACCTACCAACCCCCAGCAGCCCACCAGCGCTCACCTGCCTACCTGCCTCAGACACACACCCAGCATAGTAGCCAGCCATCCAAATCTCCCCATGCCCCTTCCTGCTGCCTGAACTTTGATATTTCCCTCAAACTAGAGGTTAAAATAAAACCATGTTCTTTCCCTTGTTTGTGTTGGAGTACATGCACAAATATGCTGATGAGATATTTCTCGGTTAAAGTACAGAAATAGTTGAGGACAATTGTTCCTGGAAGTCCTGCCTCAGACCAAGAATACTTCTCTCCATGCCCCTCAGCCCCTCCACACCCCTCACCATCTATTTGTGTCTCTGTAGGTCAGCTGCTCTCTGTTCTGTCCATATAAAAAGTCTAAATGATAGGTTCTGTGTGGGAGAAAAGGAGTGAGTCACTTCACAACAAAGAGAGAGAGAGAGAGAGAGAGAGCAAAGCAAACATCTGGCGAGAGAGAGAATTCTTTTCACCCTCCCTCTCAATTATTTACAAGAAAAACAGCGAACAGCGTACTTGTCAATCTTTTCCCTTTTCAATAGCTAATGTTCTATCTATTCCCATCCTACTCAAAGTCAGCCAATTAATTCTATCAAGCTGTAGAAGTCATTTGGAATCACAGCGGGAGTATTGGAAAAGGAAAGTGTGGACTCTGCTGTGTATTGTTGAGAAATGAACATCACCCAGTTAAAAAAAAGAGGCAAATTAGCCTGAATGTACTGGGGGTAATTTCCCATCTAGCTTTCAATTTGGCCTTTGTGTGTTACATCTCATTGGAGAGAGGACAGGTGGGTGGGCACGACATTTATGAGACACTACAGGAGGAGAGGCGGAAAAGAGGCAGAGAGAAAGAATGGAATTCATTTTTTTACTATAAAACAGGAAGTCATAATTTCTCTATTCAAGCCGTAGCAGTAATGTGGGCTTTCTGTGTTTTTATGTAGTGTGGTTTGGATGTATTCTGTTCGGACGATATATCATTTAAACAACATACTGTATATCATGTTTTTGTGGACATTTGTCCGGTTTACTCTGTGTGCGTGCTTGCGTGCATGTTTTGGGTACGTGTGTGCATGAGTATGATAATGTTGGTGCCAGGTTGTGGTATGACAGTGTGTGATACATGTGTATGTCCCTTGAGAAAATAGATCTCCCAGGAGGCACCTCTTTCAATTTCCTAGTCTCCTTACTCCAGGCGCTCCTTAGGCTCTCCTCTATAGAGTAAAATGTGTCTATCTGGTCTGTACTGTAGTGTTAAACCTGTGTCTATCTGGTCTGTACTATAGAGTTAAACCTGTGTCTATCTGGTCTGTACTATAGAGTTAAACTTGTGTCTATCTGGTCTGTACTATAGAGTTAAACCTGTGTCTATCTGGTCTGTACTATAGAGTTAAACCTGTGTCTATCTGGTCTGTACTATAGAGTTAAACCTGTGTCTATCTGGTCTGTACTATAGAGTTAAACCTGTGTCTATCTGGTCTGTACTATAGAGTTAAACCTGTGTCTATCTGGTCTGTACTATAGAGTTAAACCTGTGTCTATCTGGTCTGTACTATAGAGTTAAACCTGTGTCTATCTGGTCTGTACTATAGAGTTAAACCTGTGTCTATCTGGTCTGTACTATAGAGTTAAACCTGTGTCTATCTGGTCTGTACTATAGAGTTAAACCTATGTCTATCTGGTCTGTACTATAGAGTTAAACCTGAGTCTATCTGGTCTGTACTATAGAGTTAAACCTGTGTCTATCTGGTCTGTACTATAGAGTTAAACCTGTGTCTATCTGGTCTGTACTATAGAGTTAAACTTGTGTCTATCTGGTCTGTACTATAGAGTTAAACCTGTGTCTATCTGGTCTGTACTATAGAGTTAAACCTGTGTCTGCTGAGAGAGATGAGCCACCTCCTCCTGAGTCTCTCTAAAGGCTTTCCACTATTCAACACAACACCAGCCCGGGCAGCTGGCGAGCGGCTGATTCCAGAACAGCGACCTTTGTCTGCTCCACAACAGAACACCAAACGAGGAAACTGTGCTGCAAATGTAATGGGAAATTATATTTTGCACAACCTCATGCGTGAAGCTGGAATTGTCTCTTCCTGGTGTGACTGTGAGCTACCAGTGTCTTCCTACAGTCTTTGATGTCTCCTCTCATTGTCCTGGGGGGCTGCAGCCAGAAAATTGAAAGGGAAGATTAGGGGAGGATGTTCCTGGAAGAAAACAAAACATGGATGACAATATTGACGCGCGACATGTCAGGTTTTTCTGGGACAGAGAGAGCACACAACAATAAACCAGTCTAGTGTGGTGAACTGGAGAGACCTGGCTAGGTGACGGAGGTAGAGGAAGTATCAAGAGGTGAATAATACTCTGGATTTATGCTAATGAAGGCGTTCAACAGTAAATAGTGCTTCTAATTGTAGCTTGAATAAAACTGTGGTTAATTCACAGGGACGGTAAAGTTCTATGTATAACATTGATCCCCTATATATCCACTACAACACATCTTTCTATAACACTTCTCTTGTCATACCTGACAGTAACAGCCCTCACACCCCTGCATCAACGCCAACACTCTTCGTAGAAAGCATTTTACACTCTGGGCAATCACAGAGAAACACACACAAACACACACGTACACACACAAACACACACAGCATCAAAAGAGCATTCATCCCTGTTGTGTTAGGACTCAGGACTTAGCTTTTCTGTCCCAAATTTGAAACTCATATATTGAAAAGGGGAGAGGGGCGTCCTTTCATTAACTGTCACTCTCCCAGACACTGTAAGTGCACAGCCTTTGTCTGTCAATGAGCGCCGGTTTCCTATATTTTCTCCTGTGCTGATAAATCATAATTACAATATGAATTGGCCATTCCAGGTTGGGGAATAATGGCTGCTTTTAGACAAGGGTGAAAAAAGTATATTTCAAGCCTTTGTTCGAGTCACTTTAAAAGTGAATTGAGCATTTTCTTTCACTGGAGTTCTTCCTGGAGTTGCAGTCTGAAGATATTCATAAATTCTCTTTTTATGTTTATTTTATAGATTATGTAATGATTTGGTACAGTCTCAATACAATGAAAAAAGGTACTAAATCAGAATTTTCAACGTGGTAAGAAAGTACATGGTCATCTCTTATAATATTTGGAAATCGGAGAGAAAAATGTTATACAGAGAAGCTGGGGACTGGGGAGGTACTGTATATAAAAATCCAGGGTGGGTGAAAGAGAGATATTTCATGTACATTTTTCCCAGCAGCAGGCTTGGTGGTGGAGTGGAACGGGAGGTGGGAAGTGGAGCTGTGCGACGTGGCGGTTGGGTCAGAGCTGAAAGTGGGTTTGCTCTGGCGGGAAATAGCTATTTATGTAGCTGAAAATGGAGTGGGCCTTTTTGACATTTTCATACCCCTGCAGGCACAACTAACCTTCAGGAGAAAATGGAGAGATTAAAGAAAAAGAGAGCGAGGGAGGGAGCGAGAGAGCAGGAAGAGGGTGAGGCAGGGAGAGTGTAGAGGGAGGTATAGCGAGAGAGAAACAGAGAGGGAGGGACAAGGGAGAGGGAGATGGATGGAGAGAAGTAAAGGGAGGAGGCATGTTCAAATACAGTAGGTACAGTACACGGGAAGTTGCTGAGGGAAGGACGGCTCATAATAATGTCTGGAACATAGCAAATGGAATGGCATCAAACACATGGAAACCATGTGTTTAATGTATTTGATACCATTCCACAATTCCGCTCCAGCCTTTACCACAAGCCCGTCCTCCCCAAATAAGGTTGCCACCAACATCCTGTGGTAAAGTAAGAGCCGTGGGCTACTAAAACAGACAGAGGTGGAGGTGGAGACGGTGAGGAATGGAGGGAGAGAGAATGAAGGCACTGTTGTGTTACTGAGAGCATGATTCGGGCAGTAGCCTACTTGTGGTTTCTGTGAAAGGTTCAAACAATGAACATGTTGTAGCCAAAACCCTCACCCAGTCTCTCAGTACGGTGCACTACTTAAATACCATGATCAAACCATTTCGACCCATTCAACCTTGAATATCATGCAATGATGCGTGTAAAGATAATGGCCACCGACTTCAAATGAATAAAGACTCTGTTTTACAATTGTAACATTTGTCTTTTTTTCCCTCAATAAACTTGACAGGCAAATGTAGCACAGCGTGAAGGGTCTCTCCCGTCTCTGTCTTTGTATGATTGCACAATTATTTCCGAGCAAACTATCACTTATGTCAATAAATCGTTTGTGCCACGCAGCTTTGGCTTCGTTTTCAATCATAGTGAGGGATTACAGCTTTTTTTGGGGGGGGGGGGGGTGGGGACCAAATTGAAAATAAAAAACTGTCAAATAAAGGATTAGCGGAACGAATTGGGTTTGGTTTGCTGGGTCTGGAACTATCAATTTTATTATTGCGACGCTTGGCTTGGCATGGAACACTGTATTATTTGACAATAAGTCCAATGATCACACGTAATCATGTTATTCTCCTAGAGTGTGGAACCTGAGAGCACCTCTGGGCTTGCGTGAGGAAAAGGACAGTGAAGAAGATCCACCATCAATAGAATTTACACAGTCATTTCTGTGATGCGTTATGGGCATGTGTGGTGTTATTTACAATAGAGTTCTAGATGTTCTGAATGAAGAGGGTGGGTTTCATCCAAATTCTACAGTGAGATTTTAGCCAAAGATTATGAACAAGTCCTTCTTGAGATGGCTCACTCTTTTCGCATGAGATATGTTTTGTTGAACAAATGCTTGCACACTTTTCTGTTTAAGTTAAGGGCAGTTTCTGAGTCCATTGTAACTTTTTTTGTTGTTTTTGTTACACGTCACACATTTCTTCCAGTGTTCTCATTTCTCAGTCTCTTTCATGCTCCTCAGCTGTTACAGAAATATTGCTTCTGTCACCTTGAAATCCACAAGAAAGAAACTCAACAAGCCTCCAATTCAACACCCACCATGTCTGTCCAACGCAGAATTGAACCATCAGATGTCTCCGGTAGAAACGACATGTACTTTGACCTCTGTGACTCGACTTCATGAAACTTCAGAGGTCAGGTACTTCGAACTTGTCTCAAATCAACAGGAAAGATACATTGAGACACTAAACATCAGTCCCTGGCTCGCAGGTAGGATGTGACGACCATGGTGTCTGTGATGATCCAGAGGAGGATTAGGCCACTCAACCCCTATTAAATAGTCCCCCTCCAGAGTGCCTCTCTACGGCCACTCAGTGCCACAGAGTGCAGTGGAGAAGGTACGTGACATTTCAGAGCAATCTTGCCACTCTCCCGTGTCAAATAAAGCTTTATTTATACAGCACGTTTCAGACATGGAATGCAACACAGTTTGTGCTTTACAGGTTGTATATTTTGGCAGAAATATTTACTACACAACAAACATAAGATAAAAAGCAAAAGAATGACAAAACTGAACAACTAAAAGCACCCTAAGGAAAAGAAAAGCTTAAAAGATGTGTTTTAAGATCTCTTTTAAATAAGTCCACAGTTTTGCCCCCCTCCCCAGGCTCCCTGGCAGGCTATTCCAGAGGCTGGGTGCATAATAACTAAAGGCTGCCTCTCCATACCTCTTGGACCTAAGCTTTAGGATAGTTAAAAAGCCAGTGCCAAAGGACCTGAGGGACCTACTAGGTACATAACTTAAAAGCATGTCTGACATGTATTGCAGTACACAATCGTGGATTTATTTAAAAACCAATAGAATAATCTTACAATTAATTCCAAAACTCACACGTAGCCAGTGCAGAGACCTTGTGTAATGTGTGCTCTCCGTCTGGTCTTGGTCAGTACCCATGCTGCAGCATTCCTTTCTGTATGTTTTGCAGTTGACCAATGGCTTTCTTGGGTAGACCTGACAGGAGAGCATTACAGTGTCTCTCTGTATCAGCCTGAGAGAGAAACGGCCAGACCGTGGCAATGTTCCTCAGGTGGTAAAAAGCTATTTTGGTCACATTCCTAATGTGTGATTCAAAATTTTGTTCAGAATCTAAAATAACACCTTGTTTATTTACCTGGTGTTTTATCTTTATTGCCTGTGAAATAAAATGTGCGCGCTAGATTCTCTCTGTGCTTTGGCTCCAACAATAAGTACCTTGGTCTTGTCTTGATTTAGGTGGAGGAAGTTGTGAGCCATCCAAGTTTTTAAATCACTAATACAGTCCAAAATTTGTCCGTGGAGATAAAATCCTCTGGTGAAACAGAAATGCAACGATGTGTATCGTCTGCGTAGCAGTGGAAATCAATATAATATAATAATATGATAACGCTGCCAAGAGGTAAGATATATAAATGGAACAGTACCGGACCCAAAATCAAACCTTGTGGAACGCCACATGTGATATGTATATTCTCTGAGTTATGTTCACCAAGGGTGACAAAAAACTATCGACCAGTTAAATAGGGGGATCAGGTAGCCTAGTGGTTAGAGCTTTGGGCCGGTAACCGAAAGGTTGCGAGATCGAATCCCCGAGCTGACAAAGTAAAAATCTGTCATACTTCCTCTGAACAAAGCCGTTGACCCACTGTTCCTAGCCTGTCATTGTATATAAGAATTTGTTATTAACTGACTTGCTTAGTTAAAAAATTCAAAAAATAGGTCCTAATGTCTAGTCATCGCCTTTCCATTTGTTTTGTCTCGTTTTCCCACACACCTGGTTCTCATTTCCCTCATTATGTGTTGTGTATTTAACCCTCTGTTTCCCCCATGTCTTTGTGTGGTATTGTTTATCTGTTTTCATGTTTGCGCACGTTAGGTTGGTTGCGCTGGGTTATGTTCAACCCGTATTTGTATTTCGGGTTTATTTGTGCCGTGTGCTTTTGGTTTGCAAAATAAAAGGCTCTGTTTTGCTACCAAATATCTGCTCTCCTGCACCTGACTTCCTACAGACACATGGGACGAGGGGACTGCAGGGGCTAACCTGTCTGTTCAGTAGGACATCATGGTCAAATGCAGCACTTAAATCTAAGAGTACAAGGTCAGAGGGCTGTTTGGCATCTGTGTTGGCTCTAAGATCATTTACCACTTTAACTAATGATGTCTCTGTGCTGTGGTTGGCAAAAAAAAAGAATTACATATTTTTTTAAATAGTTTCCACTAAAAAAAAGTATTTTGCTCTTTGAAAACCAATTTCTCCTGAGTTTTGCTTAAGAATGGACGGTTGGAGATTGCCCGAAAATTGCTAAGAGCTGAAGAATCTAGATGACTTTTCTTCAGAAGGGGTTTCACAATAGCAGTTTTTAGTGCAGTGGGGAAAGTGCCTGTGAACAGGGAGTGATTAACAATAGCACTTCTTCAGATATGCCATTAAAAACTCAGACCATTGAGCCTCTAAAGCACAACACTCCACGTTACTTAGCCTGCATTTAAACAGGCCTTTATCCAAATGGCTTGAGAGAGCATACATGAGATTTTCTTACTGTGGAATAATAAAACACATCTCCATATTTTGAGGACACTTGATTTGTCTATCCCATGCTTCATAACCTTTTTGCTTTTTTTTTTTTTTTTTTTCTAAAGTGGATGAGATCAAACTGATAATTATCACCTGGATGACTTATATTTTTGTGGAATCTATAATGTTATATATCAGGCCATTTTGTAAAGCCACAGTGAGGTATTTTTTCATAGTATTACCAAGAGGTTCGCACACAGACACTTTACATGCCAGGGGGTGACTGTTCTCTAGGCCACTTCATAGACTGTAGTGCAGCTCTGAACCCAAGCCCTTCTTTTCAGGTGTGGGAGTATACATTTCTGCTGCTTATTAATTAATATGTATGTTGTTTTGTGAGTGTTTCTCTCCTGGCGGAATAAAAAGCTGTTAATGTACAACATTGGGAGCACAGAGGCTCTGTACTGTACCATACCGTACCTCCAGTTGGCTCTCTGACAGACAGACACATGGCTGAGAAGGCTATGTCCCAAATGGCACCCTGGTACCTACATAGTGCACTACTTTTAACCAAAGCCCTATGGACCATTGTCAAAAGTAGTGCACTACAAAGGAAATAGGGTACCATTTAGTTTATAGATAGCGTGAAGCTGTGAAAGTCACATGGAGTCTGCGGGGAGAATGCAGCTCTGCGCTATTTGGTTAGGACACTAATGGCCTGCCATACATCACAGTCTATATGGCCATTGTTAGTGGACAGCTTCAGATCTTTAGTTTAGGGCCCTTTTAGCTGAAGGATCCAGCACAGTGAGTCTTTCTGTCTAATCTATTATATTTTATTACACAGTTTAGCACAAAGGTTCTGAGCCGGGAAGTAGCAGAGCTGCTGATTCAAGTTTCAAGTTTGAATGTCACATGCACAAGTACAGTGAAATGCCTTTCTCGCTAACTCAAAACCTAACAATGCAATAATCAGTAACAATGTAATACTAGAAAAAAACTTGAGAAATAAGAAGAAATATGAAGAACACAATAAGTAAGTAAATAAGCATACAGGGTCAGTTCCAATACCATATTTACAATGTGCAGGGATACTGGAGTGATGGAGGTAGATATGTATAGGGGTAAGGTGACAGGGATACTGTAGTGATGGAGGTAGATATGTATAGGGGTAAGGTGACAGGGATACTGTAGTAATGGAGGTAGATATGTACACGGATAAGGTGACAGGGATACTGGAGTGATGGAGGTAGATATGTATAGAGGTAAGGTGACAGGGATACTGGAGTGATGGAGGTAGATATGTATAGGGGTAAGGTGACAGGGATACTGGAGTGATGGGGGTAGATATGTATAGGGGTAAGGTGACTGGACAACAGGATATAAGATAAACTGAGTAACAGCAGCTTGTGTGTGTGTGTGTGTGTGTGTGTGTGTGTGTGTGTGTGTGTGTGTGTGTGTGTGTGTGTGTGTGTGTGTGTGTGTGTGTGTGTGTGTGTGTGTGTGTGTGTGTGTGTGTGCGTGCGTGCGTGCGTGCGTGCGTGCGTGCGTGCGTGCGTGCGGAGTCAGTATAAATGTATGTGTGAGTGAGCAGATGATGGAGTGAGAGTGTGGGTAGGGCCCTGTGAGTGTGGGTAGGGCCCTGTGAGTGTGGGTAGGGCCCTGTGAGAGTGTGTAGGGCCCTGTGAGTGTGGGTAGGGCCCTGTGAGTGTGGGTAGGGCCCTGTGAGTGTGGGTAGGGCCCTGTGAGTGTGGGTAGGGCCCTGTGAGTGTGGGTAGGGCCCTGTGAGTGTGGGTAGGGCCCTGTGAGTGTGCATAGAGACAGTGCAAAAATAAAAAACAAAAGGTCAATAAAGATACAAGGTTAACTCAGATAGTCCGTGTAGCTATTTTGTTAGCTATTTATCCGTCTTACTGCTTGGGGATAGAAGCTGTTCAAGACTTGATGCCAGACTTGATGCACTGAGACTGTCCAGTCCTCCTGAGGTATAGGTCAGGTGTTTGATTCACACGTCAGGTGTATGCATCCATTGCCTACTAGCAGGACAAGGTCAGGCCATGTGAGGGTGAAGGTTATGAAGATGTGTTCTGTGAGAGAGAATATGTTAGAGTACTTTGTTCCAGCTTCAGCCATACTGACTGACCTGCCAGGCACGATTCTGTGTGTTTATGTGCTGTCTCGTCCTACACAGTTGCAAATGACAGCAACTCCATTCAGAATATAAAGTAGAAGCTCTTGGTCCTTCTCCTTTAACTTTTCATTCCATCATTTTAATTCCATCTTGCTCCATTGTTTAGATATCTCCTGACCTTTGCCCCACACGGAAGCTCTATAACTGTGGCCTATTGCCGCTTTGATGACTAATGATTGGCTAACAATAAGCTACACACGCCACTCTCGTGAAAAGCAACGAGCGTTAAAACAATGTTCGGATCTGTATTGGTCCTTCCGGACAAGTCAGTTAAAATTACACATTCCCGAGACTGACAATCATATCAGATCCGACCCAGACCCGTGACATTACTTAGAATTCTGGATCCGGACCTGCTCGGATCGCAGATCGGGTCTCGAGTATTTGGGTACAGGTGGATCCGTGACGACCTCTAGTTCTTATCCAGAGTTTTATTGGCTCTTGGTCACCGCCCCTCATTAGCATACTCACACAGACAATAAGTGGGCTTCATGGTTATTGCAGATGCACACACAACACTTCTAGATTAAAACACACTGGTTGGCAGCCAGACTTGCGTCTTGCGTCTTTATCTGACGACAACGATAGCCACTCTGACCTGGAGTGGGAGCGGTCAGAGTCCAAATGTGCATTCGGGCATTCTGATTGGTGGAAACCAGGAAGTTGTGATAGATAGCTGAGAAGGGGAGAAAACACCCTAACGGGACTGTGGGTAAAATCATGTGCACAGGCATGGCCTTTTTTACAATGATTGTGTGTGTGTGTATATAAGAGAGAGATATGTAGGTGGTTGTGTTCCATGTTAGATATACCAAGGGTATCCACATTGCCTCCTGCTCCATCTCCAACAATGATCTCGCATTCGGTACCTGTCAGTAGCAGATGAATCTGTTACTGTGAGCTGGTGCGCTGTTGCAACTGTGTAAATTGATTGAACCAGAATGGGCGCCTTGAGAGCGATACAGAGACACAAGATGGTGTGAGACACGCGGGAGTAAATGAGTAGCGACGGGGGGTGACTTAGAGAGAGATAGGAAGAGCAGGTTTCCTTTCTCCGTAATGTTGTTTGTGCTTGTTGTGTGTCTCCTCTACCTGGGTCAGTGACTCCTGCTCTGTGTGTCCTTGGACCAGGCTGGTCGGCCATTAGTGGTTCCATTGGCAGCTGTTGTAATTAGGTGCATAGTGGACCCACCGGACGCTGCTAATTAAAACCATTAGCTTAGCCTACTCACATAAACACCACCACTACTGTACTGTAGTGCAGTCCCGGCCTCTACTTATGAGAGACAGCACTAGGTCTGATGTCGTCATCTCACTGAGTTTGGGGGGCATCCTGACCTGGAAGGCAGGACAGGACTGTTACCTATTTCTGAGTCAACAAATGGTATTTTAGTGGGGAATCTTCTACAAGCAGTTATATTAGAAGCTCTTGCTTGATTTCATCAAGCATGAGCAGTAAGTTCTTAAAAACTATAGTTGAACAACTATACGGATTGTTGGAAAACTTCTGTAGAAAGATGTTAAACTGCATGAAATCATTCGAAGGTCAAAGGACGGACACATTTAGGCTAAATGGAGAGAGAGAGAGAGAGAGGGGAGAGAGAGAGAGAGAGAGAGAGAGAGAGAGAGAGAAGAGAGAGAAGAGAGAGAGAGAGAGAGAGAGAGAGAGAGAGAGAGAGAGAGAGAGAGAGAGAGGAGAGAGGGGGGAGAGAGAGGAGAGAGAGACAGAGAGCGACAGAGACAGAGACAGAGACAGAGAGAGCAGAATCATCCATTCTCTCCAGTCAGCAGTTTAACATATCATTTTCATATTCCAGTTTATATATTCCATTTTCCCTGTACTCACACTGGAGTTAATCAACTGCCTGAAGTGCCATTGCCTTTTACTATCCTCTCTGCATCCCTTAAAGGCTCCATTTAGAGAAGAATGTTATGCTGGATGGACCCTGTGCTGTTTTGGAGATTGTTACTGTGGAAACCAGGTCAATCCTAATCAGCGATGGGTGTGGGCAAGTGGCGGGGGAGTTTGAAAGGCAAGGGATATTTTTCATTTCTATTGTAGTGAGTAATTATGTAAATCCAAAACTTACATTGTGAAAAATAGATGCTGTTTGTACATCATTTATTTTGTTTGAGAACAAAAGCACTGAACACAATCAGCTTCATTTATACTTGCTTAATTACTCTCCGTTTAGTCCTAATGAAACAGACAGATGCAATATGGTGAGAATAAGACAAGGGAAAAGGTATTCAACCTCCGATAAGAATAAGATTGATGTTTGACCCCTATATCTGTACAGTATAGCAACTACTGCCTTCTGAAAGCCACACAGTATGGGTGATGACTGAAGAGGAGGCGTGGTTTGGCACGAGTAGCCAATCGGGTACCTTTAAGGTCTTTACCTTGGCTTTCATCCTGCTCCATGCTCCTAGGAGCTCTGATTGGAGGGCAACCACACAAGCTTCTGAGGAACCTGAACAATGTAAATGTCAGAGAGAGAGAAATGTCAATGGATGGAGGCCTATAGGCTTAACAGTGAATTCTCTTTTGTCATAGTATATCGTCAGTGGTGTAAAAAGTAAAACTACTTTAAAGTACTACTTAAGTAATTTGTTTGGTGTATCTGTACTTTACTTTACTATTTATAATTTTGACATCTTTTACTTTTACTTCACCACATTCCTGAAGAAAATAATAATTTTACTCCATACATTTTCCTTGGCACCCAAAAGTAATCTTTACATTTGGAATGCTTAGCAGTACAGGAAAATGGTCCAATTCACACAGTTATCAAGAGAAGGTCCCTGGTCAACCCTATTGCCTCTGATCCGATGGACTCACTAAACACACATGCTTTGTTTGTTCTCAGTGTTGGAGTGAGCCCCTTGCTATACGTACATTTAAAAAACAAGAAAATGGTGCTGTCTGGTTTAATATAAGGCATTTGAAATTATTTATACTTTTACTTTTAATACTTAAGTATATTTTAGCAATTACATTTACTTTTGATACTTAAGTATATTTAACATCAAATACTTTTAACGAGTTTTACTCAATTAGTATATTACTGGGTGACTTTCACTTCTCCTTGAGTCATTTTCTATTAAGGTATCTTTACTTTAACTCAAGTATGACAATTGGGTACTTTTTCCACCACTGTATATCATATTAACTATGATTTTACATAAAGATAGCGGGTAAATATTTTTTTTTAAATGTGAATAATGGTGTGAGGTGCCAGTGCTGCAGCTGGGACCGGTGAGTGAGAGGCAGACGTTGGGCTGGGGTGAGGGTGTAGTGTTACGTCCTCGGTGGCGGTAATGTTCTTAGGGGTTATTTATATGAGCCTGGTCGCGCGCCAGCGCACCCACATTGGGAAGAACATATTGAGCTCCCAAGTATGTAGGCCTATCCAAGTTTTTCCATCACCCTCCGGCTGACAAGCCTCTCGCGGCCGCATGAGTTAAAGCCGTGGCATGCCATTGCATTGGGGAAAGAAAGCCTTCCGCTCGCACTTTGGCGAGTGGAAACGGTCCTTGGCATTTTGCCTTTAGCCTATTGGCATTTGAATAGACATACTTGAAATTACAATTTACCAGTAATTTATTTAAAATATGCAGGATGTCGAAGCAGGGTATCGAAGCAATCTTATTTTGATGAATTGTTATTGTATCAAACAGATGCAGAACGCAAAGAATTTAGCCAACAGAAGAGCTTTGTACATTAGCTTCTGACAAAAGCAGAGTTGTGAATCATTCCACCTGTCTTTCTCGAGACAAAGCAGAGCCAATTAACAGATACTAGATGTTGTTCCTATCCAACGCTCTATAAATGACTGTCCAAATCTGCCAACATGAACACCTCCAACAGGATACATATGGGCCTATCACATTAGATATTCCCTAGGAGTGAATGCCAGTTCCTGACATAGGACACCATGCGGAAAGGGGTCCTATTTCATTTTTTATATATTTTATTTATTTAACCAGGTAGGCCAGTTGAGAACAAATTCTCATTTACAACTGCGACCGGGCCAAGATAAAGCAAAGCAGTGCGACAAAAACAACAACACAGAGTTACACATAAACAAACATACAGTCAATATCACAAAAGAAAAGACAAATTGAGAAAATCTATGTACAGTGTGTGCAGATGTAGAAGAGTAGGGAGGTAGGCAATAAATAGAGATGAAAATAATTACGATTTAGCATTAATACTGGAGTGATAGATGTGCAAGTAGAGATTCTGGGGTGCAAAAGAGCAAGAGGTTAATTAAGTAATAATATGGGGATGAGGTAGTCGGGTGTGCTATTTACAGATTGGCTGTGTACAGGTACAGTGATTGGTAAGCTGCTCAGACAGCTGATGCTTCAAGTTAGAGAGGGAGATATAAGACTCCAGCTTCAGAGATTTTTGCAATTCGTTCCAGTCATTGGCAGCAGAGAACTGAAAGGAAAGGCAGCCAAAGGGAGTGTTGGCTTTGGAGATAACCAGTGCAATGTACCTGCTGGAGCACGTGCTACGGGTGAGTATTGCTATGGTGACCAGTGAGCTGAGATAAGGCGGGGCTTTACCTAGCAAAGACTTATAGATGACCTGGAGCCAGTGGTTTTGGCGACGGATATGTAGTGAGGGCCAGCCAACGAGAGCACACAGGTCGCAGTGGTGGGTAGTATATGGGGCCTTGGTGATAAAACGGATGGCACTGTGATAGACTACATCCAGTTGTAGAGTGTTGGGGGCTATTTTGTAAATTATATCGCCGAAGTCGAAGATCGGTAGGATAGTCAGTTTTACGAGGGAATGTTTGGCAGCATGAGTGAAGGAGGCTTTGTTGCGAAATAGGAAGCCGATTCTAGATTTAATTTTGGATTGGAGATGCTTAATGTGAGTCTGGAAGGAGAGTTTACAGTCTAACTAGACACCTAGGTATTTGTAGTTGTCCACATATTCTAGGTCAGAACCGTCCAGAGTAGTGATGCTAGTCGGGCGGGAGGGTGCGGGCAGCAATCGGTTGAAGAGCATGCACTTAGTTTTACTAGCATTTAAAAGCAGTTGGCGGCCACGGAAGGAGTGTTGTATGGCGTTGAAGCTCGTTTGGAGGTTTGTTAGCACAGTGTCCAAAGAAGGGCCAGATGTATACAGAATGGTGTCATCTGAGTAGAATCAGAGAATCAACAGCAGCTAGGGCGATATCATTGATATACAGAGAAAAGAGTCGGCCCGAGAATTGAACCCTGTGGCAACCCATAGAGACTGCCAGAGGTCCGGACAACAGGCCCTCCGATTTGACACACTGAACTCTATCTGAGAAGTAGTTGGTAAAACAGGCGAGGGAGTCATTTGAGAAGCCAAGGCTATTGTCACGACTTCTACCGAAGGTGGCTCCTCTCTCTGTTCGGGCGGTGCTCGGCGGTCGTCGTTGCCGGCCTACTAGCTAACACCGATCCATTTTTCCTTTTCGTTTGTGTCTGTCTGGTTTTTCTTTACACCTGTGTCCTATTAGTTAATTTCGGTGGGTTTATTAACCTCCGCTGCCTGCTATTCTTTGTGCGGGATTATATGCTGTTGTTGCTCTGTTAGGGGTGTGTGTTTGCGCCACAGGTTTTTTTTTCTCGCGGTCGTTGTACCGTTTTGGACTGTAATTAGGAGTAGAGATTTCTCCTCCGTGTGTTGTGTTTATTCCCTGTGTGTGGCGACTTTGTTTGGGCGTGTCCCTCCACCTGCTGTTTTTGAGTTGGGACTTCTAATAAACGATTGTGCTACTGGGACTTCCTTGCTCTCCTGCTCCTGACTCCTGGACCTCCCTCCTCTTAGGAGGCACGCAATAGCTATAAAGTCTGCCGATAAGAATGTTGTGATTGACAGAGTCGAAAGCCTTGGCCAGGTCGTTGAAGACGGCTGCACAGTACTGTCTTTCATCGATGGCGGTTATGATATCGTGTAGGACCTTGAGCGGGGCTGAGGTGCACCCATGACCAGCTTGGAAACCAGATTGCATAGCGGAGAAGGTACGGTGGGATTCTAAATGGTTGGTGATCTGTTTATTAACTTGGCTTTCGAAGGTTTTAGAAAGGCAGGGCAGGATGGATATAGGTCTTTAACAGTTTGGGTCTAGAGCGGCAGCTTTCCTATCTTTGGGGATCTAAGACGACACGAAAGAGAGGTTGAATAGGCTAGTAATAGGGGTTGCAACAATGTCGTCTTATAATTTTTGAAAGAGAGGGTTTAGATTGTCTAGCCCAGCTGATTTGTAGGGATCCAGATTTTGAGGTTCTTTCAGAACATCAGCTGTCTGGATTTGGGTGAAGGAGAAGCAGGGGGGGGGGGGGGGGGGGGTTTGGGCAAGTTGCTGCAGGGGGTGATGAGATGTTGGCCAGGGTAGGGGTAGCCAGGTGGAAAGCATGGCCAGCCGTGGAAAAATGCTTATTGAAATGATCGATTATCGTAGATTTATCGTTGGTGACAGTGTTTCCTAGCCTCAGTGCAGTGGGCAGCTGAATAGGCTAGTAATAGGGGTTGCAACAATTTCGTCTTATAATTTTTGTTGCAAAAAAAATTGTTGCAACCCCTATTACTAGCCTATTCAACCTCTCTTTCGTGTCGTCTTAGATCCCCAAAGATAGGAAAGCTGCCGCTCTAGACCCAAACTGTTAAAGACCTATATCCATCCTGCCCTGCCTTTCTAAAATGCAACTTTTCATGGAAGTCAGGAACCAATATACTCAGTCAGTTAGGAAAGCTAAGGCTAACTTTTTCATACAGAAATTTGCTTCCTGTAACACTAATTCCTAAAAGTTTTGGGACACTGTAAAGTCCATGGAGAATAAGAGCAGGCTATTCGATGCTAATGCAAAACGCCACAGGATGTTTTTGTGCTGGTCAAGGGCAGTCAAGTCTGGGGTGAACTAAGGGCTATATCTGTTCTTAGTTCTACATTTTTTGAATGGGGCATGCTTATTTAAGATGGAGAGGAAAGCACTTTTGAAGAGCAACCAGGCATCCTCTACTGACGGGATGAGGTCAATATCCTTCCAGGATACCAGGGCCAAATCGATTAGAAAGGCAGGCTCGCTGAAGTGTTTTAGGGAGCGTTTGATAGTGATGAGGGATGGTCGTTTGACCGCAGACCCAGTACGCACGCAGGCAATGAGGCAGTGATCATTGAGGTCCTGGTTGAAGACAGCAGAGGTGTATTTAGAGGGCAGGTTGGTCAGGATGATATCTAAGAGGGTGCCCATGGTTACGGATTTCAGGTTGTACCTGGTAGGTTCCTTGATGATTTGTGTGAGATTGAGGGCATCTATCTTAGATTGTAGGATGGCCTCTGTGTTAAGCATGTCCCAGTTTAGGTCACCTAACAGTAAGAACTCTGAAGATAGATGGGGGGGGCGATCAACTCACATATGGTGTCCAGAGCACAACTGGGCGCCGAGGGGGGTCTATAACAAGCAGCAACAGTGAGAGACTTGTTTCTGGAGAGGTGGATTTTTAAAAGTAGAAGCTCAAATTGTTTTTACACAGACATGAATAGTATGACCGAACTCTGCATGCTATCACTGCAGTAGATTGTAACTCCGCCCTCTTTGGCAGTTCTATCTTGTCGGAAAATGTTGTAGTTAGGGATGGAAATTTCAGGATTTTTGGTGGCCTTTCTAAGTCAGGATTCAGACATAGCTAGGACATCTGGGTTGGCGAAGTGTGCTAAAGCAGTGAATAAAACAAACTTGGGGAGGAGGCTTCTAATGTTAACATGCATGAAACTAATGCTTTTACGGTTACAGAAGTCAACAAATGAGAGCGCCTGGGGAATGGGAGTGATGCTGGGGGCTGCAGGGCCTGGGTTAACCTTTACATCACCAGAGGAACAAAGGAGGAGTAGGATAAGAGTACGGCTAAAAGCTAAAAGAACTGGTCGTCTAGTGCGTTCGGAACAGAGAGTAAAAGGAGTGGGTTTCTGGGCGCGGAAGAATAGATTCAAGCCATAATGTACAGACAAGGGTATGGTAGGATGTGAGTACAGTGTAGGTAAGCCTAGGCATTGAGTGACGATGAGAGAGGTTTTGTCTCTAGAGGCACCATTTAAGGCAGGTGCGGTCACCGCATGTGTGGGAGGTGGAACAACAGGGCTAGCTAAGGCATATTGAGCAGGGCTGGAGGCTCTACATTGAAATAAGGCAAAAATTACTAACCAAAACAGCAATAGACAAGGCATATTGACATTAGGGAGAGGCATGTGTAGCCAAGTGATCATAGGGTCCAGTGAGTAGCTAGGCAAGCTGGAGGCACGGCAATTCAGACAGCTGGCAGGCCGGGGCTAGCAGCAGGCTAGCAGAAGGGCCTCAAGGGGACGTCGCAACAAAAGTCTGTTGAAACCCCCTCGAACGGTTAGGTCAACAGACCAGTCGTGATTGATCGGCTGGGCTCCGTGTCGGCAGCAAAGGGTTCAGGCCAATTGGCAGAAAAGGTATTGAAGCCCAGGAATTATCTGATGGAATTCTTTGGCTAATCATTTACATTACATTTACATTTTAGTCATTTAGCAGACGCTCTTATCCAGAGCGACTTACAGTAGAGTGCATACATTTAATTACATTTTTACATACTGAGACAAGGATATCCCTACCGGCCAAACCCTCCCTAACCCGGACGACGCTATGCCAATTGTGCGTCGCCCCACGGACCTCCCGGTTGCGGCCGGCTGCGACAGAGCCTGGGCGCGAACCCAGCCCAGACTGGGCGCGAACCCAGAGACTCTGGTGGCGCAGATGCAGTGCCCTAGACCACTACGTCACCCGGGAGAAGGGCCTAGCTACAGGCTAACTGGTGCTTGCTTCGGGACAGAAACCCCCTCTGACGGTTACGTCGGTAGATCAGTCGTGATGGATCAGCGAGGCTCCGTGTCGGCAGCTAAGGGTCCAGGCCAATTGGCAAAAGAGGTAATTGAAGCCCAGAAATTGCTTGATGGAATCTCTTCAGCTAGACGGGAGATGGGCCTAGTTCGAGGCTAGCTCCAGGCTAACTACTAGCTAGTAGCAGTTAGCTGGCTAGCTTCAGAAGGGGGTTCCGATTCAAAAGTGTAAAAATAGCAGATCCATACCACATTGGGTGAGGCGAGTTGCAGGAGAGTAAGTTCAATCCATAGATGGAAAATGAGATGTAAAAAAATAATACAAAAATATATACGAAATATATACAAAGAAAAACGATATATACAAGGGACGCCATCTTGGTATTCATGTTTAATTTATAGACATCTCTCAGTGAAGGAATACTACATGGTTGATATCTCACAGAGATACATTTCTGCCAGGCTCTGACACGTCTGATGGGGCCATAGATTTATAATATCCTTATCAGTTTGCTATTTTAAACAACCTGGTGGTTTCATCTTAGTCAAATATGTAGAATGTTTTTATTACATATGTGAAGGAAAAGTAAAATAGAGTAAAACTCAATAGAGTAAAACAAGTTAAATTAATTTCTGTATATTAAAATGACAGGTGATTTTTTTATATTCTAATAAACTATAATAAACGGTATGAATACAATTTTAAAACATATACTAAAATACACTACAGTATATACAGTACATTCGGAAAGTATTCAGACCCCTTCCCTTTTTCCAGTTTGTTACGTTACAGCCTTATTCTAAAATGGATTACATAAAAAAAAATCCTCATCAATCTACACACAATATCCCATAATGACAAAGTGAAAACAGGTTTTTAGAAATGTTTGTTAATTTATACAACAACAAAAAAATCAGAAATACCTTATTTACACAAGTATTCAGACCTTTTGATATGAGACTCAAAATTTAACTCAGGTGCATCCTGTTTTCATTGATCATCCTCAAGATGTTTCTACAACTTTAATGGAGTCCACCTGTGGTAAATTCAATTGATTGCAATTGATTACAGTTGACTGTGCATGTCAGAGCAAAAACCAAGCCATGAGGTTGAAGGAATTGTCCGTAGAGCTCCGAAACAGGATTGTGTTGAGGCACAGATCTGGGGAAGGATACCAAAACATTTCTGCAGCATTGAAGGTCCCCAAGAACATAGTGGCCTCCATCATTCTTAAATTGAAGAAGTTTGGAACCACCAAGACTCTTCTTAGAGCTGGCCGCCCGGCCAAACTGAGAAATCGAGGGAGAAGGGCTTTGGTTAGGGAGGTGCCCAAGAATCCGATGGTCACTCTGACAGAGCTCCAGAGTTCCTCTGTGGAGATGGGAGAACCTTCCAGAAGGACAGCCATCTCTGCTGCACTCCACCAATCAGGCCTTTATGGTAGAGTGGCCAGACGGAAGCCAGTCCTCAGTAAAAGGCACATTACAGCCCGCTTCGAGTTTACCAAAAGGCACCTAAAGGACTCTGACCATGAGAAACAAGATTCTCTGGTCTGATGAAACCAAGATTTGGCCTGAATGTCAAACGTCACATAATGGAGGAAACCTGGCACCATCCCTATGGAAAAGCATTGTGGTGGCAGCATCATGCTGTGGGGATGTTTTTCAGAGGCAGGGACTGGGAGACTAGTCAGGATCGAGGGAAAGATGAACGGAGCAAAGTACAGAGAGATCCTTGATGAAAACCTGCTCCAGAGCACTCAGAACCTCAGACTGGGGCGAAGGTTCACCTTCCAACAGGACAACGACCTTAAGCACACTGCGACAACGCATAAGTGGCTTCGGGACAAGTCTCTGAATGTCCTTGAGTGGCCCAGCCAGAGCCCGGACTTGAACCTGATCGAACATCTCTGGAGAGACCTCTGTCAGGTTGGATGCTCCCCATCCAACCTGACAGAGCTTTAGAGGATCTACAGAGAAGAATGGGAGAAACTCCTCAAAATACAGGTGTGCCAAGCTTGTAGTGTCATACCCAATAAGACTTAAGGCTGTAATCTCTGCCAAAGGTGCTTCAACAAAGTACTGAGTAAAGGGTCTGAATATTTATGCAAATGTAATATTTTGACATTTTGATACATTTGTAAACATTTCTAAAAACCTGTTTTTGCTTTGTCATTATGGGGTATTGTGTGTAGATTGATGACGGAAAAAAACAATTGAATCCATTTTAGAATAAGGCTGTAACGTAACTAAATGTGGAAAAAGTCAAGGGGTCTGAATATTTTCCCGAATGCACTGTATAATAAATATGTGGACACCCCGAATGAGTGGATTTGGCTATTTCAGCCACACCCGTTGCTGACAGGTACATACAACCGAGCACACAGCCATGCAATCGCCATAGACAAACATTAGCAGTAGAATGGCCTTACTGAAGAGTTCAGTGACTTTCTATGTGGCACCGTCATAGGATGCCACCTTTCCAACAAGTCAGTTCGTAAACTTTCTCCTTTGCTAGAACTTCCCCGATCAAAAGTAGTGCTGTTATTGTGAAGTGGAAACGTCTAGGAGCAACAACGGCTCAGCCGCGAAGTGGTAGGCCACACAAGCTCACAGAATGGGAGAGCCAAGTGCTGAAGCGCGTTGCGTGTAAAAATAATCTGTCCTCGGTTGCAACACTCACTGCTGAGCTCCAAACTGTCTCTGGAACGCCAGCACAATAACTGTTTGTCGGATGCTTCACGATATGGGTTTCCATGGCCGGTGCAGCCACACACAAACGTAAGATCACCATGCGCAATGCCAAGCATCGGCTGGAGTGGTGTAAAGCTCGCCGTCATTGGAGCTGTGGAAACACGTTCTCTGGAGTGATGAATCAAGCTTCACCATCTGGCAGTCCGATAGATGAATCTGGATTTGGCAAGATGCAAAGAGAACGCTACCTGCTCGAAAGCGTAGTGCCAACTGTAAAGTTTGGTGGAGGAGGAATAATGGTCTGGGGCTGTTTTTCATCGTTCGGGCTTGGCCCCTTACTTCCAGTGAAGGGAAATCTTAAAATGACAGAGTACAAGGACATTCTAGACGACCCTGTGCTTCCAACCTTGTGGCAACAGTTTGGGTAAGGCCCTTTCCTGTTTCAGCATGACAATGCCCCCATGCACAAAGCGAGGTCCATACAGAAATGCAGGAGCGCAACTTTGGTTTTAGAAAGGGGGGATATAATAAATAAATAAAAATGTCATCCAGTTGGATAAACATGTGGGGGGGGGGGGGGGGGGGGGGGGGGTGTATGCGCCCCTGCATAAATGGTTTGTCAAGATTGGTGTGGAAGAACTTGACTGGCCTGACCTCAACCCCATCAAACACCTTCGGGATTTTTATTTATTTTATTTATTTTACCGTTATTTTACCAGGTAAGTTGACTGAGAACACGTTCTCATTTGCAGCAACGACCTGGGGAATAGTTACAGGGGAGAGGAGGGGGATGAATGAGCCAATTGTAAACTGTGGATTATTAGGTGACCATGATGGTTTGAGGGCCAGATTGGGAATTTAGCCAGGACACCGGGGTTAACACCCCTACTCTTACGATAAGTGCCATGGGATCTTTAATGACCTCAGAGAGTCAGGACACCCGTTTAACGTCCCATCCGAAAGACGGCACCCTACACAGGGCAGTGTCCCCAATCACTGCCCTGGGGCATTGGGATATTTTTTAGACCAGAGGAAAGAGTGCCTCCTACTGGCCCTCCAACACCACTTCCAGCAGCATCTGGTCTCCCATCCAGGGACTGACCAGGACCAACCCTGCTTACCTTCAGAAGCAAGCCAGCAGTGGTATGCAGGGTGGTATGCTGCTGGCATGAATGAATGAATTGGAACACCGACTGCGAGCCAGGCCTAATCGCCCAACATCAGTGCCCAACCTCACTAATGCTCTTGTGGCTGAATGGAAGCAAGTCCCAGCAGCAATGTTCCAACATCTAGTGGAAAGCCTTCCCAGACGAGTGGAGGCTGTTATAGCAGCAAAGGGGGGACCAACTCCATTTTAATGCCCATGATTTTTATGAGGTGTTCGACGAGCAGGTGTCCACATACTTTTGGTCATGTAGTGTATATGAATAGAATTTCGACCTTCTTTCCTGTCTTTCAAGATAATATATTCGATGACAAAGTGATAAATAACATAAATCAAATTGTATAGGCGCGGCCGTGATAGTGTTGAAGACCCGTTGAGTGCGCATTCGTGTGTAGAGTGGCTGCGCGCTATGATACCCGTGACTCCAGAGCGCGAGCTGGGCTTTCGGCTTTGACAGTCAGTCTTGTCACACATCGTTTCGAAAGATGTTGGGTACGGACGACCACAGGGACAATCTGAAACGGTTCGGGACAGGTAGGCAGAAATACAACATATACAGTGTAGCGTTTGTTTTTACATATTGACGTGTGCTGTTTACTATTCAAAGTTTGTGGAACCCATGTGACAGTTCATCACGCACAAATATCAGTCTACCAGTAGCGCGTGTACAGTAGCCTATTTTCCATTCATAATGGAATGATTAGCTATAAAGTTATTCTGAGATGGCCAAATTATACATTTTAAACGAGGGGTAATGCATGTATAGGCCTAGCTATTTTATTTACAATGAATGGACAAACGACAGATTGTTAGTTTTGTTTATGTCTGACATGGCAATTTGTTGTCATGGGCAGACTAGACTTTTTTATATGCATGTAATATTCATTTTGATTTGGTTGTTAATCAAAACACCTTTAGTAGTTTTATATGATTACAGCTTCGAGGTAATGTATTGTCTGTAACTTACGAAGCAAATGTTGTAGGTAATTGATTCACTGTTGCGCTTTGAGGCTATTAATTGAGCGCACGTTGATCGTTTGAATTGCACATTAGGCGATCTGAATGGGCTTATTTGTTCATACTTCCTCACTCACTGAATAAAATATGATATTGCTCGACCGTTCATCGTCCATCCCGTCACGCAATCGGGCTGGGTGTTTCCGGTGCTTGTGGTTCTCAATGGCCAGATGCAGGCAGGCATTCCCTCAATAGAAAACTGTAACCATGGAACTGTAGTAGACTATTTAACCCAACCGAATTCCAAAGCTCTTTCTCAAGTGTATGATGTGGTTCAATAACGTCTAATCTTGCAAAACATCAGTTTATTTATATCTTTACACCCGGATAAGGGCTTTCGATAAATGTAGGCTCTAGAATTGAATTAATTAATCACGTGCAGTAAGAAAGCAGTGGCTGATCATTCTGAAGAAGGGCAAACTTTATCAGACAAAGATATAAAACTTCAAGAGGTATTCTCGACACACAGGCCTGGGCATTGCGTACTCCACAGCTATCACCCACTGGGACCCATGACAGATGTTAGTCTGCTATACTTTACATTCATGTTAGTAGGCAGGAGTTTCCGTTTAAATGCCTATCTCAGTTGACCTCTACTCTTATGACATTGGAATTGGACACTTGCATTGTTTAGTCAGTCAAATGATAATAATAATAATATTAATAATAGATTTAACTTATTTAGGGCTTTTCATTATAAAGATCACTCTAAAGATGCTAAAAAGTAGGTATTGGGCTGGACAATGGTCTTCAACAGAGGCTGGAGCATCCAGGTCACATGACGATGATAATAATGATGATCATCCACAGAAACACCTTTAATTTCAAACATTGATCTAGGCTATTATAACATAGTCCAAACAGCAGTCAAACATTGATCTAGGCTATTATAGCATAGTCCAAACAGCAGTGAAACATCCATGTCCCCCTGTGAGGCCTGACTGACATGAGAAACTAGTTCAGTAGTCCCAGGAGGGCTTCTGAGAGAGTGTCAGTTGTTGGCTTGATGTCGTCTCTAACTTGTGTTTATTGTGCTCTGGGCACTCTACTCACTGTAACAAGCTGAGCTGAGCGGAACGCAGATAAATCAAGGCAAATATCAACATGTTCAGTCCGGGAAGGTGAAATACGGCTGAGAGCATTTATGGACGCCACCTTAAGGGCTGCTACTCCTGTTGAATGCCTATGGGTGAATAATATGGAGGCCCGTGTTATTGTTGCTGTGACAGACTGCGTACATACTCTGTCAGTGTCACTTGTGTTTTGTCCAGTTTTTCCAAAGATGTTTATTTTCCTTATAAAGGAGGAGTTGTCTTTTTCTGTCTATGGTGAGAGCTGGTGAAGTACTATGAAGTGTGTGTACCTGTGTGTGTGCCTGTGTGTGTACCTGTGTGTGTGTACCTGTGTGTGTACCTGTGTGTGTACCTGTGTGTGTACCTGTGTGTGTGCCTGTGTGTGTGCCTGTGTGTGTGCCTGTGTGTGTACCTGTGTGTGTGTGCCTGTGTGTGTACCTGTGTGTGTGTGTGTGTACCTGTGTGTGTACCTGTGTGTGTACCTGTGTGTGTACCTGTGTGTGCACACGCTGTGGTGCCTGCTTTGTTTGCACTGTATGTTGACAGGGATAATTTAAGTAATGCTGTGCCAAGAGAAATATGTCCATGCTGTTTGTGCTCAGAGATGACTCTGCCCTAAACTGTCACTTAAGGGTCCAAAGTGTCTCTGTACTGCTATAGCAGGCAACAGGTACAACACCACAGTCCCATCTCCAGCTTGAATGGCCACGGTGGGGGTTAGCTCTCTGCTACACTGAAGTAAAGCAACCAGTCCTATGTTATCAGAGGACAGAGAGCAAGAGAGAGGCAGAGAGGGAGAGCAAGAGAGAGGGAGAGCAAGAGAGAGGGAGAGCAAGAGAGAGGGAGAGCAAGAGAAAGAGAGAGAGCGAGGGCTGCATCTGCAGACAAAGAAAGAGTCCCCATATGCATCTTGATGAAGGTAAGACTAAATTGTTTGTGACACAGCGTGTGGTTTACAGTGCGGAACAGTGACACTCTCATTATGACAATAAAGTGGATGCTCCAGTAGCAGTGGTCTGGTCTCTCTGCTGGTGTCTCACTGTGTATCCACACCACCCTGCTTTCTTTCCCTCCACTCCCAACGAGGGGATCATGTTGTGTCTTAATCAGCTGGGCTGGTAGCTGGGCTGGTAGCTGAGCTGGTAGCTGAGCTGGTAGCTGGGCTGGTCCCACTGACAAGACCACTGTACAGTATGTATGCATGTGGGTATTTATAGGTATGAATAAGCATCCATATGTATGAATATGTATTTATATGTTTGAATATGTATGCATTCTGGAGGGATACTGTACCTTTTCTTTTTATATTCAGTTTACAGTTTTCACTGTAAACACACACACACACACACACACACACACACACACACACACACACACACACACACACACACACATATACACACGCGCACACACACACACACACACACGCGCACACACACACACACACACACACACACACACACACACACACACACACACACACACACACACACGCACACACACACACACACACACAATACACACACACACACAATGAGCTGCTGCTGTGTGGGAGGTACAGGTGTCTTGAAGTCAGGAAGTACTGTGGCTCTTTTCTGCATAGATCTTTTCAAGAGTTTAGTGTTTTCTCTGTACTACCTTGTTTTAGATTTGAGGGGATTTAATATTGCTAAGGATGGCTTTTTGACAGGAGGCCGAACCCTTCACAATTCTCACAAACCTCTTCTACTTGTTGTTCTTTCTCTCTTTGTCAACAACATCTATCCACATGTATCTTTATTTTGTTGTTTTAGAAATAGTACTTTCCCATTTTTACAGTTAAGTATGAATTGTCGAGTGTATTCAATCCGTATTACTCAATGATATGGTACTAAACATAACAACTTGACCTATGGAATAGGCAACCCTTCTCCAGTCATGCTAGGACAAATCATTCATACTTTCTTTCAACAACGTAAACAGTGCTCTATCGCTGTCTCGACGTATCCCCTCTCTGCGTCTCTCCCTCCCATGGTGTTGTGTCACACCACTCTGACATCTCTGTCTGACATTTTGAGCAGACCTCTTCTCCAGACCGATGTCCTCGTCTTTTCCCCATTGTGCTGGGACCTCCTGTTGTGTGTTCCTCTATGATGTTCTCCATGTCATCGCCTGCTGAGCCAAAGTGATGGGGGAGTGGGCACATCAGTTATCTTGCTTTTTTCTGTTTGTGTGTGTGTGTGTGTGCGCGCGCGCACGCAGGTGTTTGTGATTTTAAGAACATCCTGTGGGTCTGATGTCCTTCATTTCAGGCTACGTTGGATCACAGCGACCTTCAGTGTGATTCTGTGAAAGGTTTTGTGCCCTGCTGGCTGCTTCTTCTGCTGCCAGCACAAACACACAGTTAAATCCCAATTAGCCAGGGGGTGCTGGATAATAGAAGGAGGTATGTCAGTGTCCTGTCTTTCTGTCTGTCTGTCCTGGACTCAGTGACACTGCCATAGTATAATTTACCTGGTGATCAAACCTAATTCAAATCAGATGCCTTGTTACACGAAGCAGGAGGCTCAACGCAAAACCATAGCATTTATTTGAGGGGGGATGTGAAACCCCTCATCATTCCCGAGACATTGTTGCAGACGAGCAGAGTCAGTGGAGTGGAGGCTTGGAGCCGAGCTGAGCCAGGCTGGGTGACAGGTGAACTCAAAAGGGCAAATATCTAAATACAGGCGTGAACATCCCCCCTCCGGCCGCTCTCCGCTCGCCTAACTCAGACAGATGGAGAGGTCACTCCAGCCCTCGCTGCCACCCTGATCGCACTGTACTGTACGACTAGTGGCAGAGGACGGGTGGGTGTGTGTAGGGGGGCTCCAGGGAGGCCGGTGGGGGGGTGGGGTGGGGGAGGTCAGAGTTTCTGACAGCTGCATGAAGCCCGCCTCAGGGCAAGCAGGCTGCCCTTTCCTGGAGAAAGCCACCCTCCGCCTGGCTGATTGGCATGCCCGGCCGGCAGTGCTCATGGCTGGGACCGACTCAGCAGAAGACTGCCTAGCTCCTCAGTTTGGGTGCTGAAGGGTTGGCGCTGTCGGAGGGCTAAGGTTTCGCTATGCCCTCCCTCGTATGTGCACTCTGGGCAGAGGGTATAGAGTGTTACTGCTACTAACACATGAACCTCTCTGTTCCCAGTCACTCTCCCTACCCATGGTCCCCTCCTGATCCCTTCTGTACTTCCTCCTACCCACCAAGCTCTACCAGGAAGTGAACAGGCCAGTAGAAAGGAGCCTAGAGATACCCTCTGAGTCAGAGGAGGGAGACAATGTCAGAGGGTAAGCTCCCATTGAACAGCAGATTGAACCTGTGTCTGGAGCTTAATCTGATCCTGTATTTTGATCCCGGCCAGGGGTTTTGATTCCTTGTTACAGGATAATTATCCTAATTAACACAGAGTGCCAGACCACTACCTCACTACCTCAGAGCCGTGATCGTCACACACGTACACACATACCCTCTCACACCTCCGTAATGACCCTCACACACACTGGGCCCAGTATTAGACATCCACATACACACACATGCCGGCGCAAACATACACACAGTGGCCTGCCTATGTGCCATGGCAGTTGGCGGGTCGTGGTGCTTGTGAGCTGAACAGAGAGTCAGTGTGTGAGGCCAGGTAGGCAGGCAGACCCCCCCCCCCCCCCTCCCTCCCAATAGGAGCACTAAATAGCCTGGTTGTTTTGAGGCCCCGTCACTATTCAACAGGAAGGGTGGAGACCCTGTCTAAACTGATTCTATCACAGGTTCCATATAAAAGACTGCCTGCATGCATATTCATGTCCAGGTGTGTATGTAAGAACACGATTGTGAATTTTGACTAAAGACTAATACTCTGTGATTGGTTGATTACAGTCAAGCTCAGAGAGTCCATTGGTCACCTCTTCGTTATCCATAGCGGTTGTGGGTTTGTGAAGGGTTTGTGTTTTAAACTCACCACAAAGTGTTTGGTTGACAACGTGGCTCTCAGAGGAATAGAGGATAAGGACAACAGAGATGTATATGAAGGCTATACTTATGTTGTATGCATTTTTCAACCGCAGTGAATCATTCAGAGCCCGTTTCAGCGAGGCTTTTATCTAAACCGGAGAGTGGTTTACCTCAGTCAGTGTACGGAGATGTTCTATTGTGCTGTGATCTCCACAGAGAGCACGCTGAATCCACTCTTCAGCCTTTGTAAATGGCTTTTCTTGATGGGGCCGTGGCGGCACTTTTCATGTAGGTGTTTAAAGTGGCAAGTTTGTCATCTTGCGGGGTTTGACTTTGGATGATAATAATACGGCTAGAAATCATGTGTTTTATGCCTTTCTCAAACCCAAGGACATTTTCTCCAACCTAAGTCACACAATACAATTCTGAATAAAACACAGCAAATGAAGTGAATAACCTGGAGAGAAAGGTATAGAATAATATGAAGAGCATGAAAAGCATTATACTGTAGCATTAAGAGAGAAACAAATGTCAACCGCGTTAGAAAATACAGGCAGGGAGAGAGGAGATGAAAATGGAAGATTCCAGAACGTATTCATATGATGAAAACAGCCTAGAGAGACTTCTAACCACACACACAAACAAATATACACACAGCTGCTCTTATGGCAAGATTCAAATGCACACACACAGACACACAGACACACAGACACACAGACACAGACACAGACACAGACACACACACACACACACACACACACACACACACAGACACAGACACAGACACAGACACACACACACACACACACACACACACACAGACACAGACACAGACACACACACACACACACAGACCAAAAAAACGTTTGGGAAAGAATGAGATGAGATGAAATGCATTTCTGAGCGCATAACCTTGCACTAGAATACAAGCGTATAAATACCTGCATTTTACCATATGGGCATTAGATGTGAACCCAGCTTGTCCATGAGCTGAACAAAGTCTATGACCATGCATGTGAATCTTTCCATAAGAACAGCTGCTGTGTGTGTGTGTGTGTGTGTGTGTGTGTGTGTGTGTGTGTGTGTGTGTGTGTGTGTGTGTGTGTGTGTGTGTGTGTGTGTGTGTGTGTGTGTGTGTGTGTGTGTGTGTGTGTGTGTGTGTGTGTGTGTGTGTATTTGGGAAACACCCTAGGGTAAAAAGCTAAGTCATGTTGGGGTGAGAAATGCTGGCGAGGATCCATCTGTCTCTTCACAACTCCAAGGAAGCAGTCCATCTGCATCGCCGTGTGGTTGCCAAGGGTCCGTTAACGCAGAATTCTGCGTTTGTCACGCTGAAAAAAAATATATAAAACGCGTAAGAAATATATTGCTACGTTTTGTAAACGCAGATCTAAAATGCTTCGGCATCAGACAAATGGTATGCTTCAGTTGTACGTTTCACGAACTGCGATTCTGTCCGCAGACAGCGCTCTGACTGATGGGTAGCTACTTTTCTCTGGTACTTTTCTCGGTGTAGCCTATTTTTACTCCGGTAAAATGCACGATTGACTTCTAGCAAAACATTAAGAAATAGAGCTTGCGAAAATGAAGCAATTTTCTCCCAAATGTGTTGCACTAATGTATTTTCTGCCAAGGAAAACTGCAGTTGCACGTCCCTGGTCAGTGTTTTGAAGCAAAAAAAACATTGTTGACTTTCAATATAAAACAGCTGAAATGGTTTAAAGCGCAGATGAATCAATGGTGTACATATTGAAAATGCAGATTTCTGAACTGTTAACGCGAGCCCCGGTTCCTCAACCCACTCTGCCTTTTCATGACACCTCACCCCTCACCTCAACACAAACACACACCACTCCCCTTAGACTCGGAGCATTTGGAAAATGAACAAGAGTAAGAATTGAGGAAGTATGGATGTGAAGAACTCTTTCAACAGGAACAGTCATATCACCCTTCATGTCTGTTTTGTGTTCAGGATATAGATTTTGGTGTACATTGTTCAGCCCCCACACCCACTCATCCTGTGTGTTCAGAAGTACTGTACTGTTTCGGAGACTTGTTGTATTTACATGTACACCTAAATGCACCTTTCCGATGTTGGTTTGAGTCTTTATTCCCTAAAAGCTCAAGCACTTCCTTATTTCTATCCATATATTATCTATCTATATCATATATATCTAGGTGGAAGAAAAGGGCAATTAAAATGAAGCCAATAAGCCACTCGGAGACCTCCGTGACCAAAAGAGACGAAGAATAAAATAATACTCAGTCTGCTTTTAAATACCACTTCCTCCTTTGAAAAGAGTCTGTTTGAAAAGATATCCGTCTTTAAGAGCCACGGTTGGACAGCGTGACGTCCGTCTGCTGCATTGGCTGAGCTACAGAATGGCTGTTGGTTCGTGACGATATGGGCCTCTTTTTAACCTGAGGCAGAATCTCTGTTTCACATAGAAACAGCCTTGATTTCATCTCTAAAGGTGATATGAACTGCACAGTGCGTCCACACACACACACACACACATTCATTCTGATACACACACACACAGACCCTGATACACACACACGCTACAAGCCCCTGTCCAATGACTCATAACTGTGTAGAGTGACCTGATGATGCGACAGGCGTTGGTCAGACGGCGTGACGTGCCCTAATCCATACCTGTGTGTGTGTGTGTGTGTGTGTGTGTGTGTCCTCTAGGATCTAGGCTGTGATTTCTCTGCTGCTAATAACACAATAATCACAGCCGTTCCACCTCTCAGCAGGGGGCTCCAGAACACACACACGTCCCCCATCTTTTATCGATTTGCCTAAATTCACAGTTGATAAAAACTCATATAATCCAGTGTAATCTCAGAACCTCCACGGTTAGAGGAGGCCGTCCTTGTAAAATACGAATGTGTTCTTATCTGACTTGCCTAGTTAAATAAAGGTTCAATGAAATCCAATCAAAATCAGGAACAGTAGCTCTCACGTTGTTGATCTGTCGATCTGTGTGGCGACTACAACGGAGTGTTTTAGATGCCGTGTGCTTGGTCACCTTGGTTCACCATTGGTTGGTGCCATTGCGGATGCTATGGGGTTGTCATAGACACACTGTTGTTGCAAGAAAGCTGTTGCTGGAGTTTTCTACGGCTTTTGTTTGGTTACCTTGGTTCGCCTCGTGCTGCTGCAGGTGCTGATCCTGTGGGGTTGTCATAGATGTGGGTCTGAACTGGTCTGGACTGGACTGGAATTGCTTTCTGAAGGGCTGTGTAATATTTGTTCATCTGTCCTGGCCCTGCCTCCCTCCCCTGCTACTAGCTCCTCAGATTGGAGTGGGGTTTAGCTCCTCTATCACATACCGACTGGCCTTTGATTACAACTGTCTGTCTGTCTGTCTGTCTGTCTGTCTGTCTGTCTGTCTGTCTGTCTGTCTGTCTGTCTGTCTGTCTGTCTGTCTGTCTGTCTGCCTGTCTGTCTGCCTGTCTGTCTGCCTGTCTGTCTGCCTGCCTGTCTGCCTGCCTGTCTGCCTGTCTGCCTGTCTGCCTGTCTGCCTGCCTGCCTGCCTGCCTGCCTGCCTGCCTGCCTGCCTGCCTGTCTGTCTGTCTGTCTGTCTGTCTGTCTGTCTGTCTGTGTCTGGAGGGCTGAGAATACATGAGAAGACCAAAGCCAGCTTCCTGTTCTCCAGACTCTCCTTCCACTATATCTCTCTCCACTGGCTGGCTGGTTGAATCACTTTGCCCTGCAGCGACTCACAGATAGATCTCTCCCTCCAGTCCGTCTGCACACCCTCATCACGACCTAGTGGAGAATGACCCACTGAATCACTTCTGTTAGGTAACAGGTTTGACTCTCTCTCGGGTCCCTGGTTGACACTTGCTTGATAATAATGATATATTTATATAGCGCTTTTTATTATGAATCTCAAAGTGCTTCACAGTGGATCAGATCCACTGCCGTTCAGATTCATACCTGTTGGTTTGTTCAGAGTTGGCTGGTATCGCATAACACACCAGTTTTCTGTTCTTATGCCAGAGACTGTGTGGATGAGACAGTGCCAGTTGAATCATTGAATCTCTGCATTTTGCAACACGCATTAGCTGGAGGATTGAATTATTTCTGTCTCTCGTCTCTCTCTCTCTCGCTCTTTCTCGTTCTCTCTCTTTTTCTTTCTCATTCTCTCTCTCTCTCATTCTCTCTCTTTCTCTCTCTCTCATTCTCTCTCTTTCTCTATCCCTCCAGCATCAAGCTCAACTCGACTCAGTCCATCACAAGCTCATGCAGGGCTGACAGACACTATAATTGAACCATATATTTGTGTCTCTCTTCGCTGTAAGGAAAGGAGAGCATAAAGCCTTTCTCTACTGTGATAAGTGTGCTGCTCTGCGGAGCGTTTTGCTGACAAAACAAGGGAGGTGGGTTCAGCTAACGATCATAATGTCCCCCACTGTCAGAGAAGAGGAGAAAGAGGAGGAATGGATGTGTGTGTGTGTGTGTGTGTGTGTGTGCGCCGATGAGTGCTTGTGTGCCTGCGCGTTGTTTAAAGTCCCTCTAATATGAGGCTGCATTGGAAAATGCTTTTAGTTCTGCTGCTGTTTAACACTAATCAGTGTGTGAGTAGGTGACCTGCTGCTGTGGTGATGGTGAACGTGGCTCTCTGTGAAACCATTCAGCCTTGCCAATGAGCAACAGCTTCCCCGGCCTCATAATGGACACCATTTAGAGACCTGAATAGGCTGCGGTTTTTAAAGCAGTATGTCCTCCCCTTCCCTCTACACCTGGGTCGGTTCTGTCAGAGCCTCGGTGTTGGAATGGAGGAGGAATGGCCACGTTCAACAATGTGCTTATGCGTTTGACATCATGAAAATGCCCTTTTGATTAGTGCAGTCCTATTGGCCATGACTCATGATCAATGTGTTGACCGATGATTTTCAGACAGGCCTCTATGTGCTATTGTAAAGTATACTACATGTACAGTAGGCAATATAGATGTAATTATGAAATATTTCTTTAAGACATATCCGCACCAGCTCTCAAGATAGTTGAGCTAAACGTTTGGGCCTGATTGTGTCTGTGGCCTCTGTGTGTTCTGGATGTGGTGTTGAATCAGTGGCTCTGTAAAGCCTCAGTAAACGTCTCCTAAAGCAGAAGGATGAAAACAACTTCTAGGAGGTTGAAGATCAAATACTATTGCTTTCCTTGGCTGGGATCAATAGATATTTGAATTGAGCAAAACAAACTAGTAACATGACATTTATGCTGTTTTCAGATGGTAGAAAGCACAGTGGAATAAAGACCCTGGGGTGACAGTGACCACCTACACATCACGTACACACATATACACTGACCTACACACCACGTACACACATATACACTGACCTACACACCACGTACACACATATACACTGACCTACACGCCACATACACACATACACTGACCTACACATTACATACACACATATACACTGACTTACACATCATATACACTGACCTACACATCACGTACACACATATACACTGACCTACACATCACCCACACACACACATATACACTGACCTACACACCACATACACACATATACACTGACCTACACACCACATACATACATACACTGACCTACACATCACATACACACATACACACTGACCTACACATCACATACACATCACATACGCATCAAATACACATCACATATACACTGACCTACACATCACACACACACACACACATATACACTGACCTACACACCACATACACACATACACTGACCTACACATTACATACACATATACCCACTGACCTACACATCACATACACATCACATACACATCACATACACACTGACCTACATATCACGCATACACATATACACTGACTTACACATCACATACACTGACCTACACATCACATACACACATACACATCACATACACACATACACACTGACCTACATATCACGTACACACATATACACTGACATACACATCACATACACTGACCTACACATCACGTACACACATATACACTGACCTACACATCACATACACACATATACACTGACTTACACATCACATACACACATATACACTGACTTACACATCACATACACAGATATACACTAACCTACACATCACATACACACATATACACAGATCTACACATCACGTACACACATATACACTGACCTACACATCACGTACACACATATACACTGACCTACACATCACATACACACATATACACTAACCTACACATCACATACACACATATACACTGACCTACACATCACGTACACACATATACACTGACCTACACATCACGTACACACATATACACTGACCTACACATCACGTACACACATATACACTGACTTACACATCACATACACAGATATACACTAACCTACACATCACATACACACATATACACTAACCTACACATCACGTACACAGATATACACTAACCTACACATCACATACACACATATACACTAACCTACACATCACGTACACACATATACACTGACCTACACATCACGTACACACATATACACTGACTTACACATCACGTACACACATATACACTGACTTACACATCACATACACAGATATACACTAACCTACACATCACATACACACATATACACTGACCTACACATCACGTACACACATATACACTGACCTACACATCACGTACACATATATACACTGACCTACACATCACGTACACATATATACACTGACCTACACATCACGTACACACATATACACTGACCTACACATCACGTACACACATATACACTGACCTACACATCACATACACACATATACACTGACCTACACATCACATACACACATATACACTGACCTACACATCACGTACACTGACCTACACATCACATACACACATATACACTGACCTACACATCACGTACACTGACCTACACATCACATACACACATATACACGGACCTACACATTACATACACACACATACACTAACCTACACATCACATACACATCACATACGCTGACCTACACATCACATACACACACATACACTAACCTACACTGACCTACACATCACATACACACATACACATCACGTACACACATATACACTGACATACACACATATACACTGACCTACACATAACATACACACACATATACACTGACCTGCACATCACATAATATATATGGGTCTTTCTATAAGTAATGGGGCCAGTGTGTGATATCAACATTTCAAAATGGTTTGAAACTAAAATAAAAAGGATTTTCATGCAGTTCCACATGTGTACTTAAAGGAATAAAAGTGAAAATATGCAAATTGGCCCATAACTCCAGCTATACAACAACATAGGACTAGGACTATACATCCTTTAAGCAGGGTTCATACAGACATTGACTATTCAAATTCAAGGACTGTCAGGGACTTTTTCAAGCACTTCATTGTCATTTTCAAGGACCTCATTGTTATACAAATGTATTGTTTATATAATTGTAAAAATAGGGCCTAATATAGAACCCCACACTCCCCCCAAAAAGCATTCAAAAAGTGTACAAAAAGCATTCAAAAAGTGTACAAAAAGCATTCAGAAAGTGTACAAAAAGCATTCAGAAAGTGTACCAAAAAAAGTAGGGTCATTACCACTTTAGGAATAATGATTCTTTAGGCCTTTGCCAATGCTTTGATATGCAAATTATTATTACATTCTAAAATATGTGAGAATAATGTGGACATTGCCTGACTAAATAGATTGGATACATGGTGATTTACCTGTAGCCTATGTGGCTGATGCAGGGTAGCATTAATCTCACCATTTGAATCTCACCATCGCTGTTTTAATAATGAGAAAGTGACCAAAAACCAGGTTCCTTTTTTTCATTGAAGGATGTGTACGGAAAGTGAAGTTGAAGCCAACAGATGTTGTCGTCCTCATAATAACCACACATGGTTTTACCGCAACAGTGTAGCTGTCACGTTCCTGACCTATTTCTGTTAGTTTGTTGTATGTGTTAGTTGGTCAGGACGTGAGTTTGGGTGGGCATTCTATGTTTTCTGTTTCTATGTTGGTTTATGGGTTGCCTGGTATGGCTCTTAATTAGAGGCAGGTGTTTGGCGTTCCTCTAATTAAGAGTCATATTTAGGTAGGTTGTCTCACAGTGTTCGTTGTGGGTGGTTGTCTCCTGTGTCAGTGTTTGTCGCACCATACGGGACTGTTTCGGTTTGTTTGTTCATCGTCATTTATGTGTAGGCTATTTTCCCTGTTCGTGCGTTCTCGTGTTATGTGAGTCCGTCGTCCAGATCTGTCTACACCGTTTGTTATTTTGTTTAGTCAAGTGTATTTCGTTTTCGTGTTTTCGTGTTTTTCGTTAATAAATCATGTCTTCAACATCCGCTGCATTTTGGTTCCCTCACTACTCCTCCTTTTCGGTTGAAGAGGAGGAGGACCGCCTTTACAGAACCACCCACCAAATCTCCAGAACCAAGCAGCGGAGGTTCGAGCAGGATTATACACAGGACTACTGGACTTGGGAGGACGAGCTGGATGGAGAAGGTCCTTGGGCTCAACCAGGGGAGTATCGCCGCCCCAAAGCTGAGCTGGAGGCAGCGAAAGCAGAGAGGCGGAGATATGAGGAGGCAGCAATGAGACGTGGCTGGAAGCCCGAGAGGAGACCCCAAAAAAATTTTGGGCGGGGGGGGCTAAGAGGTGGTGGGCCAAGGGCAGGTAGGAGACCTGCGCCCACTTCCCAGGCTTACCGTGGAGAGCGGGAGTACGGGCAGACGCCGTGTTACGCAGTAGAGCGCACGGTGTCTCCTGTACGAGTGCATAGCCCAGTGCGGGTTATTCCACCTCCCCGCACTGGTAGGGCTAGATTGGGCATTGAGCCAGGTGTCATGAGGCCGGCTCAACGCGTCTGGTCTCCAGTGCGTCTCCTCGGGCCGGCTTACATGGCACCAGCCTTACGCATGGTGTCCCCGGTTTGCCTACATAGCCCGGTGCGGGTTATTCCACCTCCCCGCACTGGTCGGGCGACGGGGAGCCGTCAACCAGGTAAGGTTGGGCAGGCTCGGTGTTCAAGGGAGCCAGTACGCCTTCACGGTCCGGTATTTCCGGCACTACCTCCCCGCCCCAGCCCAGTACCACCAGTGCCTACACTACGCACCAGGCTTCCATTGCGTTTTCAGAGCCCTGTTCCTCCTCCACGCACTCTCCCTATGGTGCGTGTCTCCAGCCCAGTGCCTCCAGTTCCGGCACCGCGCACTAAGCCACCTGTGCGTCTCCTAAGTCCTGTGCACACTGTTGTTTCTCCCAGCACTCGTCCTGAGGTGCGTGCCCTCAGTCCGGTACCACGCACCAGGCATATAGTGCGCTTCGAGAGGTCAGTGTGCCCTGTCCCTGCTCCCCGCACTAGGCTTGAAGTGCGTGTCCTCAGTCAGGTGCCTCCAGTTCCGGCACCACGCACCAAGCCTACAGTGCGTCTCAGCCGGCCAGAGTCTGCCGTCTGCCCAACGGCGCATGAACTGCCTGTCTGCCATGAGCCTGCAAAGCTGCCCGTCTGCCATGAGCCTACAGAGCCTTCCGCCAGACAGGAGCAGCCAGAGCCTTCCGCCAGACAGGAGCAGTCTGAGCCATCCGTCTCCGCAGCGCCATCTGAGCCATCCGTCTCCCCAGCGCCGTCTGAGCCATCCGTCTGTCCCGAGCCATTAGAGCCGCCCGTCTGTCCCGAGCCGTCAGAGCCGATAGTCAGTCAGGAGCCGCTAGAGCCAGGCGTCAGTCAGGATCTGCCAGAGCCGCCAACCAGACAGGATCTGCCAGAGCCGCCAACCAGACAGGATCTGCCAGAGCCGTCAGTGAGCCATGAGCTTCCAGAGCCGTCAGCCAGCCATGAGCGTCCAGAGCCGTCAGCCAGCCATGAGCGTCCAGAGCCGTCAGCCAGCCATGAGCGTCCAGAGCCGTCAGCCAGCCATGAGCGTCCAGAGCCGTCAGCCAGTCATGAGCTGTCCCTCAGCCCAGAGCGGCTATTTATTCAGAACTGCCCCTCAGTCCAGAGCTGTCTCTCTGTCCGGAGCTGCCTTTCAGTCCGGAGTTGCCCCTCTATCCTGAGCTACCTCTCTATCCTGAGTTACCTCACTATCCTGATGTATCCCTCTGTCCTGAGCTATCCCTCTGTCCTGAGCTATCCCTCTGTCTCGGTGCTGCCCCTGTTGTCGATGTTACCAAAAGGATTTAGTGGGGGTAGGATGAGGGTGGACATTCATAGGGGGAAATGGAAGCTGGGATTGACTATGGTGGGATGGGGACCTCGCCCGGAGCCTGAGCCACCACCGTGGTCAGATGCCCACCCAGACCCTCCCCTAGACTTTGTGCTGGTGCGCCCGGAGTTCGCACCTTATGGGGGGGGTTATGTCACATTCCTGACCTATTTCTGTTAGTTTGTTGTATGTGTTAGTTGGTCAGGACGTGAGTTTGGGTGGGCATTCTATGTTTTCTGTTTCTATGTTGGTTTATGGGTTGCCTGGTATGGCTCTTAATTAGAGGCAGGTGTTTGGCGTTCCTCTAATTAAGAGTCATATTTAGGTAGGTTGTCTCACAGTGTTCGTTGTGGGTGGTTGTCTCCTGTGTCAGTGTTTGTCGCACCATACGGGACTGTTTCGGTTTGTTTGTTCATCGTCATTTATGTGTAGGCTATTTTCCCTGTTCGTGCGTTCTCGTGTTATGTGAGTCCGTCGTCCAGATCTGTCTACACCGTTTGTTATTTTGTTTAGTCAAGTGTATTTCGTTTTCGTGTTTTCGTGTTTTTCGTTAATAAAACATGTCTTCAACATCCGCTGCATTTTGGTTCCCTCACTACTCCTCCTTTTCGGTTGAAGAGGAGGAGGACCGCCGTTACAGTAGCACAACACCCTTTAATTGAAGTCGCAGGAAACAAATGAAAATGGCCACATCTCTCACAAAAACTGTTATAAAAATCATAGATAATTATAAGGGAGCAGGAGAACTTATAAATTGGCTACAATAATTACAAGGACTTTTCAAGCACCAAATTGAGGAAATGTCTGATTTTCACGGTTGGCCTATTCCAGTACTTTAATTACTGAGATCCAAATTCAAGTTCAAGTAGGCTACTTCAAGCCCCTTGTCATTGTTATGAATTGCAGGTGTAACATGGAAACCAAAATGTATTTGTCATGTTATTTCATTACCAGATCATGCTGTGAGTAAGCCCACTAGGCTATGTAGTTTGTTGTCAATATATCCAGAATAATTCATAGGAATAGCATTGGATGTTGCGCAATAGTCAATTCTACACAATTGTGCAAAGTAGGCTCAGAGTCCAATCCGAAGTACAGAAAAATATGAAACCATGAACTCATTACTTTAATGTTTTCGCTGTTAAATCTAACGAGACCCTACTGTAAATCAAGCGGACAACAACAGATGATCAACATCAATTCGCTAGGGATTTTATACTGACCAAAAATATAAACTCAACATGTAAAGTGTTTCATGAGCTGAACTAAGAGATCCCAGAAATGTTCCATATGCACAAGCTTATTTCTCTCAAATTTTGTGCACAAATTTGTTTACGTCCCTGTTAGTGAGCATTTCTCCTTTGCCAAGATAATCCTTCCACCTGACATGTGTGGTATATCAAGAAGCTGATGAAACAGCATGATCATTACACAGGTGCACCTTGTGCTGGGGACAATAGAAGGCCACTCTAAAATATGCAGTTTTGTCACACAATGCCACAAATATCTCAAGTTTTGAGGGAGTGTGCAATTGGCATGCTGACTTCAGGAATGTCCACCAGAGCTGTTTGGCAGTACGTCCAACCGGCCACACAACCGCAGACCACATGTAACCACCAGTGCTTAATTTGTAAATCTGGAGGTCCGGGGAACACATAGTGAGCGTGAGGGAGGGTTATCCGGGGGGCTCTGAGTTACCGGAACACATTGAGAAAAAAAGTGTCAAACACTATATAGCAGCGCAGCAGACAGAGAAAACAACCAAGTAGCCTACTATCTATGGTGGTGAAACGGACAGCACTCTCCAAGGTGCTGATTAACTCAAAGCATTTTAGACGTCACTGCCGTATGCCCACATACTTGAGTGTAGCTGCGGGGCTTACATAAATCAGAATTTCTTATAGCCTAATTTTCTAGACATTGTACATCAACTTTTTTAGACGTCAGTGCAGAACAGCCAGCTGTGGGGCTTACAAGACCCGGATATCATATCATATCATATCATTTTCAAGACATCAATGTAGCAGTAGAACAAATATCACAATATCGGAATATAACTTCAAATAAAATAAATCAATGTAAACTACAACAGAACACATATACAGTGTGAGTATATATAGGCCTCCTGCCTATGTGATAATATGAAGCACAGATTATCTTTACAGTACAGAAGAAGTTTGTAAAGAAAAATAAAATCCTACCTTAGTTTTCAAAACCTCCCACAATGACTTTCCCCATGTCAAGTCCATTTAACTCCAGACAGTCAAATTCTTACTCAAAGCCATGAGCGGGCCTGTGGCTGTGACGTTTGGCCTTCTTCTAAGGCTGTTCTGAAGACTCTGGCTGTAGTGTCTAGTTTTATTTATTTTGAGTGTAACCTGAGTGTCCTATTTAGCCTTGTCTCCAATGCTTGCTGCCACAAAATGCTCCTTGTTTCAGCATGCTCAAAAAACGTTTTTCGGAGGGCTCTTTGTTGTTGTTTATTTACGTCCATTCCACCCACTCTTTTGCCAGTTTAGTCCCTCCAGCCCTATCTTTTTGCATGTTGTACGCCAGCTTTGAATTCTGCATGACAAACCAGGGGTTCTACCACAGATAGTACAAGACAGATATTTCACCGGATGTATAAATGTTAAGCATCCACTGGATTGCCTTTTCTTATCAATTTTTGATTTGGCTTTCCCACGTTTCAAATTCAGTAGGGAGACGACTAGCCTAGGCTACGTGACGCGATTACGTAGGGACCTCTTCACTAGCTGACCACCACTACCAAGACCTGTGTCCACATCAGTTACTTACCCCACCGGCCCTCCCCATAACCTCTATATACAAATAAGAGAGCAGTTCTGGAATCAGTGTGGCAGGATAGGATGATTACACAGAAGGATCACCGTGCTTTTACATGATGGTCTTTCTGGGGGGGGTGGGATAAACAACGAGGAGGCAACTTGATTTAATACTGATCACTTTTATTAGAATATGGACAGTGCGAACAGTGAAACAATTAATAAATCATACCGCGAAAGGTACCGGATCCGAGCAAATAGGTGCTGGAACGAACATGGTTCAGCCGGATCTGGCTCAAATTAAGCACTGGTAACCCCACACCAGCCCAGGACCTCCACCTCCGGCTTCTTCACCTACGGGATAGTCTGAGACCAGCCAACCGGACAGCTAATATAACTGAGGAGTATTTTGTCTATAATAAAGCCCTTTGTGGAGAAAAACTCATTCTGATTGGCTGGGCCTGGCTCCCAAGTGGCTGGGCCTGTGCCCTCCCAGGCCCACCCATGGCTGCTCCCCTGCCCAGTCATGTGAAATCCATAGATTAGGGCCTTATGAATCTATTTCAATTGACTGATTTCGTTATATGAACTGTAAGTCAGTAAAATCATTGAAATTGTTGCATGTTGTGTTTATATTTTTGTTCAGTATAGATCCAAAGTGGATCCGAACACAACTGTCTTCACCGGCGTAACGAATTAGATATTCTGGACATTCCTCGTGAACAATTGGGCTATCACAACAGCAGTTTGTCACGTGACTGTCATTAGGAAAATTCCTTCCTGGATCAGATGATGATGTGTGAAAATATCCCAGCGTAACTAATCAGCTGGACACCAAATGCACAGGTATTATGCATAATGATTGAAGAACCACGTTAATGACCGTTTTGACTTAGGTTCAAAGTATCAAGTTAAGGTGACTCTTTCGGTTAGAAGCATTTTATTTTGCAATCGCATACATTATTTTGGATTTGTGTGCCCTTTAAAACTGTTTTCACTCTGTAACATAAGGAGACAGGAAATGTGACGTAGTTACACTGCATTTCATCCAGGATTATTACAGGGTTCAAGTTCAACGTCTAATTTAACTGATTAATGCTTAATATATGATATAACGACAACTTACACTGCCTGAAATGCAAGGACAGAAAAGTTATGTTTTATGTCACACGATTTTTGACAAATACTGTACATCAAGACACCGAATTGTGAATTTGTTTGAATATGGCTATTATCTCCTCTTATATATTCGTGTAATGAGATGAAAAAAATTTGACAGATTATTATCAATGACCTATCAACAGCTGTAACAAATTGTCCAGCGTAGGAAATCCTCACTGGTCCCCTAGTTTATAGAAAGACCCACATACACAACTACGTACACTCACAGAGGTGTAAAAAATCCTTTAAACTGGAGAGATTCTGTACGCACTCTCCAAATGTCAAATAGTGCCGTGTCTGTTGGAAAAAGCTTGCTGAAGGTCAATGATATTTACATGCCTTAATAGGGGTTTGTTGAACAAGTCCCCCTCTCCCTCTCGCTCCCACTGGTATAGTCTACTGTAGTCCAATAGGCCAGGCTTTTTCACATGGATTTTGAAACTGAAAAGAGGGGTTATTGAGCTTCTGTGTCTGTAACTGTGTTGGTGAGTGTGTAAGGGATGTATTGTAATCAATGCTACTGGCAGGTCCCCCAGCACAGCCCAGATCTTTCCAGCCCAGTCCTGCCCACTTCACAGCCTCTCTGTGGAGGAAAGACTCCTCCCTGATGGTAAACATGAGTGTGGCACATGAACACACAACCCCCAGGCAGCCAGCCAGGCACGGGCCCACTGTAAAACCCCAAAACACACACCCGGCTGGGAGCAGGAGGCTGGGAGTCTGGCCCCCTCACAAGGCACAGAGAGCGCTCCTGTTCCCCCTCTGGCCCGGCCCAGGACACAGGAACACACTGGAGCCTTTGGAGGGGTCTGGGAGAGGGACCAGGAAGAGGGGCACACATAGAGCATGCTCTGTGCTCTGCTTGCTCCACTGGGTTCCCAAAGACACGGCTCTCTCCCTGCCCCTTCCTGCCTCACCCCCTATCCCCTTATAACCCACTACCTTCCACTGTTTCTGTTCAGCGGATGTTTTTGGCCCAGCGATGTCCCTCCTGCTCCTACTCTCTCCCTGTGTTTTCCTAGACTGGCTCTGACTGTTGAGTGTTCTCCAGATCCCTGTGCAGCTTTATCTAGCTGTGGATCTGAGGCTGGGCTGAGGCTATACTGAATCAATGTGCAGGACCCTGAACAACACACATGGATGTGCAGCAGGGAAGAGAAGGCTGGCCTCGAAAGAGGAGTAATGTTGAACCCAAGACGGGACTCTTTCTCTCTCTCTCTCTCTCTCTGTTTGTCTGTCTGTCTGTCTGTCTCTGTCTGTCTGTCTGTCTGTCTGTCTGTCTGTCTGTCTGTCTGTCTGTCTGTCTGTCCCTCCGTCTGTTTGGGTTAAACTGGCTATTGCCACTTGTTTCTGTGCTGTGCTGAGTTTCTAACCAAGATAGTAGTCCTCCCAGCTAGCGTTGACCTTGGCCCACTTCAGGGGAACACTGCCCTGGTTTCTTCCTAATAGACTATGCCCAATTCTTCTTCCCACAACATGCTCTCAAAATAACTTTTGCATGCCCCATTAAGCACCCTTTTAATTGTTAACACGCCACACTTCTGTCCTTGGCACAAATGAAGCACTTCATGTAAATGTCACCCGCATTTAAAGAAGCAGTGGCGAGGAAAGCTTTTAGCAGCTAGACATAGCCTAGTGCGTGGCGCTGCAACCAGCATGACCGTTAGCCTTCTTTTAGTGTGGCAGAGTGCTACTTGACATACTGTATTTCATATTAGGCTAGTCTTTTAGCACATAACAACAAGGATATCATGTTAGTCAATAATGATATTACATAGCATGGCCTCATTACATAGTATTGAGGCTTTTTTATGGTTTCCAATTGTCCATTGTTCATTTCCAGTCAGTGGCCTCCTAAAGAATGGTTGGACTGGCTACTCGTTGGAGGGAAGGCTGAGGGAAGCTGGTGCCCTAAAGATGTGTTAGCTCCAGTAGCCTACCTTCTTTCCCTCACCCTCCACCCCTCATCCTGAGCATCCACCCTCACCCTCCACCCCTCATCCTGAGCATCCACCCTCACCCTCCACCCCTCATCCTGAGCATCCACCCTCACCCTCCACCCCTCATCCTGAGCATCCACCCTCACCCTCCACCCCTCATCCTGAGCATCCACCCTCACCCGACCTCCCGTTGTGTCCCCTAAGGGACAATAGCACCCCCCCACCCTCCCATCCCTGGCCTTAGCTAGCCCCTCCATCGTCCTCCCTCTAACCTGTGCTGTGCTGTGTTCTGGGCTGTGTGTGGCCCCCCCTGTCGTGTCCCCTGGAGGCCCTTAATGCTAGCGCTAGCATTAGTGCTGAACGGTGCCAGCCCAGAGGCCTGCTACAGTCAGCTGCTGCACACACACACACACACACACACACACACACACACACACACACACACACACACACACACACACACACACACACACACACACACACACACACACACACACACACACACACACACACACAGAGCTGTCTGGACCAAGGCCCAGTCCCACGGTAACAGATGGATGGCATGGAGGGGCGCTCCCGGGTCCAAATCACTTTCCTACAGCTGGGTGAAAGAGCACCGTGAGGGAGATGGGCAGGAACAAGGACCCAGCTTTGTGTGTGTGCGCGTTTGTGTGCGCGCTTGTGTGTGCATGTGCGCGTGTTACTGAATGAGGGAATGTGAGTGAGTGAGTGAGTGAGTGAGTGAGTGAGTAAGTGGGTGAGTGAGTGAGTGAGTGAGTGAGTGAGTGAGTGAGTGAGTGAGAGGATACCTCTGTTGCTGTATTCTTAGTAGCTACAGCTTCAGTGTGTGGCTGCAACCCGCCTTTTGGTTTGTTGTGTGTTCATAATGTTTATTCATGTGGTTCTTCTTTATTTCTCTCTGATACCTGATAATACATGTAGTGGCTTGCTGCCTAATGAATTCCACGGAGAGCTCAGGTTGGGGACGAGACGGGTCGTTGTCATAGAAACCATGACGTCCCTGTCTATCTGCTATGTTCCAAAAGAACAGGCCACTGTGGAGACCAGGTGAAGTATGTTCATATGACTGACTGCCCGCAATAAGACACCCGCATCTGGGTGAATCTTTAACCCCACTCCGCGGGCCTTATCAGTCACGAACACAGCCTATGAATCATAATCTGTCTCCTCAGTCGTAATCATTATTTCTTTTAAAGTCAGACATGACTCACTCATGGAACGTTTGGGTTTTAATATCTGAGGTATTTCTGATGTTATCTATGATGTTATTGAGTTTTTCAAAAAGGACTGGCTGCTTCAAAACATGGTGCATTTTAACATCCCCTTTCAGTGACCTAATTTTTGTTTTGAGGAAAAGCAATGGCCAATCTTTATCTCTCTCTCTCTCTCTCCCTCTCTCTTGTTCTCTCTCTCTCTCTCTCGCTATCTATCTCTCTCTCCATTTGTTTCTCCTTCTCTCACTCTCTCTCGGTTTCTATCTGGTTTCTCTCTCTCTCTGCTTCTCCTCCCCTCTCACCATGCCTCCATGTCTCCATTAGTTGAGGAAATGAGGCGAGGCGCAGACTCACATATCTAGACCTCTCGCTGCTCTTTGAGCCATCACCCAGAGAGGAGAGAGCAAGAGACAGAGAGGGAGGGAAGAGGGAAGAGAGATCGGGAGATGGTGAATGAGACAGAAGAGAGGGGGTGACGGATGGAGAGAGGGAAAGGGAGAGAGCAAGAGTCGGGAGGATAAGGGGCAGACGTAGAGGGGAGAGAGGGAGGGAAGAGGAAGAGGGGGAGATGGGGAATGAAACAGAGGAAAGGATGTGGGTATGTAAAAAGACATCAACTGTGTGTGGGTCTGTGAAACGCCGGCGCTGTGTTATAGTGCAGAAGGCTGGTCTGGTAAAGAACACCATCAGGAACATAAACTACTGCACCATCTACATCATTCCTCTCTTTCACTCTCTCCATCTCCCTTTCTTTTTAGGGGAGCTGCTCTATCACTCAGCATGGCCATATGTGCTTTTTCAGCAATTATGAATTCACTTCCTTTTCTCTCTCTCCATCTCTCCCTCCTCTCCATCTCTCCCTCTCTCTCCACCTCTCCCTCCTCTCCATCTCTCCTTCCTCACATCTCTCCCTCTCTCTCCATCTCTCCCTTCTCTCCATCTCTCCCTCTCTCTCCATCTCTCCCTTCTCTCCATCTCTCCCTCTCTCTGTCCATCTCTCCCTCCTCTCCATCTCTCCCTCCTCTCCATCTCTCCCTCTCTCTCCATCTCTCACTCTCTCTCTCCATCTCTCCCTCTCTCTCCATCTCTCCCTCTCTCACTCCCTCTCTCTCTCTCCATCTCTCTCTCTCTCTCTCTCTCTCTCTCTCTCTCTGTCTCTCTCTTCTTCTCTCTCTCTCTCCATCTCTCTCCATCTCTCCCTTTCTCTCTCCCTCCTCTCCATCTCTCCCTCTCTCTCCATCTCTCCCTACTCTCCATCTCTCCCTACTCTTCATCTCTCCCTCTCTCTCTCCATCTCTCCATCCTCTCTATCTCTTCCTCTCTAGATGGGCCCACGCCCACAGATAACTGGCAGTAAAATCCACTCTATTGAATATGGAATTTCCATACATATGTATTGTGGGCTATTGGATTGCCTGTTTGCACATGCCCAGATTGGCTATTTGAGATGACTGGAGGAAGTGCACAGAAGTGATAGGCTCGTTCAGGCTGGGTGGGCGGACGGAGAAACAAATACAGACAGATGTGCCTGTTTGTGCATGAATGTGAGCCAGTGTAAGGGAAAAGGGCAAAGGCTTGAATATAGACAGATAGTGTAGTGTGTGTGTGTGTGTGTGTGTGTGTGTGTGTGTGTGTGTGTGTGTGTGTGTGTGTGTGTGTGTGTGTGTGTGTGTGTGTGTGTGTGTGTGTGTGTGTAATGGTTTAATAAAAAACCCTGCAGCTCCATGCGTAGTCAATACACCAGTGTCAGCATCACCTCCTAGCAGCCAGCTTACTGCAGCACGTTTCCTCTTTGTCTGCTAATCTGTCGTTTTGAAATGAGTCCATGCAGAGTTATCAGTCGTCTCCCTCCCTGATAAGGACTAAAGGAGCATTGCAGTAGGAGAGCTTCTATCTGCTCTGTCTGATGAAGGTGAGGCCGGGAGGGGAGCTGACTACATTCAGTTTGCTGCTGTTGCGTTGGCTGGAGCTTCCGCTTGACTGTGACCTTGCTCTCATGGCCAAATCTGTTGCCTTTAGAATGCCAATTCTTTGAAATGGGTGCCACTGTTGCGGTATTGTGTGTAGGGTGTATTGAAGCCCGGGGCGGTAGGTTCCAAACCCAGGAGCAAGGTGCTGAAAGCAGCATCATTTTCTCCATCCTAACAATCTTCTCCACTCAGAAAGAGGCCAACGTTGTTTGGTGTTCCCAGCCTTCACACTCATCCTCATCCTCATCTTCCCAGCCAGGCTATACTGTAGATTGTGTGGCGGTCCTTCCAGGGGTCCCTGCCTGGCTGTGCAGCCCATAATCGCCTCTTATCGCTCAACGATTGGCTGACACGCCGAGCAGAGGGCTTGATGGGGACGGTAAGGACGTCGGCGCTGTGTCTCCGTCGCCATGGTGCCACGCTCTCAATGTCACACCGTTCCCTCTCACACACAGCCACAAGAGGACAAGCTGAGGGGACAAACACTCCTGAATTAAAGACCGGTTGGAAGAAGTGCCTAATGCACTAACATGGTGTTACCTTTCCTTTACTTGAGTCATTTCACAGACCAATTTGTGACCTGTCTCACTCAGGGAAAAAGCTTAAGTGCCTTGTGTCATTTGGTTGTTGCAGCCACTCTGTTGGAATGCACCATTTTCATTGTCTGTGTGAAGAAATGCAGTGCTGTTTGCTGAGCTTGGCTTTTCAACTTCTTACTCGAGTCCTGCTGTGTGACCAGCCCTGTGTGTGTGGATAGACAGAGATCCCTTTCTCTTTTCCTCGTTCTTAAACGGAGGAGATATGTCATCCAGACGCCTGTTGGCTTGAGAAACGGGTGTATTTTACTGCAGTGTCTACTGGGAAGGCGACAGGCCGCCACAGCAACGTGCTCCGTGCAGCAGCTCACTTTGTCTCAAGTGTCACCTGCAGGCTCCAGCCATGTCGCCGTGTACTTTTCTTTTATTCAGCAACCTATCTTTAGTCCCTCTACCCGTCTTTTGTGCTGTCACGGTTTCTTTCTTTTTTCATTTGTTCTTCTTCTCTTTGCCCCTCTGGCTCTCTCTTACTATCATCCTAGTCTCTCTCTCTCTTACTGTCATTCTAGTCTCTCTCTCTCTCTTACTGTCATCCAAGTCTCTCTCTCTCTCTTACTGTCATTCTAGTCTCTCTCTCTCTCTTACTGTCATCCAAGTCTCTCTCTCTCTCTCTTACTATCATCCTAGTCTCTCTCTCTCTTACTATCATCCTAGTCTCTCTCTCTCTTACTGTCATCCTAGTCTCTCTCTCTCTCTTACTGTCATCCTAGTCTCTCTCTCTCTTACTGTCATCCAAGTCTCTCTCTCTCTTACTGTAAACCTAGTCTCTCTCTCTCTCTCTTACTGTACTCCTAGTTTCTCTCTCTCTCTTACTGTCATCCTAGTCTCTCTCTCTCTCTCTTACTGTCATCCAAGTCTCTCTCTCTCTCTTACTGTAATCCTAATCTCTCTCTCTCTCTTACTGTAATCCTAGTCTCTCTCTCTCTCTCTTACTGTCATCCTAGTCTCTCTCTCTCTTACTGTAATCCTAGTCTCTCTCTCTCTCTTATTGTCATCCTAGTCTCTCTCTCTCTCTTACTGTAATCCTAGTCTCTCTCTCTCTCTCTTACTGTCATCCTAGTCTCTCTCTCTCTTACTGTAATCCTAGTCTCTCTCTCTCTCTTACTGTCATCCTAGTCTCTCTCTCTCTCTTACTGTCATCCTAGTCTCTCTCTCTCTCTCTCTCTCTCTCTCTCTCTCTCTCTTACTGTCATCCTAGTCTCTTTCTCTCTTACTGTAATCCTAGTCTCTCTCTCTCTTACTGTCATCCTAGTCTCTCTCTCTCTCTTACTGTCATCCTAGTCTCTCTCTCTCTCTTACTGTCATCCAAGTCTCTCTCTCTCTCTTACTGTCATCCTAGTCTCTTTCTCTCTTACTGTAATCCTAGTCTCTCTCTCTCTTACTGTCATCCTAGTCTCTCTCTCTCTCTTACTGTCATCCTAGTCTCTCTCTCTCTCTCTCTCTTACTGTCATCCAAGTCTTTCTCTCTCTTACTGTCATCCAAGTCTTTCTCTCTCTCTTACTGTCATCCTAGTCTCTCTCTCTCTCTTACTGTCATCCTAGTCTCTCTTTCTCTCTTACTGTCATCCAAGTCTTTCTCTCTCTCTTACTGTCATCCTAGTCTCTCTCTCTCTCTTACTGTCATCCTATTCTCTCTCTCTCTCTTACTGTCATCCTAGTCTTTCTCTCTCTCTTACTGTCATCCTAGTCTCTCTCTTTCTTACTGTCATCCTAGTCTCTCTCTCTCTTACTGTCATCCTAGTCTCTCTCTCTCTCTCTCTTACTGTCATCCTAGTCTCTCTCTCTCTCTTACTGTCATCCTAGTCTCTCTCTCTCTCTCTCTCTCTCTCTCTCTCTTACTGTCATCCAAGTCTTTCTCTCTCTCTTACTGTCATCCTAGTCTCTCTCTCTCTTACTGTCATCCAAGTCTTTCTCTCTCTCTCTTACTGTCATCCAAGTCTTTCTCTCTCTCTTACTGTCATCCTAGTCTCTCTCTCTCTTACTGTCATCCTAGTCTCTCCCTCTCTCTTACTGTCATCCTAGTCTCTCTCTCTCTCTTACTGTCATTCTAGTCTCTCTCTCTCTCTTACTGTCATTCTAGTCTCTCTCTCTCTCTCTCTCTCTCTCTTACTGTCATCCTAGTCTCTCTCTCTCTCTTACTGTCATCCTAGTCTCTCTTTCTCTCTTACTGTCATCCAAGTCTTTCTCTCTCTCTTACTGTCATCCTAGTCTCTCTCTCTCTCTCTTACTGTCATCCTATTCTCTCTCTCTCTCTTACTGTCATCCTAGTCTTTCTCTCTCTCTTACTGTCATCCTAGTCTCTCTCTTTCTTACTGTCATCCTAGTCTCTCTCTCTCTTACTGTCATCCTAGTCTCTCTCTCTCTCTCTCTTACTGTCATCCTAGTCTCTCTCTCTCTCTTACTGTCATCCTAGTCTCTCTCTCTCTCTCTCTCTCTCTTACTGTCATCCAAGTCTTTCTCTCTCTCTTACTGTCATCCTAGTCTCTCTCTCTCTTACTGTCATCCAAGTCTTTCTCTCTCTCTCTTACTGTCATCCAAGTCTTTCTCTCTCTCTTACTGTCATCCTAGTCTCTCTCTCTCTTACTGTCATCCTAGTCTCTCTCTCTCTCTTACTGTCATCCTAGTCTCTCTCTCTCTCTTACTGTCATTCTAGTCTCTCTCTCTCTCTTACTGTCATTCTAGTCTCTCTCTCTCTCTCTCTTACTGTCATCCTAGTCTCTCTCTCTCTCTTACTGTCATTCTAGTCTCTCTCTCTCTCTTACTGTCATTCTAGTCTCTCTCTCTCTCTTACTGTCATCCTAGTCTTTATCTCTTCCTCTTTTCTTTTCTTCTCCCTCCCTCCCTCCCTCCCTCCCTCCCTCCCTCCCTCCCTCCCTCCCTCCCTCCCTCTCCCATTGAGCTAATATTAGGCAGAAGGTCTAATTGCTGTGTGAGCCCGCTCTGTTCAGGGACCTGGGCAGACTAAGGGCTAATTAGCCCAGGGACTTCTGATTAAGGAGAGGGGGGGGGGGGTCCTACTGGGGATAAATCACTCTATTACCCAATAGTAGTGCTAATCAGAGGGGCAGGGAGCCCCCGGTCCCACACTTACCAAGGGATGTGGGACAGTTCTGACTCCATGTGCCTCTAGATAGTTACTGCAGACAGTTGGAAGTGGCATATTTGTCAAATGATTACCAGAATCAACAGGGTACAATTCAATCATCCACCTTTAGCTCTCTATAAAGATGAAGTGTAGCACCATGATGGAGGTTGTTGGAGATGTGCCTGTGTTTTGGTTTGTGCCTTGAAAGTGAAGCCACATCATGTTGTCTAAACATGAAGCAGCTGATTCCCAGAGGAAAGGGGTTGACAGGGATTATTTATGAGGCTATGCTGATGTAAGCAATGACTGTACAAATACAAGTTAGTGTACTGTGCCCCTCAAAACAGTTTGAATAAGAAGAGAAAGACATGGACTGTTACAGTAATGGCTTGAAGGTTCCCTCTTCTGTTCATCAAACAGGGTATTTCAGTTACATGTTGATGTTTATTGGGAAGAATCTTGTCCTGCAGGAAGAGTTAAGCAATTTCCACTAAATGGGCAGGCTGCAAAGTGAAAATTGGCTATATATTGTAAAAAATCATGATCATATTTTGTTTTGTTTAAGTTAACGTTAGGGTCAGTCATAAGGTTAGCAATGTGGTTAAGGTTAGGGTTAAGGTTATGGTTAGGATTAAAATCCGATTTGAATGACTTTGTGGCTGAGCCAGCTAGTGACTACCCTGCAGAGCTGCCTCCGGCACATGACTCATCACAATAAATTCCAACCTGCATTTCTGTCCCCCAACTCATCCATCAGATTTGGTCTTTTAGCATTCTGTCATTCATCTGTATTCCTTCCAGTTGCATAGTCTGACAAGGTAATGAGAGACGGGTTACAGTACATGCAAGCGTGTGTGTGTGTGTGTGTGTGTGTGTGTGTGTGTGTGTGTGTGTGTGTGTGTGTGTGTGTGTGTGTGTGTGTGTGTGTGTGTGTGTGTGTGTGTGTGTGTGTGTGTGTGTGTGTGTGGATAGCCCAGGAACACAACACAGGGGCATTACACCACTGACACTCTGGGACCAATTACTAGCCGACAGCGGGGTTTGACCTCCATTTATAATATTTATTCTGTATACGCTGTGTCTTTTCCATTTAAATGTACTGCCATCTATCACTGACTACTGCTCTCTGCCTCACAGGTAGCTACAACCATGTAATAGTTAGCACCCGAGTGGTACAGCGGTCTAAGGCACTGAATCTCAGTGCTCGAGGCGTCACTACAGACCATGGTTCGATCCCGGGCTGTATCACAACCGGCTGTGTCATAGGAGTCCCATAGGGTGGCGCACAATTGGCACAGCGTCGTCCGGGTTAGGAGAGGATGTGGTCGGGGTAGACTGTCATTGTAAAATAAGAATTTGTTCTTAACTGGCTTGCCTAGTAAAATAAAACCTTTCAATAACTAGTCATACACTACCAGTCAGGGGCAGACTGGGACCAGAGATCATCCCGTGCATTTCTAACACACTGGCCCATTTTTGGAAAACTGAGAACGTCGAAATGCGTCGTTCTGGCGCTCGCCGGAAAAATATTAAAATGATGGTACAACACGGCTCGGACACGGCTCAGAATGAGAGCATGCTGCTTAGACCACTGCAGCAGGTCATAATGATCTAGATCAGTGGTTCCCAAACCTTTTATAGTCCCGTACCCCTTCAAACAGTCAACCTCCAGCTGTGTACCCCCTTTAGCACCAGGGTCAGCGCACTCTCAAATGTTGTTTTCTACCATCATTGTAAGCCTGCCACACACACACACACACACACACACACACGATACATTTATTAAACATAAGAATGAGTGTGAGTGTTTGTCACAACACGGCTCGTGGGAAGTGACAAAGAGCTCTTATAGGACCAGGGCACAAATAATAATATAATAATAATCAATCATTTTGCTCTTTATTTAACCATCTTACATATAAAACCTTATTTGTTTGTCAAAAATGGTGAATAACTCACCACAGGTTAATGAGAAGGGTGTGCTTGAAAGGATGCACATAACTCTGCAATGTTGGGTTGTATTGGAGAGAGCCTCAGTCTTAAATCATTTCCCACACACAGTCTGTGCCTGTATTTAGTTTTCATGCTGGTGAGGGCCGAGAATCCACTCTCACATAGGTACGTGGTTGCAAAGGGCATCAGTGTCTTAACAGCACGATATGCCAAGGCAGGATACTCTGAGCGCAGCCCTATCCAGAAATCTGGCAGTAGTTTCTAATTAAATTACATTTTTACAGAACTGCTTGTTGCAATTTCTATGAGGCTCTCTTCCGGTAAATGGACTGGAGGCAGGGCATGAAAGGGATAACAAATCCAGTTGTTTGTGTCATCCGTTTTGGGAAAGTACCTGCGTAATTGCGCACCCAGCTCACTCAGGTGCTTCACTATATCACATTTTACATTGTCTGTAAGCTTGAGTTCCTTTGCACACAAAAAATCATACAATGATGTGTGTGTTTGTCACGCCCTGACTTTGGTTAAATTTGTTTTCTTTATTTTTTGGTTAGGTCAGGGTGTGACAAGGGTGGTTTGTTTAGTTTTGTATTGTCTAGGTTTTTTTTGTCTTGTCTAGGGTGGTTTGTTTAGTTTTTTATTGTCGAGAAAAGGCGAGAAAAAACATCACCCAGATAGGCCAGTTGTGCGAGAAACTCGTCATCATGCAAGCGGTCAGACAAGTGAAAATTATGGTCAGTAAAGAAAACTTTAAGCGCGTCTCTCAATTTAAAAAAAAGTGTCAATACTTTGCCCATTGATAACCAGCGCATTTCTGTATGTTGTAAAAGTGTTACATGGTCGCTGCACATATCATTGCATAGTGCAGAAAATATGTCCAAAACGTCTTTCAAGCTGTCAGGCATTCCCTTGGCAGCAAGAGCCTCTCGGTGGATGCTGCAGTGTACCCAAGTGGTGTTGGGAGCAACTGCTTGCACGCGCATTACCACTCCACTGTCTCCCTGTCATGGCTTTTGCGCCACGGATACCAACACATCTTGACCACCAAAGTCCATTTGATGTCACAAAACTGTGCAGTACTTTAAAAATAGCCTATCCTGTTGTCCTGGTTTCCAGTGGTTTGCAGAAGAGGATGTCTTCCTTAATTGACCCCCAGTAAACGTAACGGACATATACCAGGAGCTGTGCCAGGCCCGCCACGTCTGTTGACTCATCCAGCTGTAACGCATAGAATTCACTGGCTTGTATGCGAAGCAGTACTTGTTTCAAAACATATCCTGCCATGTCACTGATGCGTCGTGAAACAGTGTTGTTTGTATAGTTGTCTGTATAGTTTTTTGCATTGTCCCAGCCATATCCGCGGCAGCAGGAAGAATTAAGTCCTCCACAATAGTATGGTGCCTGCCTGTCCTAGCCACTCGGTAGCTCACCATATAAGACGTTTCTAGCCCCTTCTTATTAATGGTATCTGTTGCTTTTATACACGTCTTACTACTCAAAAGTAGTCTTAATTCTCGCTCAAAAAACTCCTGTGGCTTATTTTTCAAATTGACACGTTTTGTTTCTAAATGTCTGCACAAGAGTGAAGGTTTCATCGAGTTGTGAGATAGTACTTTTGCACATATAACACACTGTGGCTGAGGAAAGGCACTACTCCCAATATAAGTGAACCCCAAATCAATGTAGTTATTTGCGCCTCTTCGATGGTCCAACGTCCCTGTCTGTTGTTCGGTGGTTTCCCGGGTAAGGGGGCAGTAGCTCTTTGACTGAATCAGATTCACAACTGTCAGTGTCCTTGCTAGCTGGGCTAACAACAAATGTAGAATTACTGATGCTAGCATTGGATGTGCTCGTGGAAGCAGAACAACTTGTGTCGTCGACAGGTGCAGGTGTAGTACTGCTGGTAGTAGCAGTATGTGTTTCTACTTTTTTTAACCATTTATCAATTTTCGAGCAAACTGAATGAGCAGCAGCTACGTTTGGCTACAAACAGACCGTTAATGGAATTCCCGCGAGAGAGTAACAGTTAATGTGATTAGATGTTCATTATTTGACTAGGCTACCTGTATTTGGCATTGTGTTGTTTTTTCGATGAACACTAGAGGGTTTGATTTTATTTTTGCCAGCGAAACTACTCAGGCGAGGAAAAAACCTCACCCAAATGTTTTGCCCCGTTGGAAAATATAAATGGACTGTTTGAAAATGTTATAGTATTCTTTTAAATGTGAATCACATTTTCATTTGGCGTACCTCCGACGGCATTGCGCGTACCCCGGTTTGGGAATACCTGTACTAGAAAGCAGAGTACTTGATGATACGAAATGGAAACAGCATTGTCTATTATTATTTCGTTTTCTGCACTAACCTTAACCACTCGGAATTAATACCTACACTTAACCCTTTCGAGCTGTTTCTGTTTGAACCCTGTAACCACGCGGAATTAATGGGGCAAATATCGACGTTTGTTCATTTACGTCAAATCCCGAAGTGAAACTATGCGATCAGGTGGAATAATTATCATTTTGCGCAAAGAAACTACATTTTAACCAGCCAACAAAGATGCACCAGCCTATCTGGAACTTGCCTGAAATACCAGTCCGTTTCTGGAACCAGACGTTTATACTTCATACAGTCCTTATAGTGTGTCTCGTGTCTTTGGGCCGAGAGGTTTTTATGTTCCGTATCTTTTCTACAGTGTATTTCATATCTCATCTTCATAACAAATGCATTGGGTTTGTTATACTAAGCATGTGTTGTGTGTTTTCTGTCTATTGTGTATGATGCTCTGGTTGAGGTATTGTTAGAGTATTTACTGTCTCTGTTGTGTATGATGCTCTGGTTGAGGTATTGTTAGCGTATTTACTGTCTCTGTTGTGTATGATGCTCTGGTTGAGGTATTGTTAGCGTACTTACTGTCTCTGTTGTGTATGATGCCCTGGTTGAGGTATTGTCAGCGTATTTACTGTCTCTGTTGTGTATGATGCTCTGGTTGAGGTATTGTTAGCGTACTTACTGTCTGTTGTGTATGATGCTCTGGTTGAGGTATTGTTAGAGTATTTACTGTCTCTGTTGTGTAAGATGCCCTGGTTGAGGTATTGTTAGCGTACTTACTGTCTCTGTTGTGTATGATGCCCTGGTTGAGGTATTGTCAGCATATTTACTGTCTCTGTTGTGTATGATGCTCTGGTTGAGGTATTGTCAGCGTATTTACTGTCTCTGTTGTGTATGATGCTCTGGTTGAGGTATTGTCAGCGTATTTACTGTCTCTGTTGTGTATGATGCTCTGGTTGAGGTATTGTTAGCGTACTTACTGTCTGTTGTGTATGATGCTCTGGTTGAGGTATTGTTAGAGTATTTACTGTCTCTGTTGTGTAAGATGCCCTGGTTGAGGTATTGTTAGCGTACTTACTGTCTCTGTTGTGTATGATGCCCTGGTTGAGGTATTGTTAGAGTATTTACTGTCTCTGTTGTGGATGATGCTCCGGTTGAGGTATTGTTAGAGTATTTACTGTCTCTGTTGTGTATGATGCTCTGGTTGAGGTATTGTTAGAGTATTTACTGTCTCTGTTGTGGATGATGCTCTGGTTGAGGTATTGTTAGAGTATTTACTGTCTCTGTTGTGGATGATGCTCCGGTTGAGGTATTGTTAGAGTATTTACTGTCTCTGTTGTGGATGATGCTCCGGTTGAGGTATTGTTAGAGTATTTACTGTCTCTGTTGTGTATGATGCTCTGGTTGAGGTATTGTTAGAGTATTTACTGTCTCTGTTGTGTATGATGCTCTGGTTGAGGTATTGTTAGAGTATTTACTGTCTCTGTTGTGTATGATACTCTGGTTGAGGTATTGTTAGAGTATTTACTGTCTCTGTTGTGTATGATGCTCTGGTTGAGGTATTGTTAGAGTATTTACTGTCTCTGTTGTGTATGATGCTCTGGTTGAGGTATTGTTAGCGTATTTACTGTCTCTGTTGTGGATGATGCTTTGGTTGAGGTATTGTTAGAGTATTTACTGTCTCTGTTGTGTATGATACTCTGGTTGAGGTATTGTTAGAGTATTTACTGTCTCTGTTGTGGATGATGCTCTGGTTGAGGTATTGTTAGAGTATTTACTGTCTCTGTTGTGTATGATGCTCTGGTTGAGGTATTGTTAGCGTATTTACTGTCTCTGTTGTGTAAGATGCCCTGGTTGAGGTATTGTTAGCGTATTTACTGTCTCTGTTGTGTATGATGCTCTGGTTGAGGTATTGTTAGAGTATTTACTGTCTCTGTTGTGTAAGATGCCCTGGTTGAGGTATTGTTAGCGTATTTACTGTCTCTGTTGTGTATGATGCTCTGGTTGAGGTATTGTTAGAGTATTTACTGTCTCTGTTGTGTATGATGCTCTGGTTGAGGTATTGTTAGAGTATTTACTGTCTCTGTTGTGTATGATGCTCTGGTTGAGGTATTGTCAGCGTATTTACTGTCTCTGTTGTGTATGATGCTCTGGTTGAGGTATTGTTAGAGTATTTACTGTCTATCTTTGTTTGCTTTGAGTCTGCCGGTGAAGGGTTCTCCGCTCGTCCTTTTAAAATGCAGGCACCGTCAGAATATTACACCACAGATAATTAATAGAGCCAGCCATAAACAAGCGGCCCTTTAAATTACAACAGACTGGCCCTGCACGCTCTGCTGCCTCTCAGAGCACCCCATCTCCTCCTCTTTCTCCATCACCCCATCCCACTACACCTCCAGCATAAAACACAACAACAGCAACCAGGGAGGTGTGTGTGTGTGTGTGTGTGTGTGTGTGTGTGTGTGTGTGTGTGTGTGTGTGTGTGTGTGTGTGTGTGTGTGTGTGTGTGTGTGTGTGTGTGTGTGTGTGTGTGTGTGTGTGTGTGTGTGTGTGTGCGTGGTCCACGAAAACTTGCCAATGGTCTGAAGTGACGTGATATTTTCACTTTTCTCAGACTTCTTTCTTACTTGAATTGGTCTGAATAGTCTTACTTACTGATTTCAAACGGACAATTATTTTCATAAACACACTTTACCTTGTAACTACTGTCCCGCTTCTGAGAAGGCAGTTGTTTCCTCTGTGTGTGTGGATGGGTGTGAGAGAAATAGAGAGTGAGGTTGAATGTATTTGTGTGTGTGTCTGTTGGTCTGCGTGCCTGACTGTGTGTCTTTGTTTGCGTAATGTTAGAGGAGTGTGTTTCATTAGGCTGTGTTTAATGAGGTAGAACCTGATGTTATTTCAAAAGGCCCACTTCACTCATTGAGAGAGAGGAGAGGGAGAGGAGACACATCAGTCTTGGATCTGAATCCTTATGAATGATCACGTCTAGTTTAAGGGCTTGACTCATCCCTTAGGAGGTAGGTGTTGGGCAGGGGGGTGGATGTGTGTGTTGGGCAGGGGGGTGGATGTGTGTGTTGGGCAGGGGGGTGGATGTTTGTGTTGGGCAGGGGGGTGGATGTTTGTGTTGGGCAGGGGGGAGGATGTGTGTGTTGGGCAGGGGGGTGGATGTGTGTGTTGGGCAGGGGGGTGGATGTGTATGTTGGGCAGGGGGTGGATGTGTGTGTTGGGCAGGGGGGTGGATGTGTATGTTGGGCAGGGGGGTTGATGTGTGTGTTGGGCAGGGGGTGGATGTGTATGTTGGGCAGGGGGTGGATGTTTGTGTTGGGCAGGGGGGTTGATGTGTGTGTTGGGCAGGGGGGTGGATGTGTGTGTTGGGCAGGGGGTGGATGTTTGTGTTGGGCAGGGGGGTTGATGTGTGTGTTGGGCAGGGGGTGGATGTTTGTGTTGGGCAGGGGGGTTGATGTGTGTGTTGGGCAGGGGGGTGGATGTGTGTGTTGGGCAGGGGGATGGATGTGTGTGTTGGGCAGGGGGGTGGATGTGTGTGTTGGGCAGGGGGGTGGATGTGTGTGTTGGGCAGGGGGGTTGATGTGTGTGTTGGGCAGGGGGGTGGATGTGTGTGTTGGGCAGGGGGGTTGATGTGTGTGTTGGGCAGGGGGGTGGATGTGTGTGTTGGGCAGGGGGGTGGATGTGTGATGGTATATGTTTGTAGATGTGTATGTTTATTGATGAAGGAGGATCATTTGTTTACAGTACTTGTCTTTAGTCAACACTACATGTTTACCTGGCTCTCTACTATGTGGGTCATGTATGTTGAGGGGTCATGTATGTTCAGCAGCTAAAATCAGCCTAGCAGTGCATGGCTTGCTAGAAAGAGTAAGCACAGGTTCTGTAATTCCACCTTGCAATGTTTAGCTGGTTAAACCAAGGGATTGACGTGGTATTTCTTGTTAGAGCGAGGTCTGGAGAGTGTCTCGCCATGTGCCATTAGCTCCCTATAGATCTGCCTCTGTAAAGTGGGGGTTAGCTGGCTCTGTGTGTTCGACCGGGCTGCTGTGTGTGTGTTGTTGCGTGTAGCTGTGTGTGTGTTGAGTGTAGCTGTGTGTGTGTGTGTGTTGTTGTGTGTGTGTGTGTGTGTTGTTGAGTGTAGTTGTGTGTGTGTGTTGTTGAGTGTAGCTGTGTGTGTGTGTTGTTGAGTGTAGCTGTGTGTGTGTGTGTGTGTGTGTGTGTGTGTGTGTGTGTGTGTGTGTGTGTGTGTGTGTGTGTGTGTGTGTGTGTGTGTGTGTGTGTGTGTGTGTTGTTGTTGTTGAGTGTAGCTGTGTGTGTGTGTGTGTGTGTTGTTGAGTGTAGTTGTGTGTGTGTGTGTGTGTGTGTGTGTGTGTGTGTGTGTGTGTGTAGCTGTGTGTGTGTGTGTGTGTTGTTGAGTGTAGCTGTGTGTGTGTGTTGTTGAGTGTAACTGTGTGTGTGTGTGTTGTTGAGTGTAGTTGTGTGTGTGTTGTTGAATGTAGTTGTGTGTGTGTGTTGTTGAGTGTAGTTGTGTGTGTGTGTTGTTGAGTGTAGTTGTGTGTGTGTTGTTGAGTGTAGTTGTGTGTGTGTGTGTGTTGTTGAGTGTAGTTGTGTGTGTGTGTGTATTGTTGAGTGTAGTTGTGTGTGTGTGTTGTTGTGTGTGTGTGTTGTTGAGTGTAGCTGTGTGTGTGTGTGTGTGTGTGTGTGTGTGTGTGTGTGTGTGTGTGTGTGTGTGTGTGTGTGTGTGTGTGTGTGTGTGTGTGTGTGTGTGTGTTGTTGAGTGTAACTGTGTGTGTGTGTGTGTGTGTGTGTTGTTGAATGTAGCTGTATGTGTGTTGTTGAATGTAGCTGTGTGTGTTGTTGTTGAATGTAGCTGTGTGTGTGTTGTTGAATGTAGCTGTGTGTGTTGTTGAATGTAGCTGTGTGTGTTGTTGTTGAGTGTAGCTGTGTGTGTGTGTGTGTTGTTGAATGTAGCTGTGTGTGTGTGTTGTTGAGTGTAGCTGTGTGTGTGTTGTTGAATGTAGCTGTGTGTGTGTTCTCTGTGTGTGTGTTGTTGAATGTAGCTGTGTGTGTGTGTGTGTTGTTGAGTGTAGTTGTGTGTGTGTTGTTGAGTGTAGTTGTGTGTGTGTGTGTGTTGTTGAGTGTAGTTGTGTGTGTGTGTGTGTTGTTGAGTGTAGTTGTGTGTGTGTGTTGTTGTGTGTGTGTGTTGTTGAGTGTAGCTGTGTGTGTGTGTGTGTGTGTGTGTGTGTGTGTGTGTGTGTGTGTGTGTGTGTGTGTGTGTGTGTGTGTGTGTGTGTTGTTGAGTGTAACTGTGTGTGTGTGTGTGTGTGTGTGTTGTTGAATGTAGCTGTATGTGTGTTGTTGAATGTAGCTGTGTGTGTTGTTGTTGAATGTAGCTGTGTGTGTGTTGTTGAATGTAGCTGTGTGTGTTGTTGAATGTAGCTGTGTGTGTTGTTGTTGAGTGTAGCTGTGTGTGTGTGTGTGTTGTTGAATGTAGCTGTGTGTGTGTGTTGTTGAGTGTAGCTGTGTGTGTGTTGTTGAATGTAGCTGTGTGTGTGTTCTCTGTGTGTGTGTTGTTGAATGTAGCTGTGTGTGTGTGTGTGTTGTTGAGTGTAGCTGTGTGTGTGTGTTGAATGTAGCTGTGTGTGTGTGTGTGTGTGTGTGTGTGTGTGTTGTTGTTGAGTGTAGCTGTGTGTGTGTTCTCTGTGTGTGTGTGTGTGTTGTTTAGCTGAGTTAGCCGTGGAATCCAGTGGAGTGTTTCTGGCTAATTTGTGTCGAAGCAGGGTTCCTTGGAGAGTGTGTGCGTGGGAGGGGAACAGAGGCCCTCCACGCAGCCCACCTGGGCCTCCGGGGGCCAGGGCCCAGCATCTGGAGGGTGTGTGGGCCCTGAGAGCCTCCTCCAGCCCTCGCTCCGGGACACTCTCAAGGGGACACCAGTCACCCTCTCACCCCTGCTGACGTCAGGCCCTGCTACGCTCAGCACACAGGGGCCAGGCTGGAGGGCCAGGCAGGGCAGGTGACACATGCTCTCAGTGTATGAGCACACATGCCCACACAGTGTATCAAACTCAGAGACAGAAATGTGGTATATTTTAGATAAAGGCTTTATCAAACACTGAGCAACTTAGCCAGCATTACTTCACCTGCCTGTTCTCAGAGATGTCCATCTTACCTAGTTAGAACAGGAATCAAACATTATGTTTTTAGAAGTCTCACAAAGCCATTACTATCTTTATAGAAGTAGCATTTTTATTCACCTTTATTTAAATAGTCCCTGGTGGCAAAGTAATTACAATATAGAAATTAAACACGAATGGTAGGATGTGCAGAAGATGAATTTGCAAGTTGAGATACTGGGGTGCAAAGGAGCATGATAAATAAATAAATACAGAATGGTGATGAGGTAGATTGGATGGGCTATTTACAGATGAGCTATGTACAGGTGCAGTGATCTGTGAGCTGCTCTGACAGCTGGTGCTTAAAGCTAGTGAGGGAGGTAAGAGTCTCCAGCTTCAGAGATTTTTGCAATTCGTTCCAGTCATTGGCAGCAGAGAACTGGAAGGAGAGGCGGCCAAAGGAAGAATTGGCTTTGGGGGTATATCTGAGATATACCTGCTGGAGCGCGTGCTACGGGTGGGTGCTGCTATGGTGACCAGTGAGCTGAGATAAGGCGGGGCTTTACCTAGCAGAGACTTGTAGATGACCTGGAGCCAGTGGGTTTAGCGATGAGTATGAAGTGAGGGCCAGCCAACGAGATCAAACAGGTCGCAGTGGTGGGTAGTATATGGGGCTTTGGTGACAAAACGGATGGCACTGTGATAGACTGCATCCAATTTGTTGAGTAGAGTGTTGGAGGCTATTTTGTAAATGACATCGCCAAAGTCGAAGATCGGTAGGATGGTCAGTTTTACGAGGGTATGTTTGGCAGCATGAGTGAAGGATGCTTTGTTGCGAAATAGGAAGCCGATTCTAGATTTAATTTTGGATTGGAGATGTTTAATGTGAGTCTGGAAGGAGAGTTTACAGTCTAACCAGACACCTAGGTATTTGTAGTTGTCCACATATTCTAAGTCAGAACCGTCCAGAGTAGTGATGCTGGACGGGCGGGCAGGTGCGTGCAGCGATCGGTTGAAGAGCATGAATTTAGTTTTACTTGCATTTAAGAGCAGTTGGAGGCCACTGAAGGAGAGTATGGCATTGAAGCTCGTCTGGAGGTTAGTTAACACAGTGTCCAACGAAGAGGTACACAGAATGGTGTCGTCTGCATAGAGGTGGATCAAAGAATCACTAGCAGCGAGAGCGACATCATTGATGTATACAGAGAAGAGAGTCGGCCCGAGAACCCTGTGGCACCCTCATAGAGACTGCCAGAGGTCTGGACAACAGGCCCTCCGATTTGACATACTGAACTCTATCGGAGAAGTAGTTGGTGAACCAAGCGAGGCAATCATTTGAGAAACCAAGGCTGTTGAGTCTGCCAATAAGAATGTTGTGATTGACAGAGTCGAAAGCCTTGGCCAGGTCGATGAATACGGCTGCACAGTAATGTCTCTTATCGATAGCGGTTACGATATCGTTTAGGACCTTGAGCGTGGCTGAGGTGCACCCATGACCAGCTCTGAAACCAGATTGCATAGCGGAGAAGGTACGGTGAGATTCGAAATGGTCGGTAATCTGTTTGTTAACTTGGCTTTCAAAGACCTTAGAAAGGCAGGGCAGAATAGATATAGGTCTGTAGCAGTTTGGGTCTAGAGTGTCTCCCCCTTTGTAGAGGGGATGACCGCAGCAGCTTTCCAATCTATGGGAATCTCAGACGATACGAAAGAGAGGTTGAACAGGCTAGTAATAAGGGTTGCAATAATTTCGGCAGGTCATTTTAGGTCCAGATTTTGCAGCTCTTTCAGAAGTGGGGGAGGTTTGAGCGAGTTGCTGTGGGGAGCGCAGGGCTGTTGACCGGGGTATGGGTAGCCAGGTGGAAAGCATGACCAGCCGTAGAAAAATGCTTATTGAAATTCTCCATTATTGTGGATTTATCGGTTGTGACAGTGTTTCCTAGCCTCAGTGCAGTGGGCAGCTGGGAAGAGGTGCTCTTATTCTCCATGGACTTTACAGTGTCCCAGAACTTTTTTGACTTTGTACTACAGAATGCACATTTCTAAAGCTAGCCTTAGCTTTCCTAACTGCCTGTGTATATTGGTTCCTAACTTCCCTAAAAAGTTGCATATCACTGGGGCTATTCGATGCTAATGCAGAACGTCACAGGATGTTTTTGTGCTGGTCAAGGGCAGACAGGTCTGGAGTGAACCAAGGGCTATATCTATGCCTAGTTCAAATTTTTTTTTAATGGAGCATGCTTATTTAAGATGGTGAGGAAATTACTTTTAAAGAATAACCAGGCATCCTCTACTGACGGGATGAGGTCAATGTCATTCCAGGATACCCCGGCCAGGTCAATTAGAAAGGCCTGTTCGCAGAAGTGTTTTAGGGAGCGTTTGACAGTGATGAAGGGTGGTCGTTTGACCGCAGATCCATTACGGATGCAGGCAATGAGGCAGTGATCGCTGAGATCTTGGTTGAAAACAGCAGAGGTGTATTTGGAGGGCGAGTTAGTTAGGATGATATCTATGAGGGTGCCCGTGTTTACGGATTTTGGGTTGTACCTGGTAGGTTCATTGATAATTTGTGTGAGATTGAGGGCATCAAGCTTAGATTGTAGGATGGCCGCGGTGTTTTAAGCATGTCCCAGTTTAGGTCACCTAGCAGAACGAGCTCAGAAGATAGATGGGTGGCAATCAATTCACATATAGTGTCCAGGGCACAGCTGGGGGCAGAGGGTGGTCTATAGCTTGCGGCAACGGTGAGAGACTTGTTTCTGGAAAGGTGAATTTTTTGAAGTAAAAGCTTGAATTGTTTCGGTACAGACCTGTATAGTAAGATAGAACTCTGCAGGCTATCTCTGCAGTAGATTGCAACACCGCCCCCTTTGGCAGTTCTATCTTGGCGGAAAATGTTATAGTTAGGGGTGGAAATTTCAGGGTTTTTGGTGGTTTTCCTAAGCCAGGATTCAGACACGGCTAAGACATCCGGGTTGGCAGAATGTGCTAAAGCAGTGAATAAAGCAAACTTAGGGAGTAGGCTTCCTAGCCCTAGCCGGGAGATCGGTCTAGCATGGGCTATCCCCAGGCTAGTTGGTGCTTGCTCCTGGATGGAAACGTTAGCCAGGAGTAGTCAACCCGGGTTGCGGTTAGCTAGCTGCCATGATCCAGATGAAAGGGTTCAGAGTTTGCGGTAGGAATCCGGGGACATGGAGAGAAAAATAGGTCCGGTATGCTCCGGTTTGAAACGCGTTGTACGAACTGGCGAGAGCTTTCCGAGCTAAAGGTTACCTGACTGATAGCTGGTAGCTAGTTAGCTAGCTAGCTTCAGTTGAGGTATTCCAGTTCGGAGGTAAATAGAAATATTTTAGGAAAATAAAAAACAGATCCACACCACATTGGGTGAGGCGGGTTGCAGGAGAGTATTTTGAAGTTGAGGTTTAGGAAAGAAAATGAAAAAGAACGCAAAGAAAAAGATCTAAAAAGATATATACATGGGACAAGACAAGACAAAGACAAAGACGTCTGACTGCTACGCCATCTTGGATTGATTTCAACACAGTTCCATTCGTTTTCACTGCAGCCTCGTTTGAATGCTGCGGTTGTGCAAATTTGTACGGAATGGTGTTAGTCAACAGTACTATAGTTAGCTAGCACTGGACAACTTTAGCTACAACAACTATGCCCTAGCTACTGTTGCTAGCTAGGTTTAGCGTTCATACTGCATTTAGAGTAAATATCGGGTAAATTAGACCTGTGAATTATAGGTAGTAAAGTACATTACCCTTTTGTGATAAGAGCATAACGTTTTAATCTCCAGTGTCAACGACGTTCTTCTGAGAAAAAGGGACGCACACCTTTTCATAACCTGCGCCATGTTTTAAGCACAGATAGAACAATGAGGGAGACATATCCCAAACGCCTCACCTGCTGTCACCTGCTCTGACCGTCGCGGACCCAGCAGCTCCCTAAGGAGTAGTTGGACAGTTACACTGGCCTGCATCCCAAATGCCACCATACTCAGTGCCCTATGGGCCCTGGTCAAAAGTAGTGCACTATAAAGTGTGGCATTTGGGATGCAGTGGCCATTTAGCATCGTGTTCTCAACCTGGCACCAAGCATCCCCCTGAGGGTTTGTAAACGTTTCCCTCTGCTAACCACTGGTGCTCAGACTCAAGTCACTCAGCTCAGTGGTAGAGTTACACTACTTTGCCATACCGAATTGTGACAGCCAAGCATGGCTTTTTAGACCAAGTGACTGCTGTATGTACTGTGCGCTACAGTTCTGACACATTAACATGACTATAACTGCGTTTTTTATCGACAAACACTCTCATGTATTTCAATGCCATACTCAGGAAACATTTTGCAACTTTTAGGATCTGAAATGCATTTTTTCCCTGACTACATTTCCAGTTCATTTGTTAAGTTCCCCCATAATGACACATGTTCAGTGGAGCTTGTTCGCCACAGTCAGGAAAGCTATTTGCATGTTAATGTCCTCGCCATCGTGGCTCTATTAAGCAGCATTTGGATGTTTGATATCTGCGTTAACTTCCACTGGCAGAGCAGAGGCAGCATCTGACTGAGCAGGCTGCTCAACAGCAGAGCTCTTTGCCCAAAGTCATTTTTAAAGTGCTGGAAAAGAGCACAGAACTCCTTGAGTGTGAAAGGCCCTCCATGGAGATATGAGTGTGTGTGTGTGTGTGTGTCTGTGTGTGTGTGTGTGTGTGTGTGTGTGTGTGAGATGAGTTTCGTTTCACAGAGAAGGGGATAATAAGCACTTTGGCAAGCACACCAGTGGAGCGACGTGAGCTGTTTAGCAACAGGCTATTGTTGTGAACGGACCTTACCTGATTTCCTATTATACTGTTCATTTCCATGACTTACACTTGAACATTGACTTTACATGAATAAAACCGAAACATTACAAAAACTGTTTATGAATAAAATACATTATATGGAGACTGACACCCCATAAGCACTTAGAATGATAAACACTTCACTTCCCAACTCACCCCCCTGGTAAGAAGCATAGGATTCCGTCTGTGTACAGTTCTACAGTCAATCATGTTTTTACTGGACTGGTGTGGCGGCCATGTTGTTTCTTGACTGTGCATACCCATTTATAAGACAGCTGTGTGATCCAGTCACATTCACTATACACACAGTACTGGAACTCCCACCACAATATTTGGGCTTTAGAATGAAAGAGATGAACACAGGACGCTTTCACTACTTGAGAACCTGTGGCCCCTCTCAGACCTCTGCTGGAGGGATGAATTGAGATTTGGTCCTCGTACAGGAGCTTTTCCGTGTGGTAAAGTGTGGTCGAGGCAGAGATGATAAATACACATTTCTTCCTTATCAAGAAACCTTAAAAGTACAAAGAACAGGACGGCCTCGTTCTCTCACAGACACGGACGAACGTACACACTCACATTTGAAATACTTCATTTCAATCCACAGATCATGTTACATTCAAGAAGGATTCAACCATTTCAGAGGTCTTTGTATACTTTGACTCTTAGACACACACACACACACACACACACACACACACACACACACACACACACACACACACACACACACACACACACACACACACACACACACACACACACACACACACACACACACACGCACACACACACACACACACATCATAATCATTCCATTTGTGTTTTCAAGAAAAGTTAGGTAAAATATATTTTCTTTCTTCATCTTCCACTCTCACACACACAATCCTCCTCAGTCAGAGTCCTGCTAGTCTTAGCCTCTGGTGTGTGTTGACACTCCAAACTGCCTGCTGACACTGTTCACAATACGCCCTCTGTAAGTGTGTGTGTGTGTGCATGCTCGCGTGCGTCTGTGTGCGTGTGTGTGGCTGCATGTGTTTTTGTATAATATGACTCATACCACTAGTTTCCAGTCCTCTCTTACACATTCACGTATTTATATATTTTCCTAATTTTAAGGAAAATAGGTTTTTACAGTTCATGAGTGCTGCACATATACCTCCTGTAATATAACATCCCTATCCACAATCCTCTCCTGTCTGTACCACACTAGATTCCACCCCTGGTCCAACCAATAGGCTTTCAACCTTTTTATTGGGGTCATCTTCCATTGTCTCATTCACAGCTAGCTCTGTATAAACCTCCATTATAAACTGAGTGGTTCGAGCCCTGAATGCTGATTGGCTGACAGCCATGGTATATCATGCCACGGTCGTATATCACAGGTATGACAAAACCTGTATTTTACTGCTCTGATTACGTTGGTAACCAGTTTATAATAGCAGTAAGGCACCTCGGGGGATATATGATATATGGCCGATATACTGTACCACGGCTAAGGACTGTGTCTAGGTACTCCGCGTTGCATCGTGGGAAAGAACAGCACTTAGCCGTGGCATATTGGCTATATACCACACCCCCTCAGGCCTTATTGCTTCATTCTAAAAGACGAAGAGAACGTTCTACACTCAACATATAGAGTGAGCGGTGCTGGCTACACTGGCCAGGCTTGGAAAAGAGTTCTTCTACGACCCCTATTCCCAGAATGTCTGTTCCGTCTCATACGAAAGCTATCTGGTTGTATATATAGACCGCTAAACGCTTTCCTAAAATACAGAGTGAGACTCGTCTGGGGAAATGTCAATACAGTCTTCTACTCCAGTTTAATCTGATTCTGGCTACGGATAGAGAATGTAATAACCATCACAATGATTGGAGTGATTCACTCCCTACACTTAATCCAGCCGCTATTTTATTATTGTGTGTGTGTGTGGGTCTAATCCACCTAAAATAATCTCCATGGAGCACGACAGGGTTGGCTGGGGTTTGGCAGTGTCGAGGCGGTAGTATCCATGTGTCACAGTTGCTAATGGTGGCTGGACAGCAGACGTGTCCGTGTGTGTGCGTGCGTATGTGTGTGTTACAGACCCAAGGGGGAAAAGTCCCTGTCGATATCTCCCAATGGAATTCTATTCCACCTCCTGTCTAGCGGTAAAGCTAGGCGCTGATTGATACAGTCCGGGGTCTCTGGTTTGGTCAGGGTGCTGTAACAATAGATCAGTATGATAACATTACGAGACTCTTGGTTTTCTCTCAGGGTTTTCACTTCATTTACCAAAGGGGTTGTTTTCACCCACAGACTCAAGCAGCATCTCATCACTTCAGATATCTCTTTGTCAGTGTAGACTGACTTACCGCAGCTGGCACTGATTCATCTGGTCAATTTAGGTTGTCAATGTCTGACTACATTACTGTGTGTGAGTCTAGGAGCGTGGTGTGTGTGTGAGTGTAGGAGCGTGGTGTGTGTGAGTGTAGGAGCGTGGTGTGTGTGTGAGTGTAGGAGCGTGGTGTGTGTGTGAGTGTAGGAGCGTGGTGTGTGTGTGAGTGTAGGAGCGTGGTGTGTGTGTGAGTGTAGGAGCGTGGTGTGTGTGTGAGTGTAGGAGCGTGGTGTGTGTGTGTGAGTGTAGGAGCGTGGTGTGTGTGTGAGTGTAGGAGCGTGGTGTGTGTGTGAGTGTAGGAGCGTGGTGTGTGTGTGAGTGTAGGAGCGTGGTGTGTGTGTGAGTGTAGGTGTGTGTGAGTGTAGGAGCGTGGTGTGTGTGAGTGTAGGAGCGTGGTGTGTAGGAGCGTGGTGTGTGTAAGTGTAGGAGCGTGGTGTGTGTGAGTGTAGGAGCGTGGTGTGTGTGAGTGTAGGAGCGTGGTGTGCGTGAGTCTAGGAGCGTGGTGTGCGTGCGTGTAGGAGCGTGGTGTGCGTGAGTGTAGGAGCGTGGTGTGCGTGAGTGTAGGAGCATGGTGTGCGTGAGTGTAGGAGCGTGGTGTGTGTGAGTGTAGGAGCGTGGTGTGCGTCAGTGTAGGAGCGTGGTGTGCGTGAGTCTAGGAGCGTGGTGTGCGTGAGTGTAGGAGAGTGGTGTGCGTGAGTGTAGGAGCGTGGTGTGCGTGAGTGTAGGAGCGTGGTGTGCGTGAGTGTAAGAGCGTGGTGTGCGTGAGTGTAAGAGCGTGGTGTGCGTGAGTCTAGGAGCGTGGTGTGCGTGAGTGTAGGAGCGTGGTGTGCGTGAGTGTAGGAGCGTGGTGTGCGTGAGTCTAGGAGCGTGGTGTGCGTGAGTGTAGGAGCGTGGTGTGCGTGAGTGTAGGAGCGTGGTGTGCGTGAGTCTAGGAGCGTGGTGTGCGTGAGTGTAGGAGCGTGGTGTGCGTGAGTGTAGGAGCGTGGTGTGCGTGAGTCTAGGAGCGTGGTGTGCGTGAGTCTAGGAGCGTGGTGTGCGTGAGTGTAGGAGCGTGGTGTGTGTGAGTGTAGGAGCGTGGTGTGCGTGAGTCTAGGAGCGTGGTGTGCGTGAGTCTAGGAGCGTGGTGTGCGTGAGTGTAAGAGCGTGGTGTGTGTGAGTGTAGGAGCGTGGTGTGCGTGAGTCTAGGAGCGTGGTGTGCGTGAGTGTAGGAGCGTGGTGTGCGTGAGTGTAGGAGTGTGGTGTGCGTGAGTGTAGGAGCGTGGTGTGTGTGAGTGTAGGAGCGTGGTGTGCGTGAGTGTAGGAGCATGGTGTGCGTGAGTGTAGGAGCGTGGTGTGTGTGAGTCTAGGAGCGTGGTGTGCGTGAGTCTAGGAGCGTGGTGTGCGTGAGTGTAGGAGCGTGGTGTGTGTGAGTGTAGGAGCGTGGTGTGCGTGAGTCTAGGAGCGTGGTGTGCGTGAGTGTAGGAGCGTGGTGTGTGTGAGTCTAGGAGCGTGGTGTGCGTGAGTGTAGGAGCGTGGTGTGCGTGAGTCTAGGAGAGTGGTGTGCGTGAGTCTAGGAGCGTGGTGTGCGTGAGTGTAGGAGCGTGGTGTGTGTGAGTCTAGGAGCGTGGTGTGTGTGAGTCTAGGAGAGTGGTGTGCGTGAGTCTAGGAGCGTGGTGTGCGTGAGTGTAGGAGCGTGGTGTGTGTGAGTCTAGGAGCGTGGTGTGCTTGAGTGTAGGAGCGTGGTGTGCGTGAGTCTAGGAGCGTGGTGTGCGTGAGTGTAGGAGCGTGGTGTGCGTGAGTCTAGGAGCGTGGTGTGCGTGAGTCTAGGAGCGTGGTGTGCGTGAGTCTAGGAGCGTGGTGTGCGTGAGTCTAGGAGCGTGGTGTGCGTGAGTCTAGGAGCGTGGTGTGCGTGAGTCTAGGAGCGTGGTGTGCGTGAGTGTAGGAGCGTGGTGTGCGTGAGTCTAGGAGCGTGGTGTGCGTGAGTGTAGGAGCGTGGTGTGCGTGAGTGTAGGAGCGTGGTGTGCGTGAGTGTAGGAGCGTGGTGTGCGTGAGTCTAGGAGCGTGGTGTGCGTGAGTCTAGGAGCGTGGTGTGCGTGAGTGTAAGAGCGTGGTGTGCGTGAGTGTAGGAGCGTTGTGTGTGTGAGTGTAAGAGCGTGGTGTGCGTGAGTGTAGGAGTGTGGTGTGCGTGAGTGTAGGAGCGTGGTGTGTGTGAGTGTAGGAGCGTGGTGTGCGTGAGTGTAGGAGCATGGTGTGCGTGAGTGTAGGAGCGTGGTGTGTGTGAGTCTAGGAGCGTGGTGTGCGTGAGTCTAGGAGCGTGGTGTGCGTGAGTGTAGGAGCGTGGTGTGTGTGAGTCTAGGAGCGTGGTGTGCTTGAGTGTAGGAGCGTGGTGTGCGTGAGTGTAGGAGCGTGGTGTGCGTGAGTGTAGGAGCATGGTGTGCGTGAGTGTAGGAGCGTGGTGTGTGTGAGTCTAGGAGCGTGGTGTGCGTGAGTCTAGGAGCGTGGTGTGCGTGAGTCTAGGAGCGTGGTGTGCGTGAGTGTAGGAGCGTGGTGTGCGTGAGTCTAGGAGCGTGGTGTGCGTGAGTGTAGGAGCGTGGTGTGTGTGAGTCTAGGAGCGTGGTGTGCTTGAGTGTAGGAGCGTGGTGTGCGTGAGTCTAGGAGCGTGGTGTGCGTGAGTGTAGGAGCGTGGTGTGCGTGAGTCTAGGAGCGTGGTGTGCGTGAGTCTAGGAGCGTGGTGTGCGTGAGTCTAGGAGCGTGGTGTGCGTGAGTCTAGGAGCGTGGTGTGCGTGAGTCTAGGAGCGTGGTGTGCGTGAGTCTAGGAGCGTGGTGTGCGTGAGTGTAGGAGCGTGGTGTGCGTGAGTCTAGGAGCGTGGTGTGCGTGAGTGTAGGAGCGTGGTGTGCGTGAGTGTAGGAGCGTGGTGTGTGTGAGTGTAGGAGCGTTGTGTGTGTGAGTGTAAGAGCGTGGTGTGTGTGAGTGTAGGAGCGTGGTGTGCGTGAGTGTAGGAGCGTGGTGTGTGTGAGTGTAAGAGCGTGGTGTGCGTGAGTGTAGGAGCGTTGTGTGTGTGAGTGTAAGAGCGTGGTGTGTGTGAGTGTAGGAGCGTGGTGTGCGTGAGTGTAGGAGCGTGGTGTGTGTGAGTGTAAGAGCGTGGTGTGTGTGAGTGTAGGAGCGTGGTGTGCGTGAGTGTAGGAGCTTGGTGTGCGTGAGTGTAAGAGCGTGGTGTGTGTGAGTGTAAGAGCGTGGTGTGCGTGAGTGTAAGAGCGTGGTGTGCGTGAGTGTAGGAGCGTGGTGTGCGTGAGTGTAAGAGCGTGGTGTGTGTGAGTGTAAGAGCGTGGTGTGCGTGAGTGTAAGAGCGTGGTGTGCGTGAGTGTAAGAGCGTGGTGTGCGTGAGTGTAAGAGCGTGGTGTGTGTGAGTGTAAGAGCGTGGTGTGTGTGAGTGTAGGAGCGTGGTGTGCGTGAGTGTCGGAGCGTGGTGTGTGTGATCAGCTGCCCTCCACAGCCATCTCCCTTCTCCTATATCCCAGGCAGGCGGGCCCAGGCAGCACAGCAGGTGCCCTCCCCATTGACTGGCATGTTAATCAAGTGGGATTAGGATTCAGTGAGTACAAATGTGATGGAAAAGAGTTTGAATTACATGCTAAGCCCCTCTGCCCACTAATCCACCGTCCTACGCTCACATATGTCACCCACGGGGTGAGGACTGAGAGGGAGTATGTGTTATTGTGACCCCTACCTAGCCTCCTGGTATCACACGATCACACACACACACATGGACACGCACACACACACGCACCCGCACTCACATTCCCATTCACTGGCCTCTACGCACTCATCCACTCTCACATTAGGTCATCCACTCTCACATTAGGTCATCCACTCTCACATTAGGTCATCCACTCTCACATTAGGTCATCCCCTCGGAATGACATCATCTGCTTATGGAAGTGCCTCTAAATACACACATTAGTTAACAAGCACGGCAACATGGCTGTGGTATGGAGGGAGCGAGGGAGGGACTCCTGGCATTGAGTGATATCTAATCAACGTGTTTGTCCCACAGAGACAGTGACGCGAGGAGCGGGAGGGGGACACACTTTTCCTCTCCAAAGCAATAGATCAGTATCTCTCAAGGACAGTTCACCCTCACACCCATCACACACAGTAAATACCCTGACAGACAGTCACAGCACCAAGAGCACCGCGCCCCACCGGGACAGTTGTTCTTACCGTTTACCTGTCACTTTAAAGCCCTCTCCTCATCTCTCCTCACCTCTCCTCATCTCTCCTCATCTCTCCTCATCTCTCCTCATCTCTCCTCATCTCTCCTCATCTCTCCTCATCTCTCCTCATCTCTCATCATCTATCCTCTCGCTTGTTGTATTCCTGCTCCCTTGTTTTAGACTGAGCAACATCCTCCACTGCAGTTTTGCATCCTATTACTAGAGTGACAAACTATTTTAGTATGTTGTGAGAGGTAAGCTGCTTTCTCTAAATCCACCCTGATCCCTCCAGTTAATAGAAGCTAGGCAAAACAAGTAGCATCCTCTCTTTCTCATTCTCTCTCTTTCTTTCTCTCTCTCTTTCTATCTATCTCTCTCTCTATCTTTCTCTCTCTCTCACTTTCTCGTTCTCTTTCTCTCTCACTTTCTCGTTCTCTTTCTATTTCTCTCTCTCTCTCTTTCTATCTATCTCTCTCTCCATCTTTCTTTCTCTCTCACTTTCTCTCTCTCTCTCTCTCTCTCTCGCTCTCTCTCTCTCTCTCTCTCTCTCTCTCTCTCTCTCTCTCTCTCTCTCTCTCTCTCTCTCTCTCTCTCTCTCTTACTCACTCACTCACTCACTCACTCACACACACACACACACACACACACAGCCCTGGTGAACAGACTCGGCGAGGGCCATTTGTAGTGACAGCGTGGCCCATCCCATGCTGGTGCTCGGTGACTGTCCTCTGTGGAGGCGAGGGTAATTATCTTTCACACACCATTACCCCTCCTGATCTCCTCATCTTCCCCCTGTGTGTATTCACCATCAGGACTAGCCAATCAGAGACACTCATCTACTTCCTGTTTCTATTCACCACCAGGACTAGCCAAACAGAGACCCTCATCAACACAGAGACACTCTACAATCTTAGAAAAAAGGGTTCTACCTGGAACCAAAAAGGGTTCTTCAAATGCTAATGAACCCGTTATTGTTCTAGATAGCACCTTTTAATAAGAGTGTACCACAGATCCAACTCTATCTATGAGGATGACACTACAGCTGTATGTCATCTGTCTGTCTGGACACCTGCCCCTGCCACCCCTCTCTCTTTCTCCCCCTTTCCCTCTATCCCTCTCCCTTTCCCTCTCTCTCTCCCTCCATCCAAACATGGAGATGGAGCAGAAACCGTCTACAGCCCATTTCCTAATGGAGATAAGAGGCTGTCTCCTGTCGTCGTTCAGCAGCCGTCAGGAGCGTGTTATCAGTGTTAGAGCACACTAGGTCATTCTGACCCTGTTGTCAATCTCTCCTTCCTGGAGTACTGGTAGTAATATGCTTCAATGAGGTTATTATGATGGAGGGGCAGGCAGGGTATTACCAGAGTCCTGGGAACAGGATTGGACTGTTCTCTATGTTAAGGGGGATGGGCTGGCTACGACTTGTTTATTGGTGGAGAGTGGGAGACGTTCTAATCTTGGGACTGTTATTATGAGCATATGGATTGGAGACTCATCTCACCATCATCATTATCATCATTATCATCATTACAATTGTTTCTCTTGTCGTCCCCCTATTATATTTTCCACCATTTGACCTGTTGTTAAAATGGGGTTTATGAATAATATTGAATTGAAGTGTTGATATTTTGTCTGCGCTGGGTTGGTCGGGACAGGGTGGGAGTGAGATGTGACTCCTCTGGCGTCTGCTGTGAGGCCAGGCGGAAGTCTTCTCCCCTCTCTAACCAGCGTGTGTCATATACAGGACAGTCTGACCCACACAACAATGTCCGGCGTTTGTGTTTGTGCATCTGTTTTGGTCAGTGTGTTTTTACCTCTGACCTCTGGTGTGACACACTGACATCCTTGCTCGTCTCCACAGCCTGAGGGGATCCATCAATCCCTCTACAGACCAAACAGCCTGAGCCTGTCTGGGTGGAAGCCAAGACGTTAAGGTGAGAGAGTGACCCTGTGAAGGAGAGACCTCACCTTCCTGAAAAGCCACAATGCCCTGAGCAATGTCCACACCTTCTCTCTTTCTCTTTCTCTGTCTCACACACACATACACACACACACACACATACACACACACACCTTGCTGTCACCTCTGTCCACCGCCTCCAGACAGTAGTACTACTAGTCCTATCCCAGGAAATACCTGCATCACCATGCTGCGTATCAGTGCCAGTCTGGACCCGTATCACATTCTAATATAACCATCAGTATCACTTCTGGTTTATCAGAGCTCTGCCAGACTAATAGCTCCTGCCCATGAATATTGATAGACATGGCTTGTGTTACATGGATGGGCAGGGTACCATGGTACTGAGTGACGGATGAGCTCCAGGTATCCCTGTCGAGTCCCTACCATTGGGACAAGTGTCGTGTGATACGCTGTGTACCGGAACAGATACACAACACAAGGTACAGTACACTGTCTTTACATAAAGAGCATAGGCACCAGTGCCCTGGAGGAGGATGACCTACGATACTGAGATCTGTGGTGTTGACATTGAGATTGACTATTTTCCAACTCGTGTCGTAGTGACTGACAGTTCTATGGTGGGGATGGACGTGTTGTTATTAATAGGCTGGAATTGTGAGTGGCAATATGATTGATTTGCACCTGACCCAGCAGGGGCATAAGACATTAACGCACGCACGCACACACACACACACACACTATATTAGCCTGGTTTGACAATGTTAATAGGCTCCTGGAGATCTCTTTCCAACTGAGTTCTGAGGGAAAAGGTGCTCCAGCTATGTGCTCAGTCGGGGGGGGGGGGGGGGGGTGCGTGCATGTGCATGGCTCTTATGGAGGGTTACAGACAGTCCTGTCAGCACCCGTTCACTCCTTTATTCACACACCAGCTGAGCTTAACACGTATCCCTACACCTCATACCCCTACCCCCAGGGTTAGGTAGGTCACTTTGGATCACCCCAACTCAGTAACGTAATCTGATTACTTTCAGTTACTTTTGGATTACTTTTCCTTTAAGAGGCATTAGAAGAAGACAAAAAGTATCCATCAAACGCATTTGGTGTGTCATCATAGTGGTCTCTGGTCTCTGATTCGCTCAGGTGGAACAAACTTGAACTTGCGCCTTTTTTAAATGCTGGATTAATTGTCATTGAGAAAACAGAAAGGTGTCATAATGTCCATAAAAGTAATCCACAAAGTAATCATCCAGTTTTCCAAAAGTATCTGTAATCCGATTGAAGTTTTTTGGAATCAGATTACATGTAGCCTAATAAGTTACTCCCCATCCCTGCCTACCCCTCAGACTCACCTTTCAGCATTCCTCAGGGGGCAGGTCACATTTCAGTCATTTAGCAGAGCAACTTACAGTGGTGAGTGATACAGTTGTGTACTTTTTTCCCATATTGGTCCCCCGTGAGAATCGAACCCACAGCCCTGGCGTTACACCCCCTATTCTCTACTAACTGAGCCATTTAGTTGGTTCGGAGGGGGCATCATACATCAATGTTGGGCACAGTGGCTGCCAGGGCAGACCAGGGCAACCAGCATACCTCATTTACTGTGTTGTACTGTACCTCCTGCTAGAGCTCCTACAGCTGTTGACCTTTTGACCTGCTGGTAGGATGGGTTTACACAGGCACAGCCGCTGACTGTGGAATGTTCTCGATCGAGTCCACTGACTACTCACAGGTCAGAATCACAGGTCAGAGGTCTTCCTTGTGGTTTTGTTGGGCTCATTGGTGTGTGTATATGTGTCTGTATGCAGTGTAGGAGTTTTTCTGTATGCTGTGCTAGTTGGTGTATTTATGTGAACACACTCAATCACTGAGCAAGTTCTAGTAGGACCACAGTAGTATGTCTCTAGCCGTATGTAGCATGACCCTGACGTGATGGGGCGGCAGTGGTTAGAGCGTTGGACTAGTAACTGAAAAGTTGCAAGATCGAATCCACTGAGCTGACAAGGTACAAAATCTGTCGTTCTGCCCCTGAACAAGGCAGTTAACCCACTGTTGCTGGGCCGTCATTGAAAATATGAATGTGTTCTTAACTGACCTGCCTAGTTAAATAAAAAATAAAATGATAGGAGAGTTCCTGTGACCCAGGTACCACACATGTTATCGCTGTGGGATTTACGAGGTGAACGTGTGAACAGTCAGAGCAAATCTGTTCACGTGTTGCTCTGCTCGGTCTTCTTCAGCCCCGGCCAGTGTTTATGGCCTGCTAGGCATGGCTCCAGCCACACTGTCTGTCTGCTGTCTTACACTGTGAGGATGTGTGTGCTGTCTGTGTACTCTGCCACTTGCAGTATAAGACAGTGAGCTGTATGACATGACTGCCACACAGTCATGGTCAAGTGTACTCAGTGACTCTGGGTTGTGGGTGTGTGTATATATTCAGCTATACACACACACACACACACGTTCCATGTTCCCTGCACAGTGGTATAAGCCATCCATACTGTAGAATTTGTCCAGAAGCTACCAGACAGACACAAGACCTGGCAGAGGAGACCCAACACTCTCGACCGCCTGGCTGTGTACCTTCATTGTCTTCTCTTCTTATTCTCTCTACTCTCTCTCTATTTCTCTATGCTCTCTCTCTATTTCTCTCTGCTCTCTCTCTATTTCTCACTACTCCCTCTCTATTTCTCTCTACTCTCTCTATTTCTCTCTACTCTCTCTATTCCTCTCTACTCTCTCTATTTCTCTCTACTCTCTCTATTTCTCTCTGCTCTCTCTCTATTTCTCACTACTCTCTCTATTTCTATTTCTCTCTACTCTCTCTATTTCTCTCTACTCTCTCTATTTCTCTCTACTCTCTCTATTTCTATTTCTCTCTACTCTCTCTATTTCTATTTCTCTCTACTCTCTCTATTTCTCTCTACTCTCTTTCCTTATTCTCTCTACTCTCTCTATTTCTCTCTATCTTCCTCTCAATTTCTCTCTCTCCCCCCTCTCCTCCATCTTTCTCTCCCCCTCTCTCATCTCTCTCTCCCCTTCTCTATCCCCCTCTCTCCATCTATCTCTTTCTCTCTCTTTCGCTCGCTTTCTGTCTCTCTCTCCGTCTCTCTCTCTCTGTCTCTCTCCAGGGTTTGATTGCGGAGGAAGCAGAGTTCGGCTCTGATTGCTGTGTCTTTGTTAGGCACAGCGTGGAGCCTCAGGACATGAGAAATAAAGCAGCCCTATCTTTAGCCGCTAGCTAGCGCCCAGAAGCATAGCCCTCATTATAGGATCTCAGCACGCTCTGTACACACGTTCAACTAGCCAGCTTCATACTGTACGTGTTATGTCCAATGTTAGCTGTTGGAATACTAGCCAATCCCTTTTTATACAACTTCCTTTCTTTAGGTTGTCCAATCATGCTGTGGGCATCCACATATGGCCTGTCCAGAGCAAGAAACAGTCACCTATCTAACAGATGTAGAATCTTAATTTGATCACCCTGTTGCAGGAGAACTTCTCTGCAATGCAGGACATTTAAAACTTAGTGTAGTGTATTTGATGTTTGAACAGGCTTCTGAAGTTAATCATTTCCACTTTGACTTGATTTTACCCCATCAACCCCTACAAAAATGTCCATTAATAATAATCCACATTTGAAATTATATTTCCTATTGCTGCTGTCACGCTCGTCGTAACGAGTCGACCAAGGCGCAGCGGGAATAGAGTTCCACATATTTTTAATGAACTGAAACTCGCCAAAACAAAACAATAAAGCATAAACGAAACGTGAAGCTGCTGGTGTGCACTCAGGCAACTCAATGTAGACAAGATCGCACGAATACCAATGTGGAAATGGCTGCCTAAATAGGATCCCCAATCAGAGACAACGATAAACAGCTGCCTCTGATTGGGAACCATATCAGGCCACCATAGAATTACAAAAAACACCTAGATGACCACCCAAGTCAGTATCACGCCCCAACCAACACAGAGAAAAACAGCTTACTATGGTCAGGGCGTGACAGCTGCAGGATTATTTTCATGCTGTAACAAACTGGCTCAAATTACAATCCTACAGCTGTACATTTAGTTCATTTATTTAGCACATAAAAAAAGGAAACATCATACATAGAAAACGTGAAACAGTAAAGTGCACGGGGACGAGATAAACCCTAGAGGGCCTCTGCTCATTAGTGTTGGTACGAGATAGCTTTAGCCTTTAGTCAGCTTGGGTTTCCATTAGCTACCATATTTGACATGTGTTTGACATACGGCTGGGTGATAGGACTCACTGTAAGGGTGTCTATGTGATATAACAAGCATGGTGAGAGTTAGTGTGAGGGGGAATATGTGATCTGACACCGCTGGTACAGGGTCGGTGGTGGTGAGAGAGAGTCGGTGGCATTGATATATGATGCCAGTGTTAATGTGTTTATGGAGCCAGTTGAAATGAACTCAGTGGGGATTTGATGGTTCACGTCCATGCTGTACACTCTGCCATGTCCATTATAGCCCCATCTCTCTCGCTCTCTTCTCCCATCCCCCTCTCACACCATCTATCTTTATCTCTGTCCCCCGATCACTTTCTCATTTGCCATACCCTCCCATCTCTCTGTTGCTCTCTTTTAACTTGCTCCATCTCTCTCAATCTCTTTAACCCCCCCGTCTCTATCTCTCCCTCTGCCCTTTGTCTGTTCGCCATGTAGCTTGGCAACACAAATACAGCGTTCCTAATTCAGGGCCCTAAGCAGATAATCCTTCCCAGGATGGTCCCCCCCCCCCCCCCCCCATCCTCGCTGGCATGGGGGTTAGAGGGGGCAGAGGGAGGGAGGGAGGGGGTTGCAGGGGAGGCATTCTAGCCCGGAAGATCAGGAGGGCCTGCTGCATGCCAACACCCCAGCTGATCCCATGGCCAAAGGGCTGCTGGCATGGCCCGGGGCACACTCCTCAAAACAAGCACGGCACGCTCATACAGACATGTGGCGCTTGTGCACACACACACACACACACACACACACACACACACACACACACACACACACACACACACACACACACACACACACACACACACACACACACACACACACACACACACACACACACAGGCGCGCTGATACAGCACTTTAAGGGACGCCATTAAGCACGTCGTCTCTCTGCATTCAGCCGGCGTGCAACCTCTCACTTCTCCTCCGAGACCGGTTCCCCGGCACGTGCGCATGCGTGTGTGCACTATCAACGTCCTCTCGTAAACACACTGGGAGCAGACTTGAGTGAATTACAGTGGTTAAGTTTGATCAAATGGAGCAGGTAGTTTGTCATGGTGCTTAACTGCATGTGATGCTCCCATCTCACCTCCCTGAGTGGAGTGAATTCATTCCCACTGAGATAATGATGTTAAAGAGAAGAGAAGCAGCTAGGGCCTGGGATAATGCAATCACATCCACGCTAGCTATTACAGGCCCTGATTACATTTGGCACACACACGTGAGAGAGAGAGAGAGAGACAGAGAGAGTATTTTATATGATAAGTTGTAAATGATATGCTGACATTCTTGAGTATCTCTCAGAGTGTGGGAGGGAGGGAGGGAGAGAGAGAATTTGTTAATTTTTATTAGGATCTCCATTAGCTAACGGCGTAACGTTAGCTAATCTTCCTGGGGTCCAACACCAATTAATAAGACATTATAAACAATTACAAATCAAGACTTCAGAAACATTCAACAAGTAGACAATACAGACAATTACAATTCCTGACAGGAAACACATTTAACATTCAGTTGATACTTTCTATTTCCTGTCCAGTCATATGGTCTATCACATTAGATGTTCTTTCTATTTCCTGTCCAGTCATATGGTCTATCACATTAGATGTTCTTTCTATTCCCTGTCCAGTCATATGGTCTATCACATTAGATGTTCTTTCTATTTCCTGTCCAGTCATATGGTCTATCTCATTAGATGTTTTTTCTATTTCTTGTCCAGTCATATGGTCTATCACATTAGATGTTCTTTCTATTTCCTGTCCAGTCATATGGTCTATCACATTAGATGTTCTTTCTATTTCCTGTCCAGTCATATGGTCTATCTCATTAGATGTTCTGTCTATTTCCTGTCCAGTCATATGGTCTATCTCATTAGATGTTCTTTCTATTTCCTGTCCAGTCATATGGTCTATCTCATTAGATGCTTTTTCTATTTCCTGTCCAGTCATATGGTCTATCTCATTAGATGTTCTTTCTATTTCCTGTCCAGTCATATGGTCTATCACATTAGATGTTCTTTCTATTTCCTGTCCAGTCATATGGTCTATCTCATTAGATGTTCTTTCTATTCCCTGTCCAGTCATATGGTCTATCACATTAGATGTTCTGTCTATTTCCTGTCCAGTCATATGGTCTATCTCATTAGATGTTCTTTCTATTTCCTGTCCAGTCATATGGTCTATCTCATTAGATGTTCTTTCTATTTCCTGTCCAGTCATATGGTCTATCTCATTAGATGTTCTTTCTATTTCCTGTCCAGTCATATGGTCTATCTCATTAGATGTTCTTTCTATTTCCTGTCCAGTCATATGGTCTATCTCATTAGATGCTTTTTCTATTTCTTGTCCAGTCATATGGTCTATCTCATTAGATGTTCTTTCTATTTCCTGTCCAGTCATATGGTCTATCTCATTAGATGTTCTTTCTATTTCCTGTCCAGTCATATGGTCTATCTCATTAGATGCTTTTTCTATTTCCTGTCCAGTCATATGGTCTATCTCATTAGATGTTCTTTCTATTTCCTGTCCAGTCATATGGTCTATCTCATTAGATGCTTTTTCTATTTCTTGTCCAGTCATATGGTCTATCTCATTAGATGTTCTTTCTATTTCCTGTCCAGTCATATGGTCTATCTCATTAGATGTTCTTTCTATTTCCTGTCCAGTCATATGGTCTATCACATTAGATGTTCTTTCTATTTCCTGTCCAGTCATATGGTCTATCTCATTAGATGCTTTTTCTATTTCCTGTCCAGTCATATGGTCTATCTCATTAGATGCTTTTTCTATTTCTTGTCCAGTCATATGGTCTATCTCATTAGATGTTCTTTCTATTTCCTGTCCAGTCATATGGTCTATCTCATTAGATGTTCTTTCTATTTCCTGTCCAGTCATATGGTCTATCTCATTAGATGCTTTTTCTATTTCTTGTCCAGTCATATGGTCTATCTCATTAGATGTTCTTTCTATTTCCTGTCCAGTCATATGGTCTATCTCATTAGATGTTCTGTCTATTTCCTGTCCAGTCATATGGTCTATCACATTAGATGCTTTTTCTATTTCCTGTCCAGTCATATGGTCTATCTCATTAGATGTTCTTTCTATTCCCTGTCCAGTCATATGGTCTATCTCATTAGATGTTCTTTCTATTTCCTGTCCAGTCATATGGTCTATCACATTAGATGTTCTGTCTATTTCCTGTCCAGTCATATGGTCTATCACATTAGATGTTCTGTCTATTTCCTGTCCAGTCATATGGTCTATCACATTAGATGTTCTGTCTATTTCTTTCTTTTTTTTCTTGAAGGTGGATTTACTTTTTGCCTGAGAAATATGGATTGGAATTCCATTCAGCTATGGCTCTATATAAAACTGTAGATTTAAGGTGATTTGTCCTTGGCTTGGGTTGTTTTAGCTGCCCTGAATTTACCTGTCTGGTTTGGTGGTTATGTGTGTGTTGAACTAACTTGCTTGAAAAATGCTGTTTTATATATATATATATATATATATATATATAACATTCCTAAAGAAAATCAGAAGACTAGATAGTAATTTGTTTTCAACGTAAAGCCATGAGAGAGAGAGAGAGAGAGAGAGAGAGAGAGAGAGAGAGAGAGAGAGAGAGAGAGAGAGAGACTGTCATTTACCCAGAGAGACACACAGATAAACACTGTCATTTACCCAGTGAAGATGGGCTGCCCAGTAATGGACACATGATAGATGGCCATTGGAAGTTTGTACTAGCCCAAAGTTCACACACACTTACCATCTGTCACATCTGACGTGTGGTTTTACTAGTGCCTTTGACTCATTCCTGGTTCCCTGTATGTGTTGTGCTCCCTGGGGACTCATATTGAGACAGCCCAGAATGAACAGAGGTACAGTATCGAGGTGTGGAGGAGAAAGAGAGGAGAAAGAGAGGAGAGAGAGAGAGAGAGAGAGAGAGAGAGAGAGAGAGAGAGAGAGAGAGAGAGAGAGAGAGAGAGAGAGAGAGAATTTTAAATTGTGAGTGTAATGTTTACTAATGCTTCTCTTGTTTATTTCCCTTTGGCTTATTGTTTATTCCATTTGCTTTGTCAATTTAAACATATGGTTCCCCGTGCCAATACAGCCCTTTGAATAGAAAACATTGAAAAGAGAGAGAGAGAGAGAGAGAGCGAGAGCGAGAGAGGCTTCTTACAACTGTTACGATTTTTATAATTGTCAGTTTCTATCTGTGTTCTGTTCCTGTTCACATTTAGATCTCATAATGTTACCAGACGGTTCTCTGTCTTGTCTTCCTGAGGGCAAACTATGACATCAGAGAATCGTTGAAACAGTTGAATTCCCATCAGTTTAAGGTTAGATTCCGGGTTGGTCCCAATCCTTACCTCACCTCACCATGTGCGTCTGCTTGGCGGTCCAATACTATCTATACACTGAAGGGGATTACTACAAGTGTCACCATGGGTCTATTGACCATCTCCAGACAATGGATGCCTGTGGTGTAGACGGTGTAGACATCCATTTCTGTAGAGCATAATCAGATGAAAGAAGATATGGTTTGGACTGTGGGCCTGTGGAGAGAAAGGCAGAGACAGGAGGGATAGGGGAGAGAGATAGGGAAAGTGAGAACGATACAGGGGGGGGGGGAGAGAACGAGAGGGAGAGAGAGGGGGAGGGAGAACGAGAGGGAGAGAGAGAGGGGAGTGGCTATGTGTGATCTTTCCACTGCTCTCTGACCTCTAGTAGAGTACTGCATGTGCAGGCCAGTTGGTGACAGCGCTGGTGCCTTTGATGCGTGGCGTTTATGACGCAGCCGTGATGAGAGCTCTCTGGAAGGGGACACGTCTGGCCGATGACCTATGAGGTCTGGAGCTCCATCCCTCTCCTCTAGCTAGCTCCCCCTGATCTGCATCATCAGCACCACCACGACCATTAGCACCCAGACTGAGACGTGTGGAGGGGACTGGACTCTGAAGTGCACCTGCCTGGAAACACTAAGAGACCTATAGTAAGAGAACAGCAGGGCTGACTAATAAGGCCACTGTGATGTAATGTGCTGGGACCAATGGCTGTATTACGTGGTACTTTGAGAGAAGAGGGTCTATCAGATGGTTGATGGCTGGATCATTATCTCTCCATCTCTTTCCCAACTGTGTTGACTGTGTGTGTTCTGGCCACAGTGAGTTCTCTGGGTCTATATAGTGTGTAACCAAAGCCCTCTGGATTCCTCCATTAGACATGGTCTATATCCATTATAACCGGCTGTGTGAGTGGATGTCTGCTCTTCTCCTCTCTCCTCTCCTCTGTCCCGCTGGACATTACCAGCTGGACTGGACTAGATGAGGTGGCCCGCGGTGTCCCTGGCGACCGTTGCCGTCTCACGGTGAGGTTTGTTTCATTAGGATAACACAGAATAACAGAGTGTGTGTGTGTGTGTGTGTGTGTGTGTGTGTGTGTGTGTGTGTGTGTGTGTGTGTGTGTGTGTGTGTGTGTGTGTGTGTGTGTGTGTGTGTGTGTGTGTGTGTGTGTGTGTGTGTGTGTGTGTGTGTGTGTGTGAATTCATTATTCAACCAAAAATAGCGAAAACTAGCCCCAGCTCCTTCCTCTGATCTGTTCTTAGGCAATCCTTCCCTCTCTCTTTCTCTGCTCTTCCACAGTCACGCCACCTGAGTCAGACCCCTTCTGTTATGTTCCCAACACACGTAGCAATCCTCTAGCTGTGTCACATAATGTGTGAGACAGAACACACCTCACCAACCTACAGTGACATCCAAAAGTATTGGGACTTTTGTTGTTATTTTGTCTCTGTACTCCAGCACTTTGTATTTGAAATGATACAGTATATCATATGAATAATGATGAGTGAGAAAGTTACAGACACACAAATATCATACCCCCAAGACATGCTAACCTCTCACCGTTACAATATCAGGGGATTTTAGTATTTTGGGGGGAGATTTGATATTTGTGCGTCTGTAACTTTCTCACTCGTCATTATTTAAGATTCATTGAGGATGATCTGTAATCACGGTCGCATCCACATTCATGTAGAAGTGTTTAGAAGCATTCTATTCTTATTTACAATCAGAGTGACTCAAAATGACACAATACATTACTTACCATTCATTTCTATTGGGCACAAAATGATCTGAAACACAACCAAAACAAACAGCAAATGCATCCAACAAGTTTAATGTAGTCATTGCGTGCTCGGAATATGGGACCAAATACTAAACTTTTGACTACCTTAATACACATAAGTGAAATTGTCCCAATACCTTTGGTTTCCTAAACTGGTGGGAAAATGTACACAAATCACTGTAATTTCTACACGGTTTATCCGATATGGATGAAAATACCCTCAAATTAAAGGTGACAGTCTCTACTTTAACAGTATAGTCATTGCGTCATTTCAAATCCAAAGTGGCAAATCCTGACAAAGATCTTCTTCCATTGCTCATGTGTGTCCCACTGCTGGGGTTAAGGCTAGCAGTTGGAGCAGCCAGCCTGTCTAGTTAGAGACAGAAGAACTTGATTCATGCTGATATAGTTGTCACAGGGGCTGTTGTGTGACGGTAAGGACTTTGTCTTATGTTACCCCAGACAGATGGTGTTTAGGAGGTGGCCAGAGGGGAACAATAAACACCTCCTAGATGGGCCCCAGAGTCATCGTTGTAGCCTCTCCAGTGTCTAACCTTTAGGATTGCTAATGGGGAGATCGAAAGGAGGTGTGTGTGTGTGTGTGTGTGTGTGTGTGTGTGTGTGTGTGTGTGTGTGTGTGTGTGTGTGTGTGTGTGTGTGTGTGTGTGTGTGTGTGTGTGTGTGTGTGTGTGTGTGTGTGTGTGTGTGTGTGTGTGTGTGTGTGTGTGTGTGTGTGTGTGTGTGTGTGTGTGTATTAGGCTTGGGTGATATGCTGATTTATACTGTGTCCCGGGGGTATTTTGAAATACTGATGGTATGATTGTCAATGCAATTGATTTTTGGACACACACACACACACAAATATAAGTCGTGTCAAATAAATGATATCCAGCTCAGAGCTCCAGCTATGCATTTGGTTTGCTAACTTGCTGGCCAAGTGGCCAAATGTCAAGATTTTGGTTACAGCAGAGATATTCAATCCCCTCCTGGTTCAAGATCCCTTCTGTCTAAATTGTTTTGTGCATCCCCCCTAATACCACAGTATGGTACAGAAACGGTATGAAAATCTGGATACCACCAGACCTCTAGCATTAGTGTGTGTGTGTGCGCACGGGTGTGCGGGTGCGCATGTTCATGTGTGGAGTGGATTAGTGCACATCTGTTTGTGGCTGTTTCTGAATATCTGTGTGTTTTCCTATGTGTATATTTTTGCTGTAGTGTGGAACCCCTCCCAGCAGTGGTAGTGGTGGCTGGTTGTCTTGGCCCCCAGCTGGGTGAGCCCGCGGTGGGGAGAGAATGTGGGGAATTCTGTCTCAACTGCTGGGCTAACTTTAGCTTGACCATGGCCTTGGCCCGCAGGGAGAGGAGAGGACAAGCCTTCTAGAAGACAGGCCGGGTTTGGCAAAGCTTTTGGTCTGGCTGGCTCAAAACAGTCAACCACATGTCAACCACAGAATATAGCAGGAAGGATAACAACAACATGAGCCTGGAAGAGCATCTGTATTCTTGTGCAAAATATTCACAGATGCTTACTGTTCACTTGTAGACACAGACAAACAGGGAATATTTAGATGATTCTCCATGAAGTTGCATCTCGGGGATAGCCCACTTTTTTTTAAATTTTCGCCTAAAATGACATACCCAAATCTAACTGCCTGTAGCTTAGGCCCTGAAGCGAGGATATGCATATTCTTGGTACCATTTGAAAGGGAACACTTTGAAGTTTGTGGAAATGAAAATACAAAGAAAAAAACAACCGTTTTATTTTTTTTCTATCACCATCTTTGAAATGCAACAGAAAGGTCCCAAATCTAGCCATCACTCTGGTTGTAATTCCATGGTGTCCACCAGATGGCAGCAGTGTATGTGCAAAGTTTCAGACGGATAACTTGACATGTAGTGTGAAGTCACCCAGGTACATTTGGGCAAATCATGAAGGAGACATTTACATTATATTTTTCTGCAAGAATATCATCAAATCTGTATACTTGGACTTTGATTTAGCTTATCCAGTATTAGTGGCCATATTATAAGTTCAACATTTGCAAAACACCCAGTTTTCATAACTTCATAAGTCTCCATATTCTTTTCATTTTTGGCCAAAAGGAAAAGGCTTGCGGTAGCACAAGGTTAGCAGCAACATTTTGCAACAGATACGGGGTTTCCACATACTCCCGTGAAGCCCAGCTCATTGGCTATCTTTGACCCCAATCTTTGACCCCAATTGGTGCTTATTTGACAAAGTTACAGTCAATCAAGTGAATACCGCCCGTGTCATCGGCGCACCATGAAGGTGTCACTCTCTGACCAAATTTGGTGTCCTATAGGATATACTACACTCCTAATGATATAGTGAAGTCTGGTTATATTCTAGGATCTCTGAGGAATACATACGAACGTGATTTGACTGGTTCAAACAACGTTTAGGGTTAGATTTTCACAGATTCCTTTATTTGCAAATTGAACGAGTGGAAATACAAAATAGATTGTGCATGCTATATGGACCTTTTTAGGATATGAAAAAGGATTGTATCTACCAAAACAACACTTCATATTATCTCTGGGACCCTTTGGATGATAAATCAGAGCAAGATTTCAGAATGTAAGTACACATTTCACCTTCCGAGGTGAATTTATCAAACCTATCGCGGTGAAAAAAAGTGTTTTGTTGTTAGGAGCTGTCCTCAAACAATAGCATGGCATTTTTTTACAGTAATAGGTACTATACATTGGACAGTGCAGTTATATTAACAAGTATTCAAGTAGGGCCTCCCGGGTGGCGCAGTGGTCTAAGGCACTGCATCGCAGTGCTAGCTGTGCCACCAGAGATTCTGGGTTCGAGCCCAGGCTATGTCGCAGCCGGCCGCGACCGGGAGGCCCATGGGGCAGCGCACCATTGGCCCAGCGTAGTCCAGGTTAGGGAGGTGTTTGGCCGGCAGGGATATCCTTGTCTCATCGCGCACTAGCGACTCCTGTGGCGGTCTGGGCGCAGTGCACGCTGACCAGGTCGCCAGGTGTACGGTGTTTCCTCTGACACATTGGTGTGGCTGGCTTCCAGGTTGGATGTGCATCGTGTCAAGAAGCAGTGCAGCTTGGTTGGGTTGTGTTTCGGAGGACGCATGGCTCTTGACCTTCGCCTCTCCCGAGTCTGTACGGGAGTTGCAGCGATGAGACAAGACTGTAACTACCAATTTGGGAAAAAATAATAAATAAACAAGAATTTAAGCTTTCAGACGATATAGGACACTTATATGCACCGACATTTGTTGTTTCTCTAAAATCTGCGATTGTGACACACGGCGTTGCATGATTTACAACTGTCCCGTTGACGGGACGCCTATGCCTTTTAACTCCTCCTACCTCCTGTCTGCTGAGTGCTGTGTGGGTGTTGAGGTTGAGGTTGTTGTTGGGTTCGTTAGTCTCAGCTGTCTCAACCAGGTCAATGTGTCTCTCTCCTCTCCTTCACTATGCTAATATATTGATACACTGCTATACACATACTGTATGTAGAACATGTAGCCTGTGTACACATATGCTGTCATACACTGTTTATTAGGTGAGAAAAAATGGCATTGAAAAGACATCTAAAACGTATTTTCCGGACGTTGAAATCAGGTTCATTTTCTATTCTGAATGAAAGTTGAAAAGACGTCTTGTAAAAGTTTGTGCCAAATCAAGGCTGGTCCAGACCGGACACAATCTGAACCAAACATAGACGTTTATGATTGGTTCAAATTTGGTCCGGACTGGACCAAAAACCAAAGTCTGTGGACATGGAAATCAAGGCCGGTCCGGACTGCATCAAAAAAAAGACCTTCAATCCAGACAGGACCGAAAAAAGATGTGTAAAAGATGTCGGTGTTAGTCTGTGCTTACTGCGGTGGAGCCTACCACGTCGACCCACAATGGAATTTCATGAATGCCCATCCATGTGGTAGTGTAGGCCCATTGTTTGTAAAACAGGCTGTTACATTGGCTTTATTAGTCCTGATTCATGTGACCAATCAATTTGGCTATTTAACCTCTGAATATCAGCTACCCAACTTTATCAGGAGGAGTTATCCTGAGCCGATGTGTTTACACAGCTTGAAATGCAAAAGTATTTTATTTTTTCGCTATGATCAGCTCGTAAAAAAAAATGACATATACAAACTTTAAACCACTGATCTTGACAATTTAGCCCACGGGATGAAACTCCTGGACAGCAGTTGTGAGTAGCCTGGTTATCCAGTCCATATTGTCCATTTTACTTTGACCTGTCCTGTATTTAGGATATGTTGTTAACGTGTCAGCGCATTTTTTAATTTATTTGGCGCCATTTAGGTTAGGCTATTTGATCGGAGAAACCGGCATGATGTAAAAAGTGTCTCATTATTACATTGTAGTAAATTTTATCTCCAGACAGACTATACTGTACGCTCTTTCAACCACAAGCAATATCTGTTCAACCACAATCAATATCAATATCTGATCATTTTTGGACGGAACGTTGATGGAGCGCCGCTGCAATGCATCTCTCCAACAGCACCCTGGAGAGGCATGCTGGGAATGGACAAGATACATATTTTGAATCCCTGCCTTTGACAAAGTGGGCACTGCTTATCACAGGGCGGCATCAGCGCTCACCTAAAAAGCCCATATGCCACTGGTTGAGAGAAATTGTGTTCGTTTTTTAGGCAGAATTATGTGAGGTTTTATGTGTTGTTGTTGGAGGAGCGTCTCAGTCAGTTTAGCTCAGAAAATGCAGCCTTGGTCAATCTGCTGCCATAGGTGGCCGTCTAATGTTTCTCTCTCTCTCATACAAACACGCATGTGCACAAGCACACATATACAAACACACCGGAGAAGACCTATAGGAGGACCTATAGGAGGACTGCGGTGGCTGTCGGTGACGTTTAAGATGAGGGAGGTTTATTCTTTTTTTATTTACATGGCCTTATTTCTATTACAGCATTTTGGAGGACTGTCATTCATACTCCATTCACCCAGTTCAATGTAACATTGAAAGGTTTAGGCTACTACATGATGCTATCATTTTCCCTGTACCCATCAGGAGGTTGCTACAACTTACACTCTTAGAAAAAAAGAGTTTGTTGGCTGTCCACATAGGAGAACCCTTCAACAGAATCAGCACAATGAATACACCCCTGATCACACGTAAACACAGTTCACTTTCATAGCAGCCACGTACAAACAGCTCACTGTATATATAATTCCTTCTCACAACTATCTACGCTCTCTCCTCCTCTCACATTTTCCCTTAGCTTGTGGACTTCGGTACACAACACATCAGTTGTCTGTGACCAAGCCAAACCTTCATATCATGACCGCTAACTGCACACAGCCTAAATCGTTGTCACGTCATAGTCAACATAGCTACTACAACTAACGCTTTAGTAAACCTGCTACAATCATTCAGTACAGTGTACAGTCAGCAGAAAGCAGCTTAGCAGTTACACCGGATGGCAATGTATGGCAATGAATTAATATAACCAAAAGCTTACCTTGACTTGGAAGAGTTCCAGTGTTGGATAGCCATAGCTATCAACACTCTCTGTTTGAGCCGGGTGTTTCAAATCAAATCAAATCCAATTGTATTGGTCGCATACACATGGTTAGTAGATGTTAATGCGAGTGTAGCGAAATGCTTGTGCTTCTAGTTCCGACAATACAGTAATATCTAACAAATAATCTAACAAATTCACAAAAACTACCTTATTCACACAAATGTAAAGGGATGAATAAGAATATGTACATATAAATATATGGATGAGCGATGGCCGTGCGGCATAGGCAAGATGCAGTAGATGGTACAGAATACAGTATATACATATGAGATGAGTAATGTAGGATATGTAAACATTATTAAAGTGGCGGTATTTAAAGTGACTAATGATACCTTATTCAGTACATTTATTAAAGTGGCCAGAGATTTGAGTCTGTATGTTGGCAGCAGCCTCTATGTTAGTGATGGCTATTTAACAGTCTGATGGCCTTGAGATAGAAGCTGTTTTTCAGTCTCTCGAACTGCATTCGATTCTAGCTAAGTAAGTGAAAGTGAAAGTGAAGAAATATACTATGAAATATTGCTGCCCAACACACACACACCTTCCTCCTAAGGGATGAGTCAAGCCCTTAAACTAGACGTGATCATTCATAGGGATTCAGATCCAAGACTGATTTGTCTCATCCCTCTCTCTCTCTCTCTCTCTCTCTCCTTAATTTTGGAAGAAATGAATTTGCTCAAAACTGTTCAACTATTGTCTTTCTCTTTGAGTCAACTACTCACCATATTTGATGCACTGCAGTGCTAGCTAGCTGTAGCTTATGCTTTCACTACTTTGATTGAGTGGACAACATGTCAGTTCATGCTACAGGAGCTCTGATAGATTGGAGGACGTCCTCTGGAAGTTGTCATAATTACTGTGTAAGTCTATGGAAGGGGGTGAGAACCATGAGCCTCCTAGGTTTTGTATTGAAGTCAATGTACCCAGAGGAAGATGGAAGCTAGCTGTCCTCCGGCTACACCATGGTGCTACATCACAGAGTGCTGTTGATGCTACTGTAGACCTTCATTGCAAAACACTGTGTTTTAATCAATTATTTGGTGACGTGAATATATTTAGTGTAGTTTTATCTAAAAAGGCTATTTTTTTTAAATGTTTCACTATTTTTATTTTTATGAAATTCCTTGAGGAGGATGGTCCTCCCCTTCCTCCTCTGAGGAGCCTCCACTGGAGGACGAGCTCATTGTTATGGCTGGAACGGAGTCAAACATGTAGTTTCCATATGTTCAATGTGTTTGATACCATTCCATTAATTTCATTCCAGCCCTTACAAGGAGCCCATCCTCCTATAGCTCCTCCCACCAGTCTCCTCTTACACCCACTCACACACAGTTTAAAATGTACTCAAATACAAACACACACAAAAGCCACAGCTCCCTGAGGGCTTGTATACCGGTGCCGGAGACTTCTATCAGTCTGAGAGAGGTAGAGAGCAAGGGAGGAACAGACAAAGAGAGAGGAGGAGGAAAGAAAGGTAAATGCTTGGCTGGCTGTGTGTGTGGTTAGAATTCCTAATGGACATGTGTGTGAGTTTGACTGAGGAGCAGGCACCAAGCAGCAGCACACCTAGGGGACAGAGCCCTGCTCTGTGGCCCAGCCAGGGAGACTGATTCTGGGGGAGAGTGGACAGAGCCTCAGCCTGTCTGGTGGTAACAAGGTATTCTCCCTAACAGCCTGGTGATCATCATGGTGTCTCAGTTCATCTAAGTAGTGGGCTGTGATTGGCGAATGATGTGGAAGTGAGTAATGAGATAGATTGTTTTGCAGATTAGAGTGGAAGTTTTCACACACACACACCACTCCCAGTCAACATTCAGTGCATTGATACAATCAGAAAGATGCTGTTTGAATTTCCTGTGGTGTAACGGTTGGTTGGCTTGCATACACACACACACACACACACACACACACACACACACACACACACACACACACACACACACACACACACACACACACACACACACACACACACACACACACACACACACACACACACACACACACACACACACACACACACACAGGCTGAGCGAATGTGAGCGGCCCGACTTTCACTGAGCCAAATAACATCTGTAAACAGAGATCAGAAAAAGAGCATCAATTCATGTGGGACTGCTTTTATATTGACTTTATTCAACTGGCTTTGGGTCGCCAGGCAACAAACTCAAACAGTCTCTCCCTGTTCCACTTCCCAAATATCCTCTAGCATTAACATGAGTCTTTTTCTTTCAATAAGGACTGAACTGAGTTACCTATGATAATTATTACTATGCTCATTAGGGAGCGTATGCTTGGCTTTACAGTGTTACACCGGGAGAGCACAGAGACTGCAGACATCACACACCTCAGGCCTGCTACAGACGAGCTGGAATGACAACACGCCTAGTGATTCCACTGCCTTTTTAATCTGTCTATCAACCTCTCTCTCCTTTTCCTTCTCTGTCTCTGTCTTTTTCTCTCTCTGTTTTTCTCTCTCTCTCTGTCCCTTTCTCTCTTTCTCTGTGTCCCTCTCTTTCTCGCTCTCTCTGTCCCTCTCTTTCTCTCTCTCTCTCTCTCTGTGTCCCTCTCTTTCTCTCTCTCTCTCTGTGTCCCTCTCTCTCAATTCAATTCAATTCAATTCAAGGGGCTTTATTGGCATGGGAAACATGTGTTAACATTGCCAAAGCAAGTGAGGTAGATATTATACAAAAGTGAAATAAACAATACAAATTAACAGTAAACATTACACATACAGAAGTTTCAAAACAATAAAGACATTACAAATGTTATATTATATATATACAGTGTTGTAACAATGTACAAATGGTTAAAGCACACAAGTTAAAATAAATAAGCATAAATATGGGTTGTATTTACAATGGTGTTTGTTCTTCACTGGTTGCCCTTTTCTTGTGGCCACAAATCTTGCTGCTGTGATGGCACACTGTGGAATTTCTCCCAGTAGATATGGGAGTTTATCAAAATTGGATTTGTTTTCAAATTCTTTGTGGATCTGTGTAATCTGTGGGAAATATGTCTCTCTAAAATGGTCATACATTGGGCAGGAGGTTAGGAAGTGCAGCTCAGTTTCCACCTCATTTTGTGGGCAGTGTACACATAGCCTGTCTTCTCTTGAGAGCCATGTCTGCCTACGGCGGCCTTTCTCAATAGCAAGGCTATGCTCACTGAGTCTGTACAAAGTCAAAGCTTTCCTTAAGTTTGGGTCAGTCACAGTGGTCAGGTATTCTGCCACTGTGTACTCTCTGTTTAGGGCCAAATAGCATTCTAGTTTTCTCTGTTTTTTTTGTTAATTCTTTCCAATGTGTCAAGTAATTATCTTTTTGTTTTCTCATGATTTGGTTGGGTCTAATTGTGCTGTTGTCCTGGGGCTCTGTGGGGTGTGTTTGTGTTTGTGAACAGAGCCCTGGGACCAGCTTGCTTAGGGGACTCTTCTCCAGGTTCATCTCTCTGTAGGTGATGGCTTTGTTATGGAAGGTTTGGGAATCGCTTCCTTTTAGGTGGTTGTAGAATTTAACGGCTCTTTTCTGGATTTTGATAATTAGTGGGTATCGGCCTAATTCTGCTCTGCATGCATTATTTGGTGTTCTACGTTGTACACGGAGGATATTTTTGCAGAATTCTGCATGCAGAGTCTCAATTTAGTGTTTGTCCCATTTTGTGAAATCTTGGTTGGTGAGCGGACCCCAGACCTCACAACCATAAAGGGCAATGGGCTCTATGACTGATTCAAGTATTTTTAGCCAGATCCTAATTGGTATGTTGAAATTTATGTTCCTTTTGATGGCATAGAAGGCCCTTCTTGCCTTGTCTCTCAGATCGTTCACAGCTTTGTGGAAGTTACCTGTGGTGCTGATGTTTAGGTCTCTCTCTCTCTCTCTCTCTCTCTCTCTCTCTCTCTCTCTCTCTCTCTCTCTCTCTCTCTCTCTCTCTCTCTCTCTCTCTCTCTCTCTCTCTCTCTCTCTCTCTCTCTCTCTCTCTCTCTCTCTCTCTCTCTCTCTCTCTCTCTCTCTCTCTCTCTCTCTCTCTCTCTCTCTCTCATTCTCTGTCCCTTTCTCTCTTTCTCTGTGTCTTTCTCTCATTCTCTGTCCCTTTCTCTCTTTCTCTGTGTCTTTCTCTCTCTCTCTCTCTGTGTCTCTGTGTCTCTGTGTCTCTGTCTCTGTCTCTGTCTCTGTCTCTGTCTCTGTCTCTGTCTCTCTCTCTCTGTCTCTGTCTCTGTCTCTGTCTCATTGCATGTGTACAGTGAAATGTTTCACAGAGATGTTGAAGACGCTAATGTAGTTGATCATGTGGACGGCCGTGTGACAGTGATGGCCTTAAAGCAGCAATCGGTAGTTGAAACAATGACAAAGAATGTGCCTCCCTGTTTCAGTAAAAAGTTGAGGGATGGGGCTGGAGAAATGTTACCATTCTCATAGACAGAGCTATGTATGAAAGGACTGACCATCCATGATATCAAAATTATAGTTTATAGTAACAACAGTTCAACTAAGCTCATGACAAATGTATAAGTTATATTCTTTAAGAATCAATGGGTACATATCATAAATGTATAAGTTATATTCTTTAAGAATCAATGGGTACATATCATAAATGTATAAGTTATATTCTTTAAGAATCAATGGGTACATATCATAAATGTATAAGTTATATTCTTTAAGAATCAGTGGGTACATATCATAAATGTATAAGTTATATTCTTTAAGAATCAATGGGTACATATCATAAATGTATAAGTTATATTCTTTCAAAATCAATGGGTACATATCATTCATTTATAAGTTATATTCTTTAAGAATCAATGGGTACATATCATAAATGTATAAGTTATATTCTTTAAGAATCAATGGGTACATATCATAAATGTATAAGTTATATTCTTTAAGAATCAATGGGTACATATCATAAATGTATAAGTTATATTCTTTAAGAATCAATGGGTACATTTCATTCATTTATAAGTTATATTCTTTAAGAATCAATGGGTACATATCATAAATGTATAAGTTATATTCTTTAAGAATCAATGGGTACATATCATAAATGTATAAGTTATATTCTTTAAGAATCAGTGGGTACATATCATAAATGTATAAGTTATATTCTTTAAGAATCAATGGGTACATATCATAAATGTATAAGTTATATTCTTTCAAAATCAATGGGTACATATCATTCATTTATAAGTTATATTCTTTAAGAATCAATGGGTACATATCATAAATGTATAAGTTATATTCTTTAAGAATCAATGGGTACATATCATAAATGTATAAGTTATATTCTTTAAGAATCAATGGGTACATATCATAAATGTATAAGTTATATTCTTTAAGAATCAATGGGTACATTTCATTCATTTATAAGTTATATTCTTTAAGAATCAATGGGTACATATCATAAATGTATAAGTTATATTCTTTAAGAATCAATGGGTACATATCATAAATGTATAAGTTATATTCTTTAAGAATCAATGGGTACATTTCATTCATTTATAAGTCCGCGAAAATAAATGTAGCAACTGCAGATTGCCACTTTAAGAGTCTGCTTCCCACGGCAGAGTCACCTCCTCATCCCTATTTAAATGTCCTCCTTAAACATCACACGTGTCTCTGGTTATTATCTGGCTCTAGTCCTAACACAAGCAGCAATGAATGCTAAATGGACAGGACTGTTAAATGTCAGCTATTGACATGGCTGGTAGAGGATGGGAGACAGGCAGGTGGGGTGGCAGGGTGCCTTTGTGGAGACATTCTCGTGTTTCTCATGCTGATATGACTCTTGTATGCAAGCGTGTGTGAGGAGGGTGGGGGTGCGTGTGTGAGGAGGGTGGGGGTGCGTGTGTGAGAGGGGTGGGGGGGGGTGCGTGTGTGAGGGGGGTGGGGGTGCGTGTGTAAGGGGATTGGGGGTGCGTGTGTGAGGGGGGTGGGGGTGCGTGTGTGAGGGGATTGGGGGTGCGTGTGTGAGGGGGGTGGGGGTGCGTGTGTGAGGGGGTGGGGGTGCGTGTGTGAGGGGATTTGGGGGTGCGTGTGTGAGGGGGTGGTGGTGCGTGTGTGTGTGAGGGGGGTGGTGGTGCGTGTGTGAGGGGATTGGGGGTTGTTGTTTTTATTTGTAGTTGAGGTCAAGTCTGGCTGGGTGTTTTGGGCAAAGGGGGTGTGTCTGGCTGGTTGTTTTGGGCAAAGAGGGTGTGTCTGGCTGGTTGTTTTGGGCAAAGGGGGTGTGTCTGGCTGGTTGTTTTGGGAAAAGAGGGTGTGTCTGGCTGGTTGTTTTGGGCAAAGGGGGTGTGTCTGGCTGGTTGTTTTGGGCAAAGGGGGTGTGTCTGGCTGGTTGTTTTGGGAAAAGGGGGTGTGTCTGGCTGGTTGTTTTGGGCAAAGAGGGTGTGTCTGGCTGGTTGTTTTGGGCAAAGGGGGTGTGTCTGGCTGGTTGTTTTGGGCAAAGGGGGTGTGTCTGGCTGGTTGTTTTGGGCGGTGTCTGAACGGATGTGTTTGTTTGTGATGTTTGCTGAATTGCATACTACTTACTACTTCTTCATGCAGAAGCAAAGTGGAGGTCAAACGTTTCTATTTGTGAGAGTGTGTGGAGTAGGGTGTGTTCACCATGTTCTCTGTGCTCTCTGCTCTCCTCAGGGTCATTTAAGAGGCGCTGACATGTCTCCTGTGTTTGTGTGGATCTACATGGAGGCAGGGTTTTGATTGCACCAAGCAGGAAGGTCCTGTGCCCCTACTCCATGCCCAGAGAGGGGAGCCTTGGGCTGGATGTGGGGAGGGCTGCTCCCCCCTCCTCTTTCTCCAGGGTGGTAGTATTTCAGGCTCACTGGACAGCAGGGACAGGCTCGTAAATACAGGTTTAATTGCTGAGCCGTTATGCCGGGTGAGCCCAGGTCATTCAGCGAGAGATCAGCTCCGTGATTGATGTTCCCCCAGTGCCAGGGGGAGAGAGGAGAGGGGGGCCAGGGGGCATGCCACAAAGCGGAAGCAGTGTACATGTCAAGGATGGCACTGCCCGTTCTCCCCCTGGGTTCCCCCTGCCACAATATGCCCCTCAGCCAGCATTCATCCCTCTCTACACAGCAGGCGCTACAGCCTCACACACTGCATAGGCCTGCAGTAAGAACATCTGCAGGCCTCTCCCGCCTAATACCTCACACTGAAACATATATCAGTGGTCCTTGAGGGCCACCACCCAGTAGGTTATTTTCAGGGGCCACAGATTGTGTTAGAGCTGCCCTCTAACATTCAGCTGTTGGAGGTGTTCAGTGTTCAGGCATCAACCCACTTGTCTTTATGCTCCCATTCTTGTTATATGGTCATGTTAGCAGGAGTAGACGGTGTGGTAAAGACTGTACTGTACCATGTGTTTATGAATGAATAATGTATAGCTTTTTGAAGTCCTTTTTTTCAATGAGCTGGAGTGAGGGATGCTTGGTCGTTTGGCAGGGCGTGGTTGGGTCGTGTGGTATAAGGACCCTTTATTGGCTGCCTCGAATGGGCAACACTCAAAGCTTTTAGAGAAAACATCCGATGGAGCCTTATAGTGCTCCCAGATTGGCAACGTGAATAGCAGCGTTCATACCTCCTCTAATGTGTGCGCGTGTGCGATGTAGGTGAGAGCGGGGGAAGGGGAGGTGTGTGTGTGTGTGTTTTAGAGGTTTAAGTGTGTGTGTCTCCACAGGTTTGGGGGTGTGTGTGAGTGGTTTGTGGGTATCCAGTACGTAAACCACGTCTAGGCGTAGGCAAAAGGCTTTCAGGGGGCTTTTCACATGTTGACGTCTCAATCCATCACAGGGATTCTATAGAGCTGCCTTTTCATGTGTTTATGGCAGGAGAGAGTAGGAGGGGATAAACAAACACAGGTCTTTTCTCTCTCTGTGTGTGGATCTAGTCTGAAGGAGAGAATCCCCCCCGCCCCACGTGTACCGTAAGTGTTGAGATGTGTTCAGGCAGCCTGTTTAAATCACATAGCATTTATCTGTCTGGGAATTTCCTTCTTCTGTTATGTTTTTATGATGTAATTCTTCACTAGAGCCAAAAGGGTTCGCACCCCTTTCATAAGACAGTTTGTGTTCTGTTTTTGTCACTATTGGTACACTGGTCTTACAAATGCCTCAGACTTAATTCATACAGGGCCAGATGTACCAATACTTACTACCTGTGCTATGTTTGCACCTGTTATTTTTAACAGGGAACGGATGACATAAAAACCATGCAAAAAAGTGTCCCACTGGCCACAGTCAGTTCAACGTCTAGTTTTGATTTACATTTGGTTGAGTTGTCAAGTAAAGTGAATTCAACGTGTAATCAACAAACATTGGATTTAGGTTAAAAGGTTTTAAAAAAAGAAAGAAAGAACATTCAAATACGAAATTCCCTTACGTTAATTACTTTTTGGAAATCCGGTCAGTTTTCCACCTTGATTCAACGACATCACATTGCATTTTGGGGTTGAAATGACTTAGAAACGATGTTGATTCAACCATCTTTTGCCCAGTGGGGACCTTATTTGCTCTTATCTCATTCCTTAGCACAGAGTGGACAGACAGTGCTACAGAGTCAGACTACAGACAGACCCACTGTTAGAGCCTTTGTTATAGCAGGCTAGCACAGCAAGCAGGCGTGTAGTCACTCGGAGTGAAGCAGCTCGACTGATAGATAGCACAGCACGCTCCTCAGAGAATCAGAGAGTAGCACTCTGTCTCCCCCCAGTGGTGCCGTACTGAACTGCATGGCCTCCTATGTTGTTATACAATCTATGATTAGTATGGGATTGGGTAGTCCATAGGTAGTGAGTGTTCATGTGGGTGTGTATGGGTGTCTGTGTGTACAGTATATCATTGTGTGTATGTGTGTGTGTTTTCATGTGTTTCATGTGTGTGTTCATGTGTTTGCACACGCGGGTGTGTTGTTTGTCCATGTGTACAGTGTCTGTGTGTGGGGATGTACACTGAGTGGACAAAACATTAAGAACACCACCTTTTTGCCCTCAGAACTGCCTCAATTCGTCCGGGCATGGACTCTACAAGGTGTTGAAAGGGTTCAACAGGGATGCTGGCCCATGTTGACCCAACATGTTGACATGTTGACCCATGTTGACATTGTTGATACACACGGGAAACTGTTGAGCATGAAAAACCCAGCAGCGTTGCAGTCCTTAACACACTCAAACCGGTGCGCCTGGCACCTACTACCACACCCCGTTCAAAGGCACTTCAATATTTTGTATTCCTCATTCACCTCTGAATGGCACACACACACAATCCATGTCTCAATTGTCTCAAGACTTAAAAATCCTTCTTTAACCTGTCTCCTCCCCTTCATCTACACTGATTGAAGTGGATTTAACAAGTGACATCAATAAGGGATCATAGCTTTAACCTGGATTCACCTGGTCAGTCTGTCATAGAAAGAGCAAGTGTTCTTAATGTTTTGTACACTCAGTGTATGTCTCTGTGAGGGTGTGTGGGTACTGACAGTCAGGGCTTACTTCAGGCAGGCCTAGGATCAGATGCCTCACGCACCTACACCGAACCGTCTGAATCAGGGCTCTTTTATGGGCTATTGGGTTTAACCGGGGGGCTTTGTGCAGAGACACGGAGGGCAGGGGATAATCATATCGTGATGGCTCCATTGTTCCCAGCACACGTTTGTGCTCTAACACACTGTTATAGCACTGTGATACTGGGCACCTCCGACTCACAGAGCACTGCCTCTCTAATCCACTGGCGCTGGACATAAGCCTGGGACTGGCCCTGATCCTTCACCTCTGACCTCTTATCCCCGCTGGTCTGTTCTCGATACCTTCTCTCTCATCCTTTCTGATGTGTCTCATCTCTATCCCTTTTCTTTCTCCTCTCCTCTCTTTCCACATGTCTGTTCTCTCTCATCTCTGCCCTCTTCACTCTCCTCTTCCCTGCAACTCTCCATCGTGCCATTGCAGTAAATGAGAATGTGTTACCTGTCAAAACAAAGGTGAACGACACAATCAATAAGCAATCCTTCTCTCCTCTCTCAGGAATGAAGCGTCCGTTCAGCCCCCCCTCTGTGTTAGAGATGGAGGAGGACAGGAGCGGGTTGGGAGTGGGGATGGGGTTGACTGTGGACAGCGAGGTGTGCTGTGACCCGCAGGAGGAGGGTGTAGTCCTGGGGGAGCAGCCAGGTCCAGTTGGGGGCGCCCTGCCCTCCTCTGACCACAGCAGGCCCAAGAGGGAGAGGAAGCAGCGCAGTTACACAGTGTGTGACGTGTGTAACATCCAGCTCAACTCCCCAGCCCAGGCCCAGATCCACTACAACGGCAAGTCTCACCAGAAGAGACTCAAACAGATAAGCAACGGGAAGATCCAGCACGGCAACACAGGTAGGACATCCCACCCACTTTCTGCACTCTTCTGCAGCTGTACCCTACTCTACCACTACACTGTTCGAAAAAAAGGCTTCCAAAAGGGTTCTGCGGCTGTCCCCATAGGATAACTCTTTTCAGTTCCAGGTAGACCCCTTTCCACAGGGGGTTATACATTGAACCCAAAAGAGTTCTACCTGGAACCCAAAAGAGGTTCTTCAAAGGGTTGTCCTAAGGGCACAGCCGAAGAACCATTTTTGATTCAAGATAGAAAACGTTTTCCTGAGAGTGTACAGTACCCTACTCCACTATAACACTCTGAGGCTGCTCACCTCTGTAACCCCTTACCAGCTGAGGAGAGAAATGATAGTGTGCACTCTTTTGACAAAGTGTGAATATGAGTTCTACCCCCCGAGGACACATCAAGCTGCATTATATAACCTAGTAAGATGCATCGGTTCTGTGTTCTTCCTGTTCCATCATACGTTCAGTACATTTCTAAGAGGACGCTGTGATAATGAGTATGACAAGTGAACATGGAGAGCTGCTACAGATGTAGGATCTTCATTTGACCGCACTGTTGCAGGAGAACTTTCCTGCAATGCAGGGATTGTATTTCAGGTTTAAAAAGGTTTCTGAAGTTTGTAATTCCCACATTGAAATTTCAGACATGACTTTCCTTTTTTTTTCTTAAAAAAAAAACAAATTCAAACCCCAACAAAAATGTTGATTAATTATAATCCACATAATAATTCACATTTCCTGTTGCTGCAGGATTATTTTCCTGCTGTAGCAAACTGGCTCAACCCGTATAGCTGTGAATGGAAGTGTGTATAGTGTAGAAGTATGCATGGTTCTATATAGTCTTCTCTAGCCTGAGGCTGGACACAGAGGGAGGACAACAAAGCTGAGTTAAGTCATTAATTGGCTGACTAATTCATTGCTGGTTATTTTAGATCGTTCTGGTTCCTGCTCGCTCCAGGGTAGCTACAGCAGTGGCTGCAGTGGAGGTGCAGGTTTTCCCCGTAGATTTGAATATATAGTGAAACTGGCTACATGTTCAGAGGTTATTCCTTTCTGTCTCCCACTCTCTCTTTACTTGTAACCCTCCTACGCAGCTCGAAAACACACCAACCTAGAGAATCTGCTCCCAAACACTCATCACTCTCTCTTGAATACTCTATCTCTCTCTCTCTCTCTCTCTCTCTCTCTCTCTCTCTCTCTCTCTCTCTCTCTCTCTCTCTCTCTCTCTCTCTCTCTCTCTCTCTCTCTCTCTCTCTCTCTCTCTCTCACGCTCACGCTCACACTCACGCACACGCACACGCACACACATCTCTGCATGAAAACTAGTCTGACCCACTTCAGGTGCAGAAATCTCGTACAAACAGTACATAATTACATAGCAACGGAGAGCACGGCAACGCTTGCCATGGCCACAGATTATTTGGCCCTGATTGGCTGCTGGCAGGCTGCTGGCAGGCTGCTGTAGGCATGGCGATGCAGTGGGGCCAGACCTCCCTTGGGATTGCCTGGGAACCATGGTACATCTGACGCAGCACTACAGGAAGGTACACAAACAGTCAATAGTCACCCGCTTAGGTCGTTCAGATAACTGGCTTTGACAGTTAGTATACACCTGTTATGGCTGTGTGTAAACACAATGTAGCAGCAGTAATCTGGAAAGCAGAGAGATCACGATACACCCATACAAACATTCCAACTCTCCTCCTCTCTTCCTCCGTCTCTCTCACCCTCCCTTCACCGTCCCTCTCTCCTCTCCCCCTCTCTCTCTCACCCTCCACCTTCCCTCTCTCCCTCTCCCTCTATGTAGTCACACAAGGAATAGTCGGCTTAGTAAGGCAGCCATGCTGCCTGCAGGTGTGTTGCTCATGTGGACTTCCTTCTTTGCAGTCCTCCCAACCGTCGTCCTTTCCCTTTCCTGATTGCTTCATTGCTTCAGTGAGCCAGCACGCAGAGCCCAGCCCAGTCCAGTGCCTTGTGGCCAGTCAGTCTTTAAGAAGGATGGGCAGAATGAGGCCTGACGTGGCCACTGACCGTCACTGTCTAAGACCCGGGTCAGCTAGGGCATGGTAAAGACTCAGACCAACACACACACACACACACACACACACACACACACACACACACACACACACACACACACACACACACACACACACACACACACACACACACACACACACACACACACACACACACACACACACACACACACACACAGAGACGCACGCAGGCTTTGTCCCCAGCACCCTGGCACAGCTCCGGCAGCAGAGAGAGATGGGGTGAGAGAGTGAAGGGGAGGGAGTGTGTGAGTGTGTGTGGTGTACGGTGCAGATTCTCTCTGACACACAGTCGCAATCATGCAGCCTTATCTGTGCTCACCTTCTGCTGACTCCCACAGCTCACACACACACACACACACACACACACACACACACACACACACACACACACACACACACACACACACACACACACACACACACACACACACACACACACACACACACACACACACACACACACACACACATTGCAAACATGTGTGGATGTTTGCAATCTGTGTGGATGTTGAAGGATGCGTGGTGTGTTTCCAGTATGTAAATGTATATTCGTGTGTGTGTGTGTGTGTGTGTGTGTGTGTGTGTGTGTGTGTGTGTGTGTGTGTGTGTGTGTGTGTGTGTGTGTGTGTGTGTGTGTGTGTGTGTGTGTGTGTGTGTGTGTGTGTGTGTGTGTGTGTGTGTGCGTGTGTGTGTGTGCGTTTGTGTGTGTGCCTCCCAAAGAATCCTCTCCATGTCAGCTTGTGTTACCCTTCCTCTCTGCTTCACTGAACTGACAGAGGGTCCAGGCTTTTCTTCTCTCTCTCTCTCGTTCCCTCTCTCTTACACACACAATCTCTCTCTCTCTACTCTCTAAACCCCAACGTAGGGTGATGGGCAACCACAGTGAATCTAAAAAGGCTTTAATTTCAGTTTCAGCTGTATATGATGATACAACTTTACTTAAAGCATTCAGGTATAATGCATTGTTAGTTGTTATAAGGAAGTATAAGCCCCTACTGTGTCTTCTAAATCAATTGAAATGTGTTATGTCTTTCCGCGTGTTTATTCTAAATGGCTACTATACTTTTTACGTTCCGTGGTCCTTTTGTGGTCATTTCGTGGTCATTTCCAAACCTCTTCAAACTACTCCTATAACAAAATATCAACTGAGAAACACATGATGTGAAAACAAGTATTATTTATTAGAAAATATGATATTGTATTATTTGGAATGCAGACGAACAATGTCCTATATGGGCACGTTATTCAGTGTTTCCCCTTGTTGGACCGACGGCGGTGGCGGGCTCTCTTCTTAGTTGAACCCCGGGGGGTCACCCACACGGGAGCGGTTTGAGCATCTTTACAGCCACCTGTCTCCCTCTCAGCTCCTCTCTCCTTGTCTTCATCTCCATGGAGCTCTAATGCAACCATTATCTACGGAAAGAAAAGAAATGTGGTCTAATTAGGAAAACAAAAATACATATTTTAATTCATGCGCCAAGGTTAAATGTATTGATAACACTGTGGTGTTTATAATGACATGTACAGCAAGTCAAATGTCAGCAGTATATATAACTACAATGGGTAAATGTCACTATTTGGACCAGTCTAACGTTGTTCCTAAAGCCTTTCTCAGACCCCCTGAATCTTTCCTTCACATCACATTACCTGCAGCAGTCTTCTGAAGGTGAGCAGCAGGCCCATGCCGTACAACCAGCAGCAGAGAGCCAGAAACATGCAGCCTGCAGCCTCTATCCTCCTCTCTTCTGCCCCAGTGACCACTTCCACCATCTTCTTCCACACAAGCTCACTCGCTCCCGCTCTCTCCCTACTCCTGAGCTCAGCTACTCGGGTGCGAAGTGTTCTGAGGCTGGCCGTGGAATCACTGGTTGTCTGGCGCAAAGCACTAACGTCTCTGTATTTCTGGTCAATACTGTTTCTGGTCTGGGTGGTAGTGGCCTTGTCCGAGCCACAGTGGCCCACAGGGCAGGAGCCTATCTCCTGTTTCTGTAGCATGAGGCAGCTTGATGTATCCGCCCTGGATAGGACACAAGTCCGTCGCAGGGCCTTACCCCTAATCCATCTCCTTAATGTGTGCCAAGCTGAGAGGCATCGGGTCCCATTTTCAGAGTCTTTGGTTGGACTCGACCGCGGATAAACCACCCGACCTTCCAATCTCAGGGCGGACGCTCTAACGACAAGGCCACTGAGTCGTTTAGTGTTGTTTGTAGCTACCTGGGTCGCAGTGGGTTCCGAGCTGACCATAACACAAGCCTCTCCGGGGAACTTGTACCAACTGTGTCCAGTGGTCTCGCTGGTGTTCTGTTTGGTCCAGGGTTGTTGATGGAAGCTGATGGTGCTGGTGTTCAGGTCAATGTGAGGCGTGCTGGCCCACCGCCTAATGCCGATGGGGGGCATCAGGGCATCCCGAAAAACCGTGCCGTCCAGGTGTTGTAAGGCCAAGATTACATGCACCAACAAATGAATACTGATAGAGTACAAAGCCATCTCTCAATCAGTTAACTGGCTGAGCAAATTCAAAAAGCAACTACTCTCTACAGAGATAGGCGAGTTGTGGTGTTCAGAATGTTTGATTGGACTGTTGTGCCACAGTGGTCTATGATGTCACAGAGGGCATCCAACATGTCACCTGGGTTGAAGATCACTACCATGTCACCCCACCCTCCTTTATGACATCATTGCGATATAGATGCGGTAAAAAGGTCAATCGAACTCAGCCAATCAAAGGAATTGTAGATCATGACGCTTGCAACGCCAGGGATATGGGTTCGATTCCCACGGGGGACCAGTACGGGGGGGGGGGGCACGATGGAAATGTATGTCGCTCACTACTGTAAGTCGCTCTCGGTAAGAGTGTCTTCTAAATGACTATAATTCAGGCTTTTGTTTTTCACACCACGTAGAGGTATAAATCGGAGTATAGTGCTTGTTTGAATGTCAACCCCAACACATGTTCATGTCATCGTTCCCAATCAACTGCATTACAGTTAAAAAACGACTGACTACCATCAACGATTTCTGTATGCTAGGTATGCTAACCAGCTTACACGGACGGGAGTTTGCATTAAACAGCCCCTTCTTCTAAACCAAAAAAAGGACAACTTCTACATGGTGTGCAGCAAAAACAGCCAAATATAACCACACCATGGGTCTGTTACGACACATAAATCATGACAGGTTTGGCGAATATCCACTTTGTAGGAACAGATTTGTTGAATGTGCCCAATCTGGTCAATGCAGCGTCTGCATTCCATTTACTGCATCTATGGTCAAGTTGAAAACCATAGAATTCATTTAATATGTCATGTAATGCTGTAAACTCTGGTGTTTCTCCTTCTGGAGCTGGTTCTCCATATTCTTTTTCAATGTTCTAAATGGTGAGCCAACATGTTCTGAGCACTTTTATCTCCAAAACTAGTTTTGTATTGGCTCTCTCTTGTCTCTCTGCAGCAGATATATAGTGAGCAATATGTTTGGAACATCGAATTACAATACAATTGCAGTATTGAATCGCAATACATATCGAGGGTCCTTGGCAATTCCCAGACCTACTGTTCACCACTGCCCCATAAAGTACCAGCCACCCTGGTCTCTATTCGTCTATTGAGGGGTTAGGATCAGCATGGCCATCGCCCCGCGCAAGGATGGCATCACCAGCCAGCCAGCGCCTCCCAAAATATTTTGAGAACCATTTAAAGGGGGCAGGGGGTGTCGGGGGCATACGGCTCCCTTGACGTTGAGTCTGCCGGGGCGGAACAGGTCCACGAACACGTGGGTGAGATGCATGGTGGGATAGATCATCCTCCCCTTTATTTGGGGTGAGGCAGGGAGGGAGGAGGGGGGACAGTGGCTTGATCTGATTTGACCTGATGTCACTAGAGCGTGTGGCTTGGTCTGATTTGACCTGATGTCACTAAAGGGTGTGGCTTGGTCTGATTTGACCTGATGTCACTAAAGGGTGTGGCTTGGTCTGATTTGACCTGATGTCACTAAAGGGTGTGGCTGCTCAGACCCCAGTAAAGGCTGTGTCTGAGTTACTATTTGTTATTTTCTGCTTGGCATTTCATATCTTCGAGCTTTGAGAAAGTGTGTGTGTGTGTGTGTGTGTGTGTGTGTGTGTGTGTGTGTGTGTGTGTGTGTGTGTGTGTGTGTGTGTGTGTGTGTGTGTGTGTGAGGTGTGTGTGTGGTGTGGGGGTGGGTGGGTGGGTGTGTGTGTGTGTGTGTGTGTGTGTGTGTGTGTGTGTGTGTGTGTGTGTGTGTGTGTGTGTGTGTGTGTGTGTGTGTGTGTGTGTGAAACTGAGAGAGAGCGACTGCCTCTACCTCTTTCATGGTTCTGATCTTTCTCCCATCTCCACGGCCTAGGATAAAGCGGGTTGTTGTGATGTGTGTCTGTCTGCGTGTGTGAGCCAGTGTGTGTCTCTTCATGGTCCCTGTCAGTCTGTCTCTATCTCTCTCTCTCACTCTGTTTTAATAAAGCGTGAGGGATTGGATTAAAGGCTGGGACTTTCTGCATGAATGCATTTGCGCATCTGCGTTTTATTTTTGTGCCACCTCGCCATTTTCCCCTTTTATTTATTCCCTGTGGAGGGAAATGACTTTCCTCGCTCACCGTGCCTTTGTGTGTGTGTGTGTGTGTGTGTGTGTGTGTGTGTGTGTGTGTGTGTGTGTGTGTGTGTGTGTGTGTGTGTGTGTGTGTGTGTGTGTGTGTGTGTGTGTGTGTGTGTGTGTGTGTGTGGACGTTTGTGCATGTGTCATTGTTTGCAGCAGCGTCGAGGCACACCTTAAGCCTTGGGTATCACCACATGTAGCAAGTCAGTCCCTGATTGGTCCATCTGAAGTGTCTGTCAATCTGTCAGCTGCAAACATATCCCTATGCCGCCTGTAGAAGACTCCAGTGTCTCCTCATAGCATATGCAAACACTTTGGCTGTGTAGTCGTTTAGCTGTGCACTCTGTCTCTGCCCCCCTCGCCCTGGGGTTTGGTCCTTCGTGTCCCACCGGTTTAGACTCTGGGAAAAGGTTGTGTTCCGGATCGGCACGCAGGGCCCGGTGGAGCGGAAAAGTCTGGAGCAGGGAGACCGTAGAGAGAAGAGAGGGAATAGACCACCAAACGTCTGTCTGTCTTTACTGTTTACCACTGTCCGTCTGTCTGTCTGTCTTTACTGTTTATCACTGTCTGTCTGTGTGTCTGTCTTTACTGTTTACCCATGTCTGTCTGTGTGTGTGTCTGTCTTTGTTGTTTACCAATGTCTGTCTGTGTGTCTGTCTATTGTTTACCCATGTCTGTCTGTCTGTCTGTCTGTCTGTCTGTCTGTCTGTCTGTCTGTCTATTGTTTACCAATGTCTGTCTGTCTGTTTTTACTGTTTACCACTGTCTGTCTGTCTGTCTGTCTGTCTGTCTGTCTGTCTGTTTGTCTGTTTGTCTGTCTGTCTGTCTGTCTGTCTGTCTGTCTGTCTGTCTGTCTGTCTTTACTGTTTACCTCTGTGTGTCTGTCTGTTTGTCTGTCTGTCTGTCTGTCTGTCTGTCTGTCTGTCTGTCTGTCTGTCTGTCTGTCTTTACTGTTTACCTCTGTGTGTCTGTCTTTACTGTTTACCCCTGTCTGTCTGTCTGTTTGTCTGTCTGTGTGTGTCTGTCTTTGTTGTTTACCAATGTCTGTCTGTCTGTCTGTCTGTGTGTCTGTCTATTGTTTACCAATGTCTGTCCGTCCGTCTGTCTGTCTGTCTGTCTGTCTGTCTGTCTGTCTGTCTGTCTATTGTTTACCAATGTCTGTCTGTCTGTCTGTTTGCCTGCCTGTCTGTCTGTCTGTCTGTCGGTCTCTCCTGTGGAGACTAGGCTGTACTCACTATCTGTTTTCATCTAGTATAAATATCCAAAGCATATCCAAGGGTTTTGATGTCACACAGCGCTCTGTCAAATGAATAGAACATTCTGCCACTTTCTTAAATGGCACAGAATATCAATCCCTGCATTTCCTCTGTTCCCTTTTTAATGCATTTCTCACTTATCGAACCGACATGCAGTGTTCAACCATAGAATTGTATATCTTTGTGTTCCACAGCCTGTCACATTCTCTGTTTGTAATGGCTGTCTAGTCATCATAACAGCCTTGTCTGTTTGGTTGGACCCCGCTACAGGACCCTCCACCCCAGGCCCTTGGTGAGAAAGCCCAAGGAAAGGCTGTGTTTCTGGGCAGTGCACAGCCTCACTTCCCCCTCTCTCCCTGCAGCATATTATCCATACTCCAGGCCCCATAATTAGTTTTTCACCTTTATTTAACCAGATAAGTCAATTGAGAACCAATTGTCATTTACAATAACGACCTGGCCAAGAGGCACAACATTGTAACAGTGAACAGGACATCACAACAAATAAATAAAACTATACAGAGGAAATGTACAAATTCATCAAATATAGAAAAATAAAAGGTGTAAGAATATTTTCAAGATAATATACAACGCAGAGGACGAGAGGTCAATAGAGTAATATCAATGGGGTCAGAGAGAGAGACATAGGAGGAATTTCAGTCCGGGACTCATAGCTCCATGGCAAGTTCTCATTGGTCCAAATTGTTTATACATTGAACCTGAAATAGGATACTTGTTATTTGGCCATTGGCCCAGTTTTATTGCAAGGAATTATAATTGGTCAACCACAGGCTAGGGCTGCGTTATAAAACTACATCATGTCCCTTTGTTCTGTGGAGAGAATCACTGAGGACAGGGGAGAATGAACATCTACCTCTCAGCATAACACCGCCTATTTGAATAATATGTTTTAGAATGAATGTGGTGGGATGGATGTGTCAACTAAGAAGACCCAGATTACACCAGAGTGGTTTATTACCTCTGATAGAGGGATAGTAGAGGAGAGAGGTGCTGGGCGGTGGGAGAGGGAGATAGAGGGTGATAAAGGGTGGACGGAGTAAAGGAAAGACAGGGAGGCAAATGGATGAGGAATGGTGAGCACGTAAGCCAAATTGAGAGGAAGAGGAGAGAGGTGGTGAGAGGGGAATGAGAAAGAGGAGAGAGAGAGAGGAAGAGGAGAGAGGTGGTGAGAGGAGAATGAGAGAGAGATAGAGAGAGAGGAGGAGGAGAGAGGTGGTGAGAGGGGAATGAGAGAGAGAGAGAGAGCGAGAGAGAGGAGGAGGAGAGAGGTGGTGAGAGGGGAATGAGCGAGAGATAGAGAGAGCGAGAGAGAGGAGGAGGAGAGGTGGTGAGAGGGGAATGAGAGAGAGAGAGAGCGAGAGAGAGGAGGAGGAGAGGGGTGGTGAGAGGGGAATGAGAGAGAGAGAGAGAGAGCGAGAGAGAGGAGGAGGAGAGAGGTGGTGAGAGGGGAATGAGAGAGAGAGAGCGAGAGAGAGGAGGAGGAGAGAGGTGGTGAGAGGGGAATGAGAGAGAGAGAGAGAGAGAGAGAGAGGAGGAGGAGAGAGGTGGTGAGAGGGGAATGAGAGAGAGAGAGGAGGAGAGAGGTGGTGAGAGGGGAATGAGAGAGAGATAGGAATGAGAGAGAGAGAGCGAGCGAGCGAGGAATGAGAGAGAGAGAGAGAGAGAGAGAGAGAGAGAGACGAGAGAGAGAGAGAGACGAGAGAGAGACGAGAGAGAGACGAGAGCGAGCGAGCGAGGAATGAGAGAGAGAAAGAGAGAGAGACTGTCATTTACCCAGAGAGACACACAGATAAACACTGTCATTTACCCAGTGAAGATGGGCTGCCCAGTAATGGACACATGATAGACGGCCATTGGAAGTTTGTACTAGCCCAAAGTTCACACACACTTACCATCTGTCACATCTGACGTGTGGTTTTACTAGTGTTCCCTGTATGTGTATTGAGACAGCCCAGAATGAACAGAGGTACAGTATAGAGGTGTGGAGGAGAAAGTGAGGAGAGATTGAAGAGAGAGAGAGAGAAAGAGAGAGGGAGAGAGAGAGAGAGATCTCATCTCACTGGCAATTAGTCAAGATGATAGTGTTTCTCTGTCAGCGGATCCTGTGGATGAACACACACAGCTCTGTTTGTGACTCTCTTTAATTGAACCACAGGGTCACTCTCGTCACACACACACAGATCTGGTTAGCCTGGATACTAGTCTTTTTAGCTAACATTCCACTCCTCGTAGCCTCCTTCGTGTCATATGCCAAAGATGTTGGTGGAATGTTTGTTAAAAAGACTGGTACCCAGGCTAAGATCTGGTGACTTTGACTCCTAACTGATCTGAGTGAGCTCAGCCTCCCACCGCGTTGCTTCACTGTTCCTCCACTTAAGAGACAACTTTCTTCTCCTCCAGACTAGTACACGGCCTCTTAGAGAGCTAGAGGCGACTCGCCGGTGACTTTCATTGTTATTCATGTATTAATTTATTCACTCATGGCAGACGTGAACCAGGGCTGTAATATGCAGATGCCGGTTTGTTTCTCGATGGGAATTTTCCGCTCCACTGCCTCTGTAGCTGCCACTAATAATAAAGTGAGGCAAGATGGAGAGAAAAGGAGGAAGGAGGAGGGAGGGGGGGGGGATGCCTGTCAGGATGCCTGAGCCACCACACTTATGCACACACACAGCTCGTCTCTCGGATAGACAGTGACCAGGTGCGATCGTCCTAGCAGAGGTGACATTGACCTTGTCACAAAGACCAGGAGTCTAGCTCTCTTCTCCTCTCCTCTCTTTTCCTCTCCTCTCCTCTCTTTTCCTCTCTTTTCCTCTCTTTTCCTCTCTTCTCATCACCTCTCTTCACCTCTCCTCTCCTCTCTTTTCCTCTCCTCACCTCTCATCTCTTCTCCTCACATCTCCTTTCTCTTCTCCTCTCCTCTCTTCTCCTCACCTCTCCTCTCCTTTCTCCTCTCCTCTCCTCTCTTCTCCTCACCTCTCCTCTCCTTTCTCCTCTCCTCTATTTTCCACTCCTCTTCTCTCTTCTCCTCACCTCTCTTCTCCTCACCTCACCTCTCCTCTCCTCTCTTCTCCTCACCTCTCCTCTCCTTTCTCTTCTCCTCTCCTCTCTTCTCCTCACCTCTCCTCTCCTTTCTCCTCTCCTCTATTTTTCACTCCTCTTCTCTCTTCTCCTCACCTCTCTTCTCCTCACCTCACCTCTCCTCTCCTCTCTTCTCCTCACCTCTCCTCTCCTTTCTCTTCTCCTCTCCTCTCTTCTCCTCACCTCTCCTCTCCTTTCTCCTCTCTTCTCATCTCTTTTCCTCCCCTCTCCTCTTCTCCTCACCTCTCCTCTCCTTTCTCCTCCCCTCTCTTTTCCACTCCTCTTCTCTCTTCTCCTCTTCTCGCTTCTCCTCACCTCTCCTCTCCTCTCCTCTCCTTTCTCTTCTCCTCACCTCTCCTCTCCTCTCCTCTCCTCTCCTCTCCTCTCCTCTCCTCTCGCTTATTGATATATTGATAGGACACAGGGGCTGGAGGGCAGAACTACCTTGTCCAGGAGATGACAGTGAGTTGTGACTGAAAAGGATGGGATAGCATAAATAGTTGGAGTCTATCAACAACCAGTGTTGTTATGGTTGGAGTTGATGTTAGTGTTGACGCTGTGGACATGTCCAGTAATAGCAGTGATGTCCTGTGTGAGATGTGAAGGACACAGCAGTAAAGAAACACATTCACTCATCATGGATCCCTGGTGAGGGGGAGTGGGGGAGGGGTGCCATATTAATGAATGGAATGCAGTAAATGAAATGGAAACCATGTGTTTGATGTTGTTCCATTAATTGCTAGTCATTATGACCCTGTCCTCCGATTCAAAGTGACACCAGCCACCACTTCCTGCCTCTGTCTTCCTCTACCTCCCCAGTGCATTTATATGAGATAAAATAAACTACTGACTGGAAGAGACTGACTGACACACACACACACACACACACACACACACACACACACACACACACACACACACACACACACACACACACACACACACACACACACACACACACATTGTCAGGATAGAGAAACACACCAGTCACTAACTGTAGGACTTATTACTTTATAGTGAGGTGAATATTGTCAAACCTATACAATTGCATCAAAGTCTGACGTGGATAAAAGGACATTGAAGAGAGATATAATGACGAAGATATAAGTCATACTATACCAAGCTGTCTCCTTCCTCAAGTACAGTAACTAAAGCTTTCAGTGGATTAAAGTGTTCTATTCTGTTCTATTTGAATTTCAACACACACAATCGCAACGCAAATCTGAACACACTGTCTGGCTTCTTTTTGCGTTCCTACAACAGCAAACACAAGTTATACACACACACACGCACCACAGACACACACACATACACACACAAACACACACCTCAACACACACACCTCCTCACACAGTACAGTGCACGTCAAGACATTGTGTCCTCAACCACAGAAACACATGGACTGCATCCCAAATTACACCCTATTCCCTATTTAGGCCACTACTTTTGAACAGGGCCCATGGGGTTCTGGTCAAAAGTAGTGCACTATATAGGTAATAGGGTGCCATTTGGGGCTCAGCCATGGTTCACTGGGACCCAAGGCATGCCATGCACCCAGGCCTGAGTCCAAACCCTGAGCGTGTCCAATCAGCCAAGGCTTTACTAGAGGCCAAATCTGTAGCGTATAATTGGGTTTTAATCAGCTTTCTCATTCAGGCGAGCGCTAAAGATTAGGGCAGCTCGGGCTCCGCTCAAAATAAGCATTCATAAAGGCGCGTGAAAGCCTCTGACCCGTCGCAACGAATCATACAGACCCACAGACACCAGGCCGCACGCTCTTCCTCGACCTCTTCCCCTCTTCTTCTCTCCATTTTCTCTCCCTCTCCATCCTTCATGTTTCTCTCACCCTCTCCTCGCTCTTCCCCTCCATCTCTCCCTTTTCTTTGCTCTCTCTCTCTCTTCATCTCACTCGTTCTCGCCGTCTTTCGCTCGTGGGGATCCACACAAGTCAGGCCTGGCAGGAAAAGAGCCCTTCTTATCGAAAAGGACACATACCACCCCTACACAAGATACACACACATACCACCCCTACACAAAGATACACACACACATACCACCCCTACACAAAGATATGTACACACATACCACTCCTACACAAAGATACACACACATATCACCCCTACACAAAGATATACACACATACCACCCCTACACAAGATACACACACATACCACCCCTACACAAAGATACACACACATACCACCCCTACACAAAGATATGTACACACATACCACTCCTACAAAAAGATACACACACATACCACCCCTACACAAAGATACACACACATACCACCCCTACACAAGATACACACACATACCACCCCTACACAAAGATACACACACACATACCACCCCTACACAAAGATACACACACACATACCACCCCTACACAAAGATACACACACACATACCACCCCTACACAAAGATACACACACATACCACCCCTACACAAAGATACACACACATACCACCCCTACACAAAGATACACACACATACCACCCCTACACAAAGATACACACACATACCACCCCTACACAAAGATACACACACATACCACCCCTACACAAAGATACACACACATACCACCCCTACACAAAGATATACACACACATACCACCCCTACACAAAGATACACACACATACCACCCCTACACAAAGATACACACACATACCACCCCTACACAAGATACACACACATACCACCCCTACACAAAGATACACACACATACCACCCCTACACAAAGATACACACACATACCACCCCTACACAAAGATATACACACACATACCACCCCTACACAAAGATACACACACATACCACCCCTACACAAAGATACACACACATACCACCCCTACACAAAGATACACACACACATACTACCCCTACACAAAGATATATACACACATACCACCCCTACACAAAGATACACACACATACCACCCCTACACAAAGATACACACACATACCACCCCTACACAAAGATACACACACATACCACCCCTACACAAAGATACACACACACATACCACCCCTACACAAAGATACACAAAGATACACACACATACCACCCCTACAAAAAGATACACACACATACCACCCCTACACAAAGATACACACACATACCACCCCTACACAAAGATATATACACACATACCACCCCTACACAAAGATACACACACATACCACCCCTACACAAAGATACACACACACATACTACCCCTACACAAAGATATATACACACATACCAACCCTACACAAAGATACACACACACATACCACCCCTACACAAAGATACACACACATACTACCCCTACACAAGGATACACACACATACTACCCCTACACAAAGATACACACACATACCACCCCTACACAAAGATACACACACATACCACCCCTACACAAAGATACACACACACATACCACCCCTACACAAAGATACACACACACATACCACCCCTACACAAAGATACACACACACATACCACCCCTACACAAAGATACACACACATACCACCCCTACACAAAGATACACACACATACCACCCCTACACAAAGATACACACACATACCACCCCTACACAAAGATACACACACATACCACCCCTACACAAAGATACACACACATACCACCCCTACACAAAGATACACACACATACCACCCCTACACAAAGATATACACACACATACCACCCCTACACAAAGATACACACACATACCACCCCTACACAAAGATACACACACATACCACCCCTACACAAAGATACACACACACATACTACCCCTACACAAAGATATATACACACATACCACCCCTACACAAAGATACACACACATACCACCCCTACACAAAGATATATACACACATACCACCCCTACACAAAGATACACACACATACCACCCCTACACAAAGATACACACACATACCACCCCTACACAAAGATACACACACATACCACCCCTACACAAAGATATATACACACATACCACCCCTACACAAAGATACACACACATACCACCCCTACACAAAGATACACACACACACATACTACCCCTACACAAAGATATATACACACATACCAACCCTACACAAAGATACACACACACATACCACCCCTACACAAAGATACACACACATACCACCCCTACACAAAGATACACACACATACCACCCCTACACAAAGATACACACACATACCACCCCTACACAAAGATACACACACACATACTACCCCTACACAAAGATACATACACACATACCACCCCTACACAAAGATACACACACATACCACCCCTACACAAAGATACACACACATACCACCCCTACACAAAGATACACATACATACCACCCCTACACAAAGATACACACACACATACCACCCCTACACAAAGATACACACACATACCACCCCTACACAAAGATACACACACATACCACCCCTACACAAAGATACACACACATACCACCCCTACACAAAGATACACACACATACTACCCCTACACAAAGATACACACACATACCACCCCTACACAAAGATACACACACATACTACCCCTACACAAAGATACACACACATACTACCCCTACACAAAGATACACACATATACCACCCCTACACAAAGATATACACACACATACCACCCCTACACAAAGATACACACACATACCACCCCTACACAAAGATACACACACATACCACCCCTACACAAAGATACACACACATACCACCCCTACACAAAGATATACACACACATACTACCCCTACACAAAGATATACACACACATACTACCCCTACACAAAGATACATACACACATACCAACCCTACACAAAGATACACACACATACCACCCCTACACAAAGATACACACACATACCACCCCTACACAAAGATACACACACATACCACCCCTACACAAAGATACACACACACATACCACCCCTACACAAAGATACACACACATACCACCCCTACACAAAGATACACACACATACCACCCCTACACAAAGATACACACACATACCACCCCTACACAAAGATACACACACATACTACCCCTACACAAAGATACACACACATACCACCCCTACACAAAGATACACACACATACTACCCCTACACAAAGATACACACACATACCACCCCTACACAAAGATACACACACATACTACCCCTACACAAAGATACACACACATACTACCCCTACACAAAGATACACACATATACCACCCCTACACAAAGATATACACACACATACCACCCCTACACAAAGATACACACACATACCACCCCTACACAAAGATACACACACACATACTACCCCTACACAAAGATACACACACACATACTACCCCTACACAAAGATACACACACACATACCACCCCTACAGAAAGATACACACACATACCACCCCTACACAAAGATACACACACATACCACACCTACACAAGATACACACACATACCACCCCTCCACAAAGATACACACACATACCACCCCTACACAAAGATATGTACACACATACCACTCCTACACAAAGATACACACACATACCACCCCTACACAAAGATACACACACATACCACCCCTACACAATATACACACACATACCACCCCTACACAAGATACACACACATACCACCCCTACACAAAGATACACACACACATACCACCCCTACACAAAGATACACACACACACATACCACCCCTACACAAAGATACACACACACATACCACCCCTACATAAAGATACACACACATACCACCCCTACACAAAGATACACACACATACCACCCCTACACAAAGATACACACACATACCACCCCTACACAAAGATACACACACATACCACCCCTACACAAAGATACACACACATACCACCCCTACACAAAGATACACACACACATACCACCCCTACACAAAGATACACACACACATACTACCCCTACACAAAGATACACACACACATACCACCCCTACACAAAGATACACACACATACCACCCCTACACAAAGATACACACACATACCACCCCTACACAAAGATACACACACATACCACCCCTACACAAAGATACACACACACATACTACCCCTACACAAAGATACACACACACATACCACCCCTACACAAAGATACACACACACATACCACCCCTACACAAAGATACACACACACATACCACCCCTACACAAAGATACACACACACATACCACCCCTACACAAAGATACACACACATACCACCCCTACACAAATATACACACACATACTACCCCTACACAAAGATACACACACATACTACCCCTACACAAAGATACACACACACATACCACCCCTACACAAAGATACACACACACATACCACCCCTACACAAAGATACACACACACATACCACCCCTACACAAAGATACACACACACATACCACCCCTACACAAAGATACACACACATACCACCCCTACACAAATATACACACACATACCACCCCTACACAAATATACACACACATACTACCCCTACACAAAGATACACACACATACTACCCCTACACAAAGATACACACACATACTACCCCTACACAAAGATACACACATATACCACCCCTACACAAAGATATACACACACATACCACCCCTACACGAAGATACACACACATACCACCCCTACACAAAGATATACACACATACACCACCCCTACACAAAGATACACACATATACAGCTGGATAAAACGAGCTTATTGGTACAGCACACAAAATGACCTTCCTCCCTCCTCATCATCATATTCCGCAAGGAGGCGGGATTTGGCTAATCTAATATGTCCTGTTGAAGTGGGTTCCTTACTGAAAAGCCTGGTTGGTGTTGAGAGCGGAGCGTTTAGATGAGTTAGTCGTTCCTAATCCTGTCTGTTACTGCCGCTCTCTGGGGTGAGTCACACTCTTTATGTCGTTAATGAAGTGCAGTGAGATGAAAACCCTTTTTAATGGGATTTAGTTAGAACTGGGACAGCTCACAGAGACGGAAAAAAATATCTTATCATCGTCATACACAGCGCCATCACCATGGTTAACGCCAAAATCTTAATAACCATCGTCATCCTCATTTTTCACTTCTACTCAGTGTTGAGGCACGTCCTGTTTTCTTTGGCTTCTGTTATCACTGTTAGATAGAATGGGTACAGCGTGTGTTTGTGTGTGTGTGTGTGTGTGTGTGTGTGTGTGTGTGTGTGTGTGTGTGTGTGTGTGTGTGTGTGTGTGTGTGTGTGTGTGTGTGTGTGTGTGTGTGTGTGTGTGTGTGTGTGTGTGTGTGTGTGTGTGTGTGTGCAGATACAACCAGGCACTCTATGCCCTTCATCAGAACATTAGTCATGTGTATAATAGGAGAGAAGTCATGATGATGCGGACAGGTGGAGAGATGCAGCGCTCCCCGTGGTGATCCAGAACCAGCCACACAGCACGCCAAACCAGAGAGTCCATATCTGCACCACAGAAACACCACAGTAATGTCACTTGTCAGAATCCTGGAATCCAGAATCCTGGTGCTCAACCTAGAAACACCAACACTTCATTTGCATTTATATGTGAGTTATTTAGCAGACGCTCTCATCCACAATTCTAATAGAAGGTATACTATACACTGCAACAGAAACCTCTAAGAACAATATGCATATGCTGTATACAGTACTTATGGTCCACATTTACATGTTTGACGTTTGAGTCATTTAGCAGACACTCTCATCCCGAGTGACACAGTTAGAACATCCATCTTCAGATAGCTAGGTGGGACAACCACATATCACAGACATAGAAAGTACATTTCCCCCCAATAACGTAGCTGTCAGTAGAGTCAGAGCTAGAAATGGGGGAGGCGGATTCAAGTGAATGTGCTGGTTAAGGTTGTTGTTTTTACACCAAAGTAAAATAACCTTTTAATGAGAGATACTGCAGACAGACAGTGAGAGTACTGCAGTGAAGCCGTAGCCCAGAGTGGTGTCTAGTAAATCCAGTATGGATGACCAGAGTGGTGTCTAGTAGATCCAGTATGGATGACCAGAGTGGTGTCTAGTAAATCCAGTATGGATGACCAGATTGGTGTCTAGTAAATCCAGTATGGATGACCAGAGTGGTGTCTAGTAAATCCAGTATGGATGACCAGAGTGGTGTCTAGTAAATCCAGTATGGATGACCAGAGTGGTGTCTAGTAGATCCAGTATGGATGACCAGAGTGGTGTCTAGTAAATCCAGTATGGATGACCAGAGTGGAGCTAGTAGATCCAGTATGGATGACCAGAGTGGGGACTAGTAGATCCAGTATGGATGTCCAGAGTGGTGACTAGTAGATCCAGTATGGATGTCCAGAGTGGTAACTAGTAGATCCAGTATGGATGTCCAGAGTGGTGACTAGTAGATCCAGTATGGATGACCAGAGTGGTGACTAGTAGATCCAGTATGGATGTCCAGAGTGGTGGCTAGTAGATCCAGTATGGATGTCCAGAGTGGTGGCTAGTAGATCCAGTATGGATGACCAGAGTGGTGTCTAGTAGATCCAGTATGGATGACCAGAGTGGTGTCTAGTAGATCCAGTATGGATGTCCAGAGTGGTGTCTAGTAGATCCAGTATGGATGTCCAGAGTGGTAACTAGTAGATCCAGTATGGATGTCCAGAGTGGTAACTAGTAGATCCAGTATGGATGTCCAGAGTGGTGGCTAGTAGATCCAGTATGGATGTCCAGAGTGGTGTCTAGTAGATCCAGTATGGATGACCAGAGTCGTGGCTAGTAGATCCAGTATGGATGTCCAGAGTGGAGCTAGTAGATCCAGTATGGATGTCCAGAGTGGTAACTAGTAGATCCAGTATGGATGTCCAGAGTGGTAACTAGTAGATCCAGTATGGATGTCCAGAGTGGTGGCTAGTAGATCCAGTATGGATGTCCAGAGTGGTGTCTAGTAGATCCAGTATGGATGACCAGAGTGGTGGCTAGTAGATCCAGTATGGATGTCCAGAGTGGAGCTAGTAGATCCAGTATGGATGTCCAGAGTGGTGTCTAGTAGATCCAGTATGGATGTCCAGAGTGGTAACTAGTAGATCCAGTATGGATGTCCAGAGTGGTAACTAGTAGATCCAGTATGGATGTCCAGAGTGGTGACTAGTAGATCCAGTATGGATGTCCAGAGTGGTGACTAGTAGATCCAGTATGGATGTCCAGAGTGGTGGCTAGTAGATCCAGTATGGATGTCCAGAGTGGTGGCTAGTAGATCCAGTATGGATGTCCAGAGTGGGGACTAGTAGATCCAGTATGGATGTCCAGAGTGGGGACTAGTAGATCCAGTATGGATGTCCAGAGTGGGGACTAGTAGATCCAGTATGGATGTCCAGAGTGGTGACTAGTAGATCCAGTATGGATGTCCAGAGTGGTGGCTAGTAGATCCAGTATGGATGTCCAGAGTGGTGGCTAGTAGATCCAGTATGGATGACCAGAGTGGTTGCTAGTAGATCCAGTATGGATGACCAGAGTGGTGACTAGTAGATCCAGTATGGATGTCCAGAGTGGGGACTAGTAGATCCAGTATGGATGTCCAGAGTGGTGGCTAGTAGATCCAGTATGGATGTCCAGAGTGGGGACTAGTAGATCCAGTATGGATGTCCAGAGTGGTGACTAGTAGATCCAGTATGGATGTCCAGAGTGGTGGCTAGTAGATCCAGTATGGATGTCCAGAGTGGTGGCTAGTAGATCCAGTATGGATGACCAAAGTGGTTGCTAGTAGATCCAGTATGGATGTCCAGAGTGGTGGCTAGTAGATCCAGTATGGATGACCAGAGTGGTTGCTAGTAGATCCAGTATGGATGTCCAGAGTGGGGACTAGTAGATCCAGTATGGATGTCCAGAGTGGTGACTAGTAGATCCAGTATGGATGTCCAGAGTGGTGGCTAGTAGATCCAGTATGGATGACCAAAGTGGTTGCTAGTAGATCCAGTATGGATGTCCAGAGTGGTGGCTAGTAGATCCAGTATGGATGACCAGAGTGGTTGCTAGTAGATCCAGTATGGATGTCCAGAGTGGGGACTAGTAGATCCAGTATGGATGTCCAGAGTGGTGACTAGTAGATCCAGTATGGATGACCAGAGTGGTGACTAGTAGATCCAGTATGGATGTCCAGAGTGGGGACTAGTAGATCCAGTATGGATGTCCAGAGTGGTGGCTAGTAGATCCAGTATGGATGTCCAGAGTGGGGACTAGTAGATCCAGTATGGATGTCCAGAGTGGGGACTAGTAGATCCAGTATGGATGTCCAGAGTGGTGGCTAGTAGATCCAGTATGGATGTCCAGAGTGGTGGCTAGTAGATCCAGTATGGATGACCAGAGTGGTGACTAGTAGATCCAGTATGGATGTCCAGAGTGGTGGCTAGTAGATCCAGTATGGATGTCCAGAGTGGTGGCTAGTAGATCCAGTATGGATGACCAGAGTGGTTGCTAGTAGATCCAGTATGGATGACCAGAGTGGTGACTAGTAGATCCAGTATGGATGTCCAGAGTGGGGACTAGTAGATCCAGTATGGATGTCCAGAGTGGTGGCTAGTAGATCCAGTATGGATGTCCAGAGTGGGGACTAGTAGATCCAGTATGGATGTCCAGAGTGGTGACTAGTAGATCCAGTATGGATGTCCAGAGTGGTGGCTAGTAGATCCAGTATGGATGTCCAGAGTGGTGGCTAGTAGATCCAGTATGGATGACCAAAGTGGTTGCTAGTAGATCCAGTATGGATGTCCAGAGTGGTGGCTAGTAGATCCAGTATGGATGACCAGAGTGGTTGCTAGTAGATCCAGTATGGATGTCCAGAGTGGGGACTAGTAGATCCAGTATGGATGTCCAGAGTGGTGACTAGTAGATCCAGTATGGATGTCCAGAGTGGTGGCTAGTAGATCCAGTATGGATGACCAAAGTGGTTGCTAGTAGATCCAGTATGGATGTCCAGAGTGGTGGCTAGTAGATCCAGTATGGATGACCAGAGTGGTTGCTAGTAGATCCAGTATGGATGTCCAGAGTGGGGACTAGTAGATCCAGTATGGATGTCCAGAGTGGTGACTAGTAGATCCAGTATGGATGACCAGAGTGGTGACTAGTAGATCCAGTATGGATGTCCAGAGTGGGGACTAGTAGATCCAGTATGGATGTCCAGAGTGGTGGCTAGTAGATCCAGTATGGATGTCCAGAGTGGGGACTAGTAGATCCAGTATGGATGTCCAGAGTGGTGACTAGTAGATCCAGTATGGATGTCCAGAGTGGTGGCTAGTAGATCCAGTATGGATGTCCAGAGTGGTGGCTAGTAGATCCAGTATGGATGACCAGAGTGGTTGCTAGTAGATCCAGTATAGATGTCCAGAGTGGGGACTAGTAGATCCAGTATGGATGTCCAGAGTGGGGACTAGTAGATCCAGTATGGATGACCAGAGTGGTGTCCAGTGCCACCTGACTAGACAGTGATTTATCTCTCTCTGTGTGTCTGCTCTGCTGTGATCTGGTGAGTCCTGCTCCTCATGACCTGCCAGCCATATTGGTCTGCTTTTTGTTCTGTCAACAGCATCTGTTGGGCCTGATAAAGGGCTTAGACCAGCCCCCCATAGGCCCGCTGGAGTTAGGTTGGATTAGGATGGTGTGTGTGTGTGTGTGTGTGTGTGTGTGTGTGTGTGTGTGTGTGTGTGTGTGTGTGTGTGTGTGTGTGTGTGTGTGTGTGTGTGTGTGTGTGTGTGTGTAGGGTAATTATAACCCACATCCCATTCGCTCTACCCTATCAGAGCACTAGCCAGAGAGAGAGAGAGAGAGAGAGAGAGACTGTCATTTACAGAGAGAAAGGTGAGAGAGGTGATCAGTTGATAACCATATTGACAGTACACTAAGCTTGACTGCCCTGCTTTTCTGTTTCCCATTTCTTCTTCATGCTGTCATTATGGAGCTTTCTCTCCTAGCTGTTTCATGTTGTTGTCTTTTCATTAATTGTTGTTGTTGATTTCCATTGGCTTCATAGTACGGATTTGACTGTGTATAGTCAGACATTGTTCTAAGTATTCCGTTCAAGGTCGTGTCGATAATATTACATCTGTGTTTCCTTACTTTCACATATGACACACACACACACACACACACACACACACACACACACACACACACACACACACACACACACACACACACACACACACACACACACACACACACACACACACACACACACACACACACACACACACACACACACAGAGAGAGAGAGATCCATAATCACCTTGGCTAGGTGGGATATGGGGTTAAACAGCGCTTGTATGTTCCCGATCCATTCGCCCAGCGGGAATCTCTCAGGAGCATGGCAAAACGTTCCCAAGCCCCATCCAGTTCCCCCTAGATCTCGTTTCCCCTCCAAACTTCCCAAGGAAAAAGGCCTTCAGAAGCAGCCATGCTCCTGTGACATTCCTCAATCTCCCAGCAGTCAGACCACAGTCGGTACAGTATAGCTGGGGAGAATAGTACATTAAACAGACGGGAGATCACCTATTCCCTCCCCAAGCTCTCCGTATATAACCACAACCACTGGAAGGTCCACTAGCTGGTAAATGTACCCCTCCCTTCCTCCTCAATCCCTCCGTCGTTCTGCTGATCTGACATGTCCATCCCCGTGAAGTCCTTCCAGTTAGTTCAAAAGGAAAAATCTCCTTTCCTATTTCCTATTTCTCTCCCCATCACCAGGGCTGTCGGTGCTAAGCTGTTAAAATGGCTGACAGTGTGCCTGTCTGACTTCATGCGGTGCTGTGATTGGACGAGCAGAACATGTATCAGAAGTGACTGGGTACAGTACGCTGAGGAACTAGCTGGAAGATAGAAGTGGAGCTTCTAGTGATTCATCTCTTCTCCACCCCCCATCCTCCCAATCTCAGCCAGGCCTGACTGTGAGGGGCTTCCTCAACACACACATATACTGTAGGGAACACATACACATCAACACAAACACACACAAACACACTGTGCTCACATAAAGGCATATACTGTACACACACACACACACACACACACACACACACACACACACATAAAACCCCATACACACACACACACTGAGAAAACACATATACAAGCATTCAGAACATAAAACAGAGAGAAAGATGTATACTACAGACACACAGATACACAGAGAGAGAGATGTATACTACAGACACACAAATACACAGATACACAGAGTGTAACGGCAGTCCTCCTCCTCTTCATCTGAAGAGGAGGAGTATTGAGGGAACCAAGGCGCAGCGTAGTGAAATGACATATTTTAATAACGAAAACACGAACTTGACTAAACTAACAAAAACAACAAACGGTGTAGACAGACCTAAACGACGAACTTACATAAAACAAGAAGAACGCACGAATAGGAAACATAGACTACACAAACCGAACAAACCGTAAACAGTCCCGCGTGGTGTACAGACACAGACACGGAAGACAATCACCCACAACGAACACTGTGAAAACGTCTACCTAAATATGACTCTTAATTAGAGGCACGCCAAACACCTGCCTCTAAATTAGAGCCATACCAGGCAACCCAATAAACCAACACAGAAACAGAAAACATAGAATGCCCACCCAAACTCACGTCCTGACCAACTAACACACATAACAAACTAACAGAAATAGGTCAGGAACGTGACACAGAGAGATGTATACTACAGACACACAAATACACAGATACACAGAGAGAGAGATGTATACTACAGACACATAAATGCACAGATACACAGAGAGAGAGATGTATATTACAGACACACAAATACACAGATACACAGAGAGAGAGAGATGTATACTACAGACACACAAATACACAGATACACAGAGAGAGAGAAGCACACTGGTTTGCCATTTGACCTGATTTCGTTTGATTTAACAGGAGAGGAAGCGTGTTCTTTCGCTGATCAAGGGTGCTTGACATTCTAGAGCCCCAGATTTCTCCAGTCAAGGGGAAGAGAGTGTTGAGAGGGCAGAGTAGAGCAGAGCATTCAAGCACACACAGTTTGGTAACTTTAACACACACACACACACACACACACACACACACACACACACACACACACACACACACACACACACACACACACAGATGGTATGCAGGTGTAAGATGTGACATAGCCCAGGGTACAGGCTATATAACTGCAGAAAAATTCCAATATTTTTGTCCCTCTCTCTGTCCCATTCCATATCTCTCGCTCTCTCTGTCTCCTTCTCCATATCTCTCTCCTTCTCCATATCTCTCTCTCCTTCTCCTTCTCCATATCTCGCTCTCCTTCTCCCTCTCTATATCTCTCTCCTTCTCCTTCTCCATATCACTCTCTCCTTCTCTATATCTCTCTCCTTCTCCATATCTCTCTCTCCTTCTCCTTCTCCATATCTCTCTCTCCTTCTCCCTCTCTATATCTCTCTCCTTCTCCTTCTCCATATCTCTCTCAATTCAATTCAAGGGGCTTTATTGGCATGGGAAACATGTGTTAACATTGCCAAAGCAAGTGAGGTAGCAATACACAAAAGTGAAACAAGCAATACAAATTAGCAGTAAACATTACACATACAGAAGTTTCAAAACAATAAAGACATTACGAATGTCATATTATATATATATACAGTGTTGTAGCAATGTACGAATGGTTAAAGCACACAGGTTAAAATAAATAGGCATAAATATGGGTTGTATTTACAATGGTGTTTGTTCTTCACTGGTTGCCCTTTTCTTGTGGCAACAGGTCACAAATCTTGCTGCTGTGATGGCACACTGTGGAATTTCACCCAGTAGATATGGGAGTTTATTAAAATTGGATTTGTTTTCGAATTCTTTGTGGAACTGTGTAATCTGAGGGAAATATGTGTCTCTAATATGGTCATACATTGGGCAGGAGGTTAGAAAGTGCAGCTCAGTTTCCACCTCATTTTGTGGACAGTGAGCACATAGCCTGTCTTCTCTTGAGAGCCATGTCTGCCTACGGCGGCCTTTCTCAATAGCAAGGCTATGCTCACTGAGTCTGTACATAGTCAAAGCTTTCCTTAAGTTTGGGTCAGTCACAGTGGTCAGGTATTCTGCCACTGTGTACTCTCTGTTTAGGGCCAAATAGCATTCTAGTTTGCTCTGTTTTTTTGTTAATTCTTTCCAATGTGTCAAGTAATTATCTTTTTGTTTTCTCATGATTTGGTTGGGTCTAATTGTGCTGTTGTCCTGGGGCTCTGTGGGGTGTGTTTGTGTTTGTGAACAGAGCCCTAGGACCAGCTTGCTTAGGGGACTCTTCTCCAGGTTCATCTCTCTGTAGGTGATGGCTTTGTTATGGAAGGTTTGGGAATCGCTTCCTTTTAGGTGGTTGTAGAATTTAACGTCTCTTTTCTGGATTTTGATAATTAGTGGGCATCGGCCTAATTCTGCTCTGCATGCATTATTTGGTGTTCTACGTTGTACACGGAGGATATTTTTGCAGAATTCTGCATGCAGAGTCTCAATTTGGTGTTTGCCCCATTTTGTGAAATCTTGGTTGGTGAGCGGACCCCAGACCTCACAACCATAAAGGGCAATGGGCTCTATGACAGATTCAAGTATTTTTAGCCAGATCCTAATTGGTATGTTGAAATTTATGTTCCTTTTGATGGCATAGAATGCCCTTCTTGCCTTGTTTCTTAGATCGTTCACAGCTTTGTGGAAGTTACCTGTGGCGCTGATGTTTAGGTCGAGGTATGTATAGTTTTTTGTGTGCTCTAGGGCAACGGTGTCTAGATGGAATTTGTGGTCCTGGCGACTGGACCTTTTTTGGAACACCATTATTTTGGTCTTACTGAGATTTACTGTCAGGGCCCAGGTCTGACAGAATCTGTGCAGAAGATCTAGGTGCTGCTGTAGGCCCTCCTTGGTTGGTGACAGAAGCACCAGATCATCAGCAAACAGTAGACTTCGGATTTAGACTTCGGATTCTCTCGGATTCTCTCTCCTTCTCCATATCTCTCTCTCCTTCTCCATATCTCCTTCTCCCTATCTATTTCTCAGATATCTCTCTCCTTCTCCCTCTCCTTCTCCACATCACTCTCCCCTTCTCCTTCTCTTTCTCTATATCTCTCTCTCTCCTTCTCCATATCTCTATCCTTCTCCCTCTCTAACTCTCTCCTTCTCCATATTTCTCTCTGTCTCCCTCTCTAGATCTCAGATCTCTCTCTCCTTCTCTCTCCTTCTCCATATCTCTCTCTCCTTCTCCATATATATCTATCCTTCTCGCTCTCTATATCCCTCTCCTTCTCCATATCTCTCTCTCCTTCTCCATATCTCTCTATCCTTCTCCCTCTCTATAACTCTCTCCTTCTCCATATTTCTCTCTGTCTTCCTCTCTAGATCTCAGATCTCTCTCTCCTTCTCCTTCTCCATATCACTCTCTCCTTCTCCTTCTCCATATCACTCTCTCCTTCTCCACATCACTCTCTCCTTCTCCATATCTCTCTCTCCTTCTCCTTCTCCATATCTCTTTCTCCTTCTCCCTCTCTATATTTCTCTCTCATTCTCCATATCTATCTCTCTCCTTCTCCCTCTCTATATCTCTCTCTCCTTCTCCATATCTCTCTCTCCTTCTCCCTCTCTATATCAATCTCCTTCTCCATATCTCTCTCCTTCTCCATATCTCTCTCTTCTTCTCCATATCTCTCTCTCCTTCTCCTTCTCCTTCTCCATATCTCTCTCTCCTTCTCCATTTCTCTCTCTCCTTCTCCTTCTCCATATCTCTCTCTCCTTCTCCTCCATATCTCTCTCTCCTTCTCCTTCTCCACATCTCCTTACCACCAAAGCCTACAAGGAGTGATGAGGTGAGACGTAGTCACACTGTGTGACCTATAATGAGAGTGACTGAGGACTATTTGAAAGTCATTGCTTGGCTACTTAATGTATATTTGGTTCGTATATGTGCACGCCTTGCTATAGAATACCAACAACCTCCTACTACAGACACACAGGAACAGACAGACAGACAGAGATAGAGACAGACGGACGGATGGATAGAGAGGGAGATTTTGCAGAAAGACAGACAGAGTATGCTGTAGTCTACAGACAAATAGACGCACAGACTGCATAAGTACCACCAATGATTCCAGGCAATACAGGACATGCATTACAAATGCATTTATGGTGGAAAACACTTTCTTTCACTTGCTAAAACACAGTTGTGCTTTTTATAAAAGCATCTTCATTCAAAGATATTACTCATGCATACAGATACGGACACACTCTCACGCATGCACAAACAGTTACAGACACACACACGCATGCATGCACACACACATGGATTGTTTATGCATTGGTGCTCACACTGTTGCTGTGTGTGTGTGTGTGTGTGTGTGTGTGTGTGTGTGTGTGTGTGTGTGTGTGTGTGTGTGTGTGTGTGTGTGTGTGTGTGTGTGTGTGTGTGTGTGTGTGTGTGTGTGTGTGTGTGTGTTTGCATTTTTATTTGTGTGTGTCTGTTTGGGCCAGGCAGATTGCCCCCCAGTCAGAGGGGAGGGAGCTGTCTCAGCTCGTCAGCATTAGGTGCCCATGCCGCCTTGATCACCGCCGACAGCCAGCCACAGGAAATGATGTGCTGTGAAGCCACCCAAAGCACCCATGTGACCCGCTGTGGTCAGAGGGGGAGAGAGAGGGAGGGAGGAGAGGGGAGCCAGTGAAGCGGTGTGCCCTCACGATTACAGAGGCGGAAACCATGGCCCTGCCTGGCACGGCAAAGACACATATATACACACACACACTGACGAGACATAGAGACAGAGAGAACGAAACGCACACGCCACATCTACTGATATATTTGTTCAGGCTGAGTGGCAGTGAAATGTATCCCAGCATGCCTGGCACCAGATCTCTGTAGCCGTGCCATTGTTCTCCTGTTCCACACTACTACCACTCTTTTTTTTTTCTTCTTTTTTTTTTTATCCCATTTTCTCCCCAATTTTCGTGGTATCCAATCGCTAGTAATTACTACCTTGTCTCATCGCTACAACTCCCGTACGGGCTCGGGAGAGACGAAGGTCGAAAGCCATGCGTCCTCTGAAGCACAGCCCAACCAGCCGTACTGCTTCTTAACACAGCGCGCCTCCAACCCGGAAGCCAGCCGCACCAATGTGTCGGAGGAAACACCGTGTACCTGGCCCCCTTGGCTGGCGCGCACTGCGCCCGGCCTGCCACAGGAGTCGCTGGAGCGCGATGAGACAAGGATATCCCTACCGGCCAAACCCTCCCTACCCCGGACGACGCTATGCCAATTGTGCGTCGCCCCACGGACCTCCCGGTCGTGGCCGGCTGCGACAGAGCCTGGGCACGAACCCAGAGAGTCTGGTGGCGCAGTTAGCACTGCGATGCAGTGCCCTAGACCACTGCGCCACCCGGGAGGCCCCACTACTACCACTCTTAACAGAGCCACACACACACACACACACACACACACCTACACACACACACACACACACACACACACACACACACACACACACACACACACACACACACACACACACACACACACACACAGCTCTAGTCTCCAGACTAGTCTAGAGACAGATTCCAAATAGCGTAGGCTGCATCTCCTGCTGACGGCCCTCCTTCAGAGCTGCTGGTCAGAGGTGAGAGGTTAAAGGTTAGTGGTGAGGTCTGTTACAGGGCCTCTGTGGGAGGAGGTATGTGTGTGTCCGTGTGTGTGGTGGGTTTTTCCAGGGCTGACCTCACACACTCTCACGTTTATAGACCCTTTGTTTTACAGATTTTCCAGGCTTACCTTCAGGTGTGTCAGAGACTGTAACATTTCCAGAGCAGAGAGAATCTCCAATGTTTCCACTGGCTCCGTCCTCAATGCATACTTTCTGGCATACTCTGCCCCTCTCTCCTTTCACTTTCGATATCCCTCACTCTCTTACCCTCCTCTCCGTTTACAGCTTTTTCTCATTTTTTCCCGTCTTTCATCTGTCATTCCCCCTCCTTTCTTTCTCTGTTCAGACACATGGCTCCATTAGTGTCATGCAGACCCGGGTTCAAATACTATTTGACATTTTTCAAATACTTATAGCGTTTGTTCTAGCCTGCCTGGAGTGCAGATGGGCGGGGTTTACAGTTCTGAGACCGTTATGTCGGTCCATTAAGCGAGGGTAGCTCAATCAATCCCAGATAAAGTATTTAAAATGATTTTGAATAGTATTTGAACCCAGGTGTGGTGTCACGCGGGTACACTGGTCTGTTGATATAAATCTGTTTTTACTGGCATGTTTTTCCACCCATAGTGTGTGTGTGTGTGTGTGTGTGTGTGTGTGTGTGTGTGTGTGTGTGTGTGTGTGTGTGTGTGTGTGTGTGTGTGTGTGTGTGTGCGTGTGCATGTTCTGTAGACACATTTACTGCTATAACACAGAGAGATGCCCCTCTCGTCCTTTCCACAGGATTCCCCCATTTGTTTTACAGTAACGAGAACGCAACTCTACTTCCAAACACATATAAAACAACATCCCTATGGCACTTTAATGGTTGCGCTTCTATTCGAGGCATAAATGAACTTAACAGATCTAAGGACGGGAACCAATGAAAATAGTTGTGTTTATTTTGACGTTTTACATGAGAGTGGCTGAGCAGTTGAAGGTCATTGCTTGGCTACATAATTCACATTTAGTTCACATGTGCCTGCCTCGCTATAGAATACCAAGAACCATATCTTCAAGCTCTACGCCATCCTGCTGGACCAACTCTGCACGATTCATCTGCTAAACCACAGTTCAAAATAGTGAAAGCAGGCCACTGCACAGAGACAGTATTGATTGGTACCTAGCCATGGTATTAAACATATGCAAGCCATATGAGAGAGAGAGAGAGGGATCCTCCTTATCCGTCTCATCCTCATGAGAGAGGAAGAGTAGTCTGTAGAATACCTCATGTGTCTGATCTGTTGCACTCTCCTTCACCCTACAGATGTAGGATCTTAATTTGAGCCAGTTTGCTACAACAGGAAAATAATCCTGCAGCAACAGGACATTTGAATTATTATGTGGATTATAATTCATGGGCAGTTTTTGTAGGGGTTGATGTGTTTTTTTGTTAGGGCAAATTCAGTCTGACATTTTAAAGTGGAAGTTACAAACTTAAGAAGCCTTTTTAAACCTTGAATACACTACAAGTTTGCATTTCCTGCTGGGCAGGGAAATGATCAGCAACAAAAGAATGATCAAATTAAGATCCTAGATCTGTATCTTCCTCCTCTGCTTCCTCATCCCTCCCCCTCCTCCTCATCTGTCTGAACCCAGCTCCAGGGATGAAACATGCACACAGATGTTTTATTTATGTTGGAGAATCCATCTCTCTCCCTCTCTCCCTGTGTCTGTCTTTCTGTGTGTGTGACTGAGTGTGAAATACATGCTAAACAGTACATCTGAGGAGTCCCCTCCCCTGTAGGGTGTAGAGTACAGGTGTCAGAGTACAGCATCGCCCCCTCCCTCCCCACCCTCTCCCTCTTTCCTCCCTCATACTGTGATGACAGCTTCCTCTCCTCCCTCTCGCTGACTCTTCTAGACTGAGACTCATCTGAACTGGCCTCCTGGCCTGCTACTCTGCTCCAGTCTCAGGAGCTTTACTGTTATTTCCACTGGGAGTCACAACTGACTAGTATGCTCTTCTATCATTGTTGCCCTTCTTAGTAGCAGCTGTACTAGTTGTATTCGTTTTAGTGGTGGTATTTGTTCCGAAGCCACAATCATTGCCATTCCCAAACAGTAATTACGATAATAATCAGTGGGCCTAAGGACCAGTAATCTGATAGCAGATGCTATTGTTGTGCCACTGGGCACCTGGTGCCTCCAACCCACCGGTAATCATAGAGCTCAGGTGCAGGAGATTTCTCCTCGTAGAAATGCCTCCTCTCCATCCCATTTTAACCCTTTCACATGCCTAGCACAGCTCCATGGGGGCCTCAAGTTCACAATTTGACCCTCTGGTCACCTCCAAAACACATTTGTAGACACTTCCATCGGCATCCAACCAACCCGTAGCCACTTGCAAACTCCAGTTCCCTTGGCAGCACCCCCGGCCTCCCTTCTCCCCTCTGTCAGCCTGCCCTAGAGCAATCACCCTGTCTCCCGGACCCTCCGTCTCTCTGTCCGTCCGTCAGTCAAACCAGTCAGTCCGTTCCGCTCGGAGGGTGTTCTGTACTCTCCTATTCGTTTGTTTGTTTGGCAGAGAGAGAGAAAGACATAAAGAGCGGGAGAGAAAGAGAAAGGGAGAAACAGTTATAGAGAGAGATAGAGGGGAAGAGAGAGAGAGAGAGAGAGCGAGAGAGGCGGGAAGAGAGAAAAAAAAGAGAGAGAGAGGCGGGAAGAGAGAAAAAAAAGAGGGAGAGAGAGAGAGAGCTAGCCGCTTCTCGTCATGCTGTTTTCATCTCCATTGGCTGTCGGACATCACCTGGGCGGGAACACTCAGACCTGCTCCTAATTGACGCTAGTCGCTTGGAAGACAGGAGGAGGAGGAGGAAGCAGCTTTAATAAATCATACTGATGTTGTTCCGCCTGTCAGTCATCCCCTATCAGTTGTCAAAAGTGAGAATAAAACTTTACTGTATAGTTTCAAGTAAACTGAGTATCATGTAAGTTCTATGCTTCTACAGTGTGATGATGTGTAGTACATTTCATATCCACTGGGTAATATCCAATGATATTCCCAATCAAAACCAATCCAGCACATACTGTAGTCGAATAGGGTTTGTCATACACAACAGTACGTAACCAAAGAGAATACGAGGAACACACACACCCATCGGTCCAGAGAAGTAACAGTTTGTGGCAGTTTAAAACACGCACACCAATCGAACCAGCAGTGTGGTTTCTCCCTGCCCCCCGCCTGGGACTGATTGGACAGTAAAGGGGAACATTAAAAGACAGTCACGCCTATAGACATGTATTGATCACCGCTGTCCGCATGCTGGAGAGACAGAAGAGGAACTTCACACAAAGACTCGCTCAACAGCCGGTTTGTGTTTGTAGCAGTTTGTTGATGTGCATAGCTGTGCATATGTAGCTAATGGATAGACATGGATTTCACCCTTTAGAAGTTTCTGTTTTTTTTTTTTTTTTTTTTTTTTACCTTTATTTAACTAGGCAAGTCAGTTAAGAACAAATTCTTATTTTCAATGACGGCCTAGGAACAGTGGGTTAACTGCCTGTTCAGGGGCAGAACGACAGATTTGTACCTTGTCAGTTCGGGGATTTGAACTTGCAACCTTCCGGTTACTAGTCCAACGCTCTAACCACTAGGCTACGCTGCCGCCCCGAAGACTATGTCTATGACTATGACTATGACTATGACTATGTCTTCATCATAAATTCATCATTAATACAACAGTGCGCGTGCATTCTTCTCTCTGATAGCTAGTTGTATTAGGCTAACACGGTATGAGGAAGCCTGCACTTAAAGGACTCCAGTCGTTAGTCATGTGAAAGCTTGTTCAACTGTCAGAGAGAATTACTATCTATCTCAATGCATGTCAGAGCTCTCATCTCCCAGGTGACACATTTCTCAATGTTCCGGACATCTTCCCCCTCCCGCCTCGTGTCTCCGGCCCTCCCTGTCACACTGTCCCATTGTGCCCACCTCTATCGCCACCCCCCGCCACTTCTGCCCACTACACCTCTCTGACAGCATGCCACCGTACAGATCCTGCATGTTAATTAATGCCCGCCTGCACCGTCCTCCTCCTCGTCCCTGGTCCCTTGTGTGCTGCTCTACCCTACACACACACACTCACTCACGCACACACACTCCGAGGCCAGTTATCAGCGGCCCGGCAGCGGAGCGGAGGGAGGATGTAATTTCACTGGAGTGGAATGTGACAGCTTGACCTTCTCCTCTCTCCAGGGCCCCATCCTCATCACCATAGATACCTGGCTCCGCCGGGCACCGCGCCGCACCCGTATAGCCATATTATTATCAACACCATCAACCATCACTACTATACTCCCCCTCCGATATCAAACAAATCGCGGTTGAACTCATTTGCCCATCATCGTCAAGAGGAGCCCAAACACAACTCCACCATGGTGACCTCTCTAGCCGTCGCAGAGAGCCATTATGCCCTGTGGAGTTTCATCGAGCGTGGTTTAGACTAACTCAACTCTGTCCCGGGTGAGGCTTGCTGTGGATGTTGATGATGTTGCGTCGAGTGTTTGGTCTCATACAATCTGACGCCTGGTTCTGGGTGCTTGTGTAGTGTAGTGCATATGCCTTGACTCACATTCTGACTGAGCAGCGCTCCTCTGCGAAGACACTGATCTCACTAGCAGTCCTGTTTCATAGTGCTCTCTATCTCCCGCTGAAGGGCAATGGGCTGTGTCATGGCTGGGGAATCTAAAGCAGAGAGCCAGCCTCTCTCGTTAGCCCTGGCTATCTCATGCCTGTGTGGGCTACATGGTTGGCACGGTGGTTGGCATGTGGTTGGCAGGGCTAGTAGGCTGGTACAGCTGCCCTCCATACCCACAGTCTGCCATGAGAACTGGGGGTCCATGGCCACTGTGGTTTATACACTACACTCAAGGACACCTTGGCTAGCCGTGCTCGTCCCTGGAACCTCTACTGAGCAGCTGAGGGACGGAGGAGACTCTTCTCTAGCACCGGAGTCGGTGGAGGAAATGCACTTGATTCCAAACTCCTCTTGTGGCTTCTGACGTTCTGTGTGTACCCCGTATAGGCTATCTGCTCCTAGCACACTTCACCATCACCCTCTCTCTGTTCACACCAATAACATCCTCTTCAACTCACCGCCAGTCTGCCTGCCCGCCTCACCACCACCACAAGAGTACAGAGAGAAGGAGGGTCGAAGAGCAACAAGATGGAGGTAGAGAGAGGACAGTCAGAGATGGAGACACCGATTGGGCAGAACGAGGAAGGATGGAAGGAGGGAGGTGAGCAGAGCAGAGAGAGGGAGAGATGGAGGAAGGGGTAGAGGGAAAGCAAGGGAGCGATTGAATGGTGTAATTAAGTTCCTGATAGCACTCTGGGTGCTTTGGCCAGGCTCCAGTAGAGCTTAGCACTACACCAAGGCTCTTCAGCCTGCTCTCCTCTCCTGCTTTTAGAGGAACACACACACACATGAAGTTAAACACACTCACAACGCACCAACACACAGACACATGGTTTCGAGCTCACTCTGTCACGCACAAACACACAAACACACGAACACATAAACTCAGTCCATGTAAATTTGAACACACAGCGCTGGCAGGCTCCACAACATTGCACTAAGGCAAAAGACGAAAGACACAAAGGAGAGAGAGAAGCGACAAATGAATATGAGCAACTGTCACTCAGATCAGGCACACTCACAGCTGCAATGGCATGCACATACACACATTACACACACACTGCTGCAATGACATAGATACATTACACACACACTGCTGCAATGACATACACACATTACACACACACTGCTGCTGCAATGACATACACACATTACATACACACTGCTGCAATGACATACACACATTACACACACACTGCTGCAATGACATACACACATTACACACACACTGCTGCAATGACATAGATACATTACACACACACTGCTGCAATGACATACACATACACACATTACACACACACATTACACACACTGCTGCAATGACATACACACATTACACACACACACTGCTGCAATGACATACACACATTACACACACACACTGCTGCAATGACATACACATACACACATTACACACACACTGCCATGATCTATTTTATACAAGCACGCATACACATTGCATATCATTCACTCCTTCTAAAACTCCACAGAAATATCCCCCCCTACATACACACACCCTCTCTCTCACACACGCACACACGCACACGCACACACACACACGCACACACAGACACGCACGCACACACACGCACGCACACACACACACACACACACACACACAGCAGCCAGTTTCCCTCCAAGCTTATCTTTAATAGCTTCAAGTCCTCTGCTGCCTCCCCCTCTCTGTACAGTCTGTCTGATGTGGTAGTTTTATAAAAGCTGCTGCTGGCTGGCTGGCTGGCTGGCTGGCAGCAGAATCACTCCTCTCTTATCAGCATGTGTGTGTGTGTATCCATCTCTCTCTCTCTTCTCCCTTTCTCACTCTCTCTTTCTCACTCTCTTTCTCTCTCTCTTTCTCTCGTGCACTCTCTCTTTCTCTTCCTCTCCCCTTCTCTCTCTACCTCTCCCTTTTCTCTGTAACCAAGCAGGGCCTTGTCACTATTCTGCTGCGTGACAATACTGACATTCCATTAGGGTGACATTTTTCCATCAATTTAAGGGTCAGGGTTCAACCCAGGTGGCCATGAAGTGTTGGACTACACAGGGGTGGAGTATCGTGCTCCAAATCGTGCTCCGTTATTGTATTTTTCCCCGTTTAGCCACTCAATTGGATGTCTGGTGTGGCTGTAAATGTGTGATTGATACATATAAATGATCACCTTGATCTGGCTCCTCCCTCCATCAGGGAGAGTGACATTACTCTTGTAGTCGTTTCACAAAGCCGTTATCGCGGAACCGTTATCTAAGAGACAATATGCGCTGTTAAAATAACACCAGCTTATTTTCCCATTTGCGCTGTCCGCTCAGGTTTAACGTCGGCCAGCTGAGCAAGAAATAAAGAGCGAGAGAGCGAGAGAGAGGGGGGGGGTGCAAGCAACCCCTCATCTCTCCATTTCCCCTTCCCTCGCCTCCTTCGGGCCACGCAGAGCAGCAGATCAATTTGGGTTTTAATTGAGGAGCATGTGTATCATGTTTCCTTAGTTGTAGTAGTTGGGATCTGTTGGGATTTGTCCCGAGGAAGAAACGGATCGCAAAGAGAGAGCGACGGAGACTGGGAAATAGGACAGAATATATAGCAGGCGCTTATTTTAGTTGTGTTTGTTTAAACTCCCGGAGCGGGGCATATGATGCTTGTGCGTCGTTGCATGCACTTATTTTCTGGGGATACCGCGTAATATTTACGCGCTGTGAAACACCGAGCTGGAGCGACGTCTATTCGGTCCTGGACGCACGATGCTGATCGGTAAGTCTCGAGTTTTTTGCATTTTATTCAGAAACCGCGCTGATGTGGCTTCGAGGGTCCGCTGTCCGTTCTTTCGTTTCTGGAGACGTGTAGCCCACGCGTCGGGCGCCTAGAACACCCGACTCAAGCACTGGTCGGTTTAGCCTTTTTAAACATACGTGAATAGTATATAAATTATGACAATGTTTTATATAAATATAGCTTTGTAAGTTGTACGCACTAGCGGCAAGACCAGTGCGCCGTTGAATTCTCAAATATGTACGAGGGACAGTCAAATTCAGACGCAGATTAATGTGCAGTGTTGGGTGGAAACTGTAGACTATGGAATTTATTTGTTTGTACACAAGTGTAATATTTGTCTTGCCAGACCATTGGAAGTGTAGGATACCGCAGCGACCCGAAGTTGCGCACAATGACCCCGTAAAATCTCTTTCAAGTTAGAAGTTGTGGATTATCGGTGACGTTAAACCTGCATCATATTTATTCCTTCTATTAACAGTTCAAATGTGAGTTTTCTTTCAAATTTGACATGCCATCGAAAGTAGACTACCGGTCCTTTTTGAGACAAAATCTTAGGCTACCGCAGAATGAATCCCCTTTTTGGAACGATGAGATCTTCATATTTGAACATTTCTCATGTGATTTATCTTCAAGGACGAATCCAGTGTATACCAAACTTTATATTCAACAAATATTCATGTATCTGCTGTTTTGATGTTGAGCTTGAATTGATCTCTCCTCACCTTGCCGGGTGCGAAGGCTATCGGTCTCATACCTGTGAAAGCTTGAATTAAATATTTACAGAAAGCGCTCCGCTAATGCATTTAAAAAACCACGCGGCTCCTTGTTGGTTAACTCTAATAACGTCATTATTCATGTTAGACCTTAGAAACGAAATCTGAAAGTGAATGATTGCCTTATTAAAACACGGTCCTCTCCGGGATTCTGCTTCTTCAACGACTCACAGTCGCTTCGACTATAGACCCCCCCCCCCCCCCCCCCCCCTATACTGTTGTGGTATAGGCTATTGCAATAGGTTAATCAATTTCGTTTATAGTGTCAATAATAATTCATGGACATCTTACATTTTGTAATTTAAGATATAGATTTAATATATATTTATCTATTGTCTGCATAGTATTGAGGATTTTTACTTTGAGAAAGACTAACAGGCTACTAAATAGACAGCACATCATTGATCAACACACACTGGCCAATTTGCATTGTGAGGTATCACACCATTAAGCAATCACTAAATCCTATTATAGAAACTGATCAGCCATGACCTACATAGCAGCCACCTGCCCTCTATACATAGGAACCACCTGCCCTCTATACATAGGAACCACCTGCCCTCTATACATAGGAACCACCTGCCCTCTATACATAGGAACCACCTGCCCTCTATACATAGGAACCACCTGCCCTCTATACATAGGAACCACCTGCCCTCTATACATAGGAACCAAGGAGATAATGATGACAATATGAATAGAATGTGCAATAGATAGCTTATATAGTATAGGCCTATTTTATACAAGTATTTCTGATTTATTTTCCTTATAGGCCAAGGTTACAGGAACATTGCAGCAACCTTGATTGTTCGTCTTACGGCTCTCCTCTGGATCTCATCACGGTTGCCTCTGAGAAACTGAAACAAGATTTATGACCCTATATGTCCACTCTAAAACGTAGGACTTGGCCGTTTGCTCTAAACTTGATCCTGCAACCCATGACAATGTTGAGGCAGTCTGTGTATTGGCAGTGGGGTTGAGAGCGGTGTGAGAGAGAGGACAGACAGATGTACTGTATGGCCGAGTACACTGCAGTGCTATAGGCTACACTGCCTTGTAGAACTATGGCCACTGACCTAACACTGCTCTGCTGCCATTTTACTGCCCTGACAGAGTCACTACAGGAATGTATGTGTCCTATATGACATCAACTCTGTCTCTGCATGTATCAGGCATGGAGCACATCTTTCCAACAGAGAGAGAGAGACAGAGTGAGAGAGACACATACACACACACACTGACAAACACACACACACACACACACACACACACACACACACACACACACACACACACACACACACACACACACACACACACACACACACACACACACACACACACACACACACACACACACACACACACACACACACACACACACACACACACACAGGGCCCCCTCCAGGGATGATGGATCTGTCTCTAACTGAGATTGCGGGGTGCTTACAGATCCCAGAGCTAGCTCTTAAAATGGCTTCGGTAAAACGCGCTGATGACTCCTGCAAATGGTTTCCATTAGCATTTCTCCAGATCTTTCTTCCTGTTCGTAATGCCTTCCTGGCAGGCCTACAGGGGAGACAGATGCATGTGGAGCACAAAGCTGCCAAGGAGATGTAGGGTGGAGAATTTAGGAGGTCTATTTTACTCTTCTGTTCTCACCTAGACCCTCACCCTCTAGCATCGGTCAAGTCATAAACTGAAATCACCCCACCCATCAGACTGTGGTGCATAAAAACACAGGCACTTTTCAGACACAGTTTGGTGGGGCACAGCGTGATCTCACGCCCGCACGCTCACACACACACACGCACACGCACACGCACACACACACACACACACACACACACACACACACACACACACACACACACACACACACACACACACACACACACACACACACACACACACACACACACACAGTTCCTTGTGGATATACTGACTGTCCAATGACATCACCATGGTCTTGTGTGAGTGAGGAAAGGTTTGTGGTCTGACTGTCACTGTGTGGCTGTAAGGGGGGGTGACCTTGCTTCTAACAACTGACCCTCACCCCACCCCATACCTGTTCTCCCAACTTACCCCCAGGCTGCAGAAGGCCTGATTATAGCCCTGCCTGTCAGTGCCTTTGGGAGGAGACTCTTTCCTTTCTTCTCCTCGGCCGCTCTTATCTGTGGGATCAGGGAAACGGGAGGGAGCTGAAAGGACAGGGTTCATTTGTGGTGAACAGAGGCCCAGACCGGGGCTAGGCCAGACTAGGGGTAATTACAGGGGGTAGGGTTACCCTCTAGATGGATAGATGGGTGGGTGGGTGGGTTGGATAGATAGATAGATAGATAGATAGATAGATAGATAGATAGATAGATAGATAGATAGATTTGGTCACACCCTGAATGACGGGGTTGTGAACAGACCATAAACATGCTCATATTTACATCATGTCTTTAAAATGGATGCCTGAGCCAAAACAAATTGTATTTGTCACGTGCCGAATACAACAGGTGTATTCGAAACTTACAGTGAAATGCTGACTTACAAGCCCTTAACCAACAATGCAGTTTTAAGAAAATACCGGGAAAAAAGTAAGCGATAAGAATAACAAATAATTAAAGAGCAGCAGTAAATAGCAATAGCGGGTATATATACAGAGTCAATGTGTCGAAGTGCCCCCTGCACAAATCCATGTCGTTTTCACTGTTATTGTAATCCACAGTACACCCATTTTACATTTACATTTGAGTCATTTAGCAGATGCTCTGGTCCAGAATGACTTACAGTTGGTGCATTCATAAGTGCATTTAAAAGCCTTGTGTTATGAATGTGCTTTACACAATCATGGCTATAGACAGTGATACGATCTGTGATGGACACTTCCAGGCATGGGCTACTTCTGTTCCGTAGTCCAGTCCATTCTGCTGTATTGAGGCCATTCTGTTCCCAGGCAGGCGGTGTGGAAGGCCAGTCTGTCTGTAGCGTTGGGTAATTGCATGGCTGTTTGATGTCCCCAGGTGTTCATGGTGTAAACTGGAGCTAATTAAAAGGCTGAAGAAACAAAAAACGAGTTTGTCTGAATGCCATAGTTCACTTCTCACCAACTTCCCTCTCCGAGCTCTCACATCGTCATACTCCACATACTAACATCACAGGGTATGTGACATGGTATTTGTGGCATGTATGGCTGTGTCCGTAATTGTGTGTCTATGTCTTTGAGACTGTCAGTATGTTTGAGAGTGTGTGTTTGCTGCTCCTGGACAGGGAAAGAGACAGAGACATGGACAGAGGCAGATATTGGGAGAGAGACAGGGACATGGACAGAGGCAGAGACAGAGACAGAGACAGGGGCATGGACAGAGGTAGAGGCAGAGACAGGGACAGAGACAGAGACAGAGACAGAGACAGAGGCAGAAGCAGAGACATGGACAGAGACAGAGACATGGACAGAGACATGGACAGAGACATGGACAGAGACATGGACAGAGACAGGGACAGAGACATGGACATGGACAGAGACAGAGGTAGAGGCAGAGACAGGGCCATGGACAGAGGCAGAGGTAGAGGCAGAGACAGGGCCATGGACAGAGGCAGAGGTAGAGGCAGAGACAGGGCCATGGACAGAGGCAGAGGTAGAGGCAGAGACAGGGCCATGGACAGAGACAGAGGTAGAGGCAGAGACAGGGCCATGGACAGAGACATGAACAGAGGCAGTGGCAGTGGCAGCTCTCCAACTGTCCAGCTCATTGTGACTTAAGGACCCCAATAGGATAGAAGAACATAACGTGTGTGTGTGTGTGTGTGTGTGTGTGTGTGTGTGTGTGTGTGTGTGTGTGTGTGTGTGTGTGTGTGTGTGTGTGTGTGTGTGTGTGTGTGTGTGTGTGTGTGTGTGTGTGTGTGTGTGTGTGTGCGCGCGTGTGTGTAGGAGGGTTGGGAGATCAGGAGGTGGAATAGCATAGAGGGTGAGGTAGGATGTTTCCGACTATAGTTTGTCTCTCTGTGTGTATAGTGTGCTGGCCCTACAAGGCAGGTGAAGTTGGGTTAAATTAATTTCCTTTGAAAATTATATTTTCCCTAACCCTTACCATAACCCTAACCCTAATTCTAACCCTATGTCCTAAACCTAACCCCTTACCCTAATTGTAACCCTAACCCTAAACCCTAAGCTTAAATAGCCTTTGTCCTCGTGGGGATGTGGGAAATGTCCCTCGAGGGAGAATGTTCCTTCTTTTACTATCCTTGTGGAGACTTTTGGGGATTTTAGGTCCCCACAAGGATAGAAGAACCAACCAATACACACACACTTTATCTCTCTCACTCAAACACACACATAAACGTGGCTATCCTACCTCCCTCACCCCAGGGGCCTTGCCCTGCTCTGTATGCCTCATGGTTGTGTATGGACAGGGGGTGAGCTGGGTAGGAGCTGAATCCCAACTCCCTTTATCCAGTTAGAGCCCCCAGGTCCAGGTGCTGCGTCTCTTTGTCATCCCGCCTAACACGACACGGAGTTACTTACCTTGTTAGTCCCAGCAGAGATGCATGCTGGGTGATGTTTACCTATGCTCTGATGGATCTGGGGGGATGGGGGTGGGCTTAACGGGTTGTATAGTTGAGTCAACTAATGATGGCCCTGCAGGGCTTTAAAGCCGGGCCATGTTCCCTCCCTATTGTTCTCTTCTTATTGAGTGTGTTTCTTAGTGATGTTTAGTGCGTCATACATCTGTATGTGCCCTTGAGTGTGCTTTTGTGTGTGTGTGTGTGTGTGTGTGTGTGTGTCAGCCCCTCTGGCCCGGTTCCACTGCGGGGCTCTGCCACAGTGTGTGAGTGACAGTCATTACAGTGAAGTGACAGTGTGGGCTTGATTGGCCTGCCTGCTGAAGTGATGTGATGACGACTGTGTGTTAGGTGCTGGGGGAGGCTGGGGGGAGGGCTTATGGGAGGCATATGGGGAGCCCAGCAGGTGATCTGACAACATTAAAAATGTTTCCTGGAACAACGGTGCTGAATGCTGAACACCAAAGGCACTCCACTTAGCCCCTAATTCTCCAAGGCTAAAAATGATAAACAACTCAGCCTCTTACTGTGTGTGTGTCGTGCATATAGGCTACGTTTTCATTTGCGTTGCCTGACCTCTTGTCAGCTGCCGTCTCCTGGAGGCAGCTTGCTCTTTTAAAGTGAAGAGGGTGACTCGTCCTCCACTTGACTTTGAGACCTTTAGTTAGAGGAGGAACAGAGAGGACAGACCTTAACGAGAGAGAGAGAGAGACTCATTCTTTACCAATGTGTTTCTTGGTCATCACACCAGGCAATCTAACTTCCTCGACCCTTAATGGAATGGGTCGTGCCATCAAAACCAGGGAGGTCAGCCATCACAACCATGTGGGTATCTCTCAGGCACTGACCTGGAATACTCCGGGGTCCACTGCACAAAATAGAGTGCAGCTTGTGTGTAAATGATGGTAGCTACCAGTATGCACAGACACTGGATATGTCCCAAATTGCATCCTATTCCCAATATAGTGCACTACTTTTGGCCAGAGCCTAATGGTCCCTGGTCAAAAGTAGTGCATTACATAGGGAATAGGGTGCCGTTTGGGACACAGGCACTGGTGGATCTGTTAGCTTTGTTTGCCGTTTGACTGCTCACCTCAGCTTGCCTGTACTGGCTCTGTAATCTCAGGGGTATTTATTTAACAGCCCGCTGCGCACTGGATTAATTAGACCTGCAGTGAATTAAATGTTCTGCCCTGGTCCTCTACCTACACACACTACCCAGCAAGCGCACAATGTTCTGCCCTGGTCCTCTACCCACACCACACTACCCAGCTAGCGCACAATGTTCTGCCCTGGTCCTCTATCCACACACACTACCCAGCTAGCGCACAATGTTCTGCCCTGGTCCTCTATCCACACACACTACCCAGCTAGCGCACAATGTTCTGCCCTGGTCCTCTACCCACACACACTACCCAGCTAGCGCACAATGTTCTGCCCTGGTCCTCTACCCACACACACTACCCAGCTAGCGCACAATGTTCTGCCCTGGTCCTCTACCCACACACACTACCCAGCTAGCGCACAATGTTCTGCCCTGGTCCTCTACCCACACACACTACCCAGCTAGCGCACAATGTTCTGCCCTGGTCCTTTACCCACACCACACTACCCAGCTAGCGCACAATGTTCTGCCCTGGTCCTCTACCCACACACACTACCCAGCTAGCGCACAATGTTCTGCCCTGGTCCTCTATCCACACACACTACCCAGCTAGCGCACAATGTTCTGCCCTGGTTCTCTACCCACACCACACTACCCAGCTAGCGCACAATGTTTTGCCCTGGCCCTCTACCCACACACACTACCCAGCTAGCGCACAATGTTCTGCCCTGGTCCTCTACCCACACACACTACCCAGCTAGCGCACAATGTTTTGCCCTGGCCCTCTACCCACACACACTACCCAGCTAGCGCACAATGTTTTGCCCTGGCCCTCTACCCACACACACTACCCAGCTAGCGCAGAATGTTCTTTGAACCATATGCTTCTTAGAGCTTGGTGAGAGCATGGTTGTCCTATGGTTATTTTGCGTACAACCTTCTTCCCACAATGTTCTGGGAATGGTGCCAGGATTTCCAGCTAGCACATAACGTTCTGAGAACCATATAATCCTTATTTGGAAATGTCAGTATTTCGGGAGAGTTTTTTCTGCACGTTTCCTTATGGTTCTATTTCAAGTCACGTTCTCAAAACATTAAGAGAACTTTCCATAAAAACCACAAGAAAACATCACTCAAGTTCAAAGAATGTTATTTCAAAACATATAGATTCCGTTCTCAGCATGAGCAAAACTCTGTCCTCTATCTTGTTAAATGTGTTCAGGTGTGTTGGCCGCGCCCACACACCTGATCTTAACGAATGCTTGTTTCCTTTGAAATGGGGTCTGTTTGAATAGACTCAAATGAACAGCTTTGTATGAGTTAAAAAAAACATTTTAGCTCCATCCTGGTGGCGCAGTGGACTAAATCCATGGATAGAGAACAGACGATCATAGGTTCAAATCTCACTGACTCTGGGTTACAATAAAAAATAAAATGAGTTTGCATGATTAATGCCTAAGCAAATTAATTTCTATCTATGCTTGGAGTTCAAAACAGTTAACCTAAGCTAACAGTGTTATTAAAAGTCTTATTGAAACATGTTCTCGTTTGGTTATTTAACGGTAATTAAATATAATTTCCATTCTCAGAGCGTTAATTAAACAAACCTCACAAGAAAGCTTACAGGAAACCATAGTGAAACGTTCTCAAATTCCCTGCAACTTAAACATTTGTGTTCCCAGAACAGGCCAAGTTTTCACTTCCATTCTCAGAACTTTTTTTTACAAATTCAGTTCTACCGGTCAGGAAACCTACGGCTTTGTTCCCAGAACCAATGGGAATCCTCAAAAACGTACGTTCCCTTAACTTACACCGAACCAAACGTGTTAGCCGGGAAACGTCCTCATTCTGATATACACACGCACACACTCATACACACATGCATAGACAGTACATAGAGGTTTATCAACCTTGCTATCATACTGTTTCAACCCAGGTAAAATAGAGTCCTACTGCAGTGCTATTAGACAGGGAGTCAGTGTGAGTTTTAAAAAACTGTTTTGTGTCTCAATCTCAGCCGGAGGTTAAAATTAAGAAGAGAGAAAGAGGGAACAGAGACAATCGTCCAGATGGGCGGGGGGGAGAAAATGTGTACTGTAGAGAAGAGAGGAGTTTGGATATACGGTAGGCTCTCGTTGTGATGGGCATTTTTCCCTTGTTATTATTTAGCTATATAAATAGCAATAGAAAGAGCCTAGATCAGCCACTGTAAGGCTGAGGCGAATGTCGTTCCTCGGAGTTCCTCCACCTTCTTTCTATACCTCTCAGGTCTGGAGAGCCTGGTGACTCAACGGCGTTGAAAAGGCCTCATGACGACATGGAGACTAGTGTTGGAATTCTATTATTCCTCCTGAGCAACCAGTCCCTCACTCTCAACACTCTTTATGTATCTTTCCTCCTGTCTCTCTCTCTCTCTCTTTCTGTCTGTCTCTCATCTCCACCCTGTAGCCCTTCCCCTCTATCTCCAACATCTCCTCTATCTCTCTCCAAGCCACTCTCTCTCTCTCTCTGGCCCTCATAGCCGTGGGAAGTAGTTTGGGGTGGGCGTGCTCCGATTTCTTTTAGACGACGGGGGTGGGAGGGCCTGGACAAATATTTTTGCCCGCGCTGGTGCTGCAGATGGCTATATCGGCCCACTAATACAGGACTATTAAAGGTGCATTGCATTACTTTTGTGAAGAAAAATTATTTTTTTTTGTATTAATCTAAATGTTTTATTCCTATTTTTCAGGGGGTCCTGCAGCCCTCACAGCACCCCTACTTCCCGTGGCTATGCTCCCCCTCCCATTTTCTCCCCCTCTCTTGCACAGTGAGGGGCTCAGAGGGAACATCCAGTCTCTGTGTATGCTGATTTCTGCAGTGCTGGCTGCCATTCTGCACATTAGCGTGTGACAATGGTTCTCTTTGAAGTGGGTTATCTTAGTGCCTAGCGTGGCTCCCAGCCTCCCAGACCAGCCCAGCGCTGCTGTCTGCCTGCTGCAGAGATGTGCCAGCCAACTCACTATGCAGACAGGGCCAGCTGTTAGCCTGGGCACTGGCAGACAACGCACTGTACACACACACACACACACACACACACACACACACACACACACACACACACACACACACACACACACACACACACACACACACACACACACACCTCATGTGCACTCTAAACAATCACACAACTTCTACACATGCGTTACACACATACAACCCACACACATACCCATTTTACATCTGCGCTACACACATCCTCAACACAGGGACACACACACATTCTGTGCCAGATAAGAGCCACTCCCATCCATCAGTTCCTTTATCAACACTCCACCCATCTCTCTCTCTCTCTCTCTCTCTCTTTCTCTCTCTCTCCCCACCCCTCTCTCTCTCCCCACCTCTCTCTCCCCTACCTCTATGTCTCCCAACCCCTCTCCCCCTCCCCACCCCTCTCCCCCTCCCCACCTCTCTCTCCCCACCCCTCTCTCTCTCCCCACCCCTCTCTTCCCACCCCACTGTCTCTCTCCAACCCTCTCTCTCCCCACCTCTGTCTCTCTCTCCACATCTCTCTCCCCACCCCTCTCTCTCTCCACCTCTCTCTCTTGCTCTCTCTCTCCCCACCACTCTCTCTCTCCCCACCTCTCTCTCCCCTACCTCTGTCTCCCCACCCCTCTCCCCCTCCCCACCTCTCTCTCCCCACCCCTCTCTTCCCACCCCTCTCTCTCCACCCTCTGTCTCTCTCCAGCCCTCTCTCTCCCCACCTCTCTCTCTCTCCCCACCCCTCTCTCTCTCCACCTCTCTCTCACCACCCCTCTCTCCCCACTTCTCTCTCTCTCTTACACTCTCTCTCCCCACCTCTCTCTCCCCCACTTCTATTTCTCCCCACCCCTCTCTCTCTCCCTACCCCTCTCTCACTACCTCTCTCTCTCCCCACCTCTCTCTCCCCCACCTCTATTTCTCCCCACCCCTCTCTCTCTCCCCACCTCTCTCTCCCCACCCATCTCTCTCACTACCTCTCTATCTCTCCCCACCCCTCTCTCTCTCCCCACCTCTCTCTCTCTCCCCACCTCTCTCTCCCCCCTACCTCTCTCCCCACCCCTCTCTCTCTCCCCACCTCTCTCTCTCCCCAACTCTCTCTCTCCCCACCTCTCTCTCCCCACCCCTCTCCCCCCACCCCTCTTTCTCTCCCCACCTCTCTCTCTCTCCCCACCCCACCTCTCTCTCCCCACCCCACCTCTCTCTCCCCACCCCTCCCTCTCTCTCCCCACCCCGCCCTCTCTCTCCCTATCTCTCTCTCCCCAGCTCTCTCTCTCCCCACCTCTCTCTCCCCACCCCTCTCTCTCCACCCCTCTGTTTCTCTCCAGCCCTCTCTCTCCCCACCTCTCTCTCTCTCCCCACCCCTCTCTCTCTCCACCTCTCTCTCCCCACCCCTCTCTCTCTCCCCACCCCTCTCTCTCTCCACCTCTCTCTCTTGCTCTCTCTCTCCCCACCCCTCTCTCTCTCCACCTCTCTCTCACCACCCCTCTCTCCCCACTTCTCTCTCTCTCTTACACTCTCTCTCCCCACCTCTCTCTCCCCCACTTCTATTTCTCCCCACCCCTCTCTCTCTCCCTACCCCTCTCTCACTACCTCTCTCTCTCCCCACCTCTCTCTCCCCCACCTCTATTTCTCCCCACCCCTCTCTCCCCACCCATCTCTCTCTCTACCTCTCTATCTCTCCCCACCCCTCTCTCTCTCCCCACCTCTCTCTCTCTCCCCACCTCTCTCTCCCCCCTACCTCTCTCCCCACCCCTCTCTCTCTCCCCACCTCTCTCTCTCCCCAACTCTCTCTCTCCCCACCTCTCTCTCCCCACCCCTCTCCCCCCACCCCTCTTTCTCTCCCCACCTCTCTCTCTCTCCCCACCCCACCTCTCTCTCCCCACCCCACCTCTCTCTCCCCACCCCTCCCTCTCTCTCCCCACCCCGCCCTCTCTCTCCCTATCTCTCTTTCCCCAGCTCTCTCTCTCCCCACCTCTCTCTCCCCACCCCTCTCTCTCCACCCCTCTGTCTCTCTCCAGCCCTCTCTCTCCCCACCTCTCTCTCTCTCCCCACCCCTCTCTCTCTCCACCTCTCTCTCCCCACCCCTCTCTCTCTACCCACCTCTCTCCCCACCCCTCTCTCTCTCCCCATCTCTCTCACTACCTCTCTCTCTCTCCCCACCCCTCTCTCTCTCCCCACCCCTCTATCTCTCCCCACCCCTCTCTCTCCCGACCTCTATCTCTCTCCCCACCTCTCTCTCCCCACCCCACCTCTCTCCCCACCCCTCTCTCTCTCTCCCCACCCCTCTCCCCCATCCCTCTCTCTCTCCCCACCTCTCTCTCCCCACCCCTCTCTCTCTCCCCACCTCTCTCTCTCCCCACCCCACCTCTTCCTCTCTCTCCCCACCCCTCTCTCTCTCCCCACCTCTCTCTCCCCACCTCTCTCTCTCCCCACCTCTCTCTCCCCACCTCTCTCTCCCTATCTCTCTCTCCCCAGCTCTCTCTCTACCCACCTCTCTCTCCCCACCCCTCTCTCTCCACCCCTCTGTCTCTCTCCAGCCCTCTCTCTCCCCACCTCTCTCTCTCTCCCCACCCCTCTCTCTCTCCACCTCTCTCTCCCCACCCCTCTCTCTCTCCCCACCTCTCTCTCCCCACCCCTCTCTCTCTCCCCATCTCTCTCACTACCTCTCTATCTCTCCCCACCCCTCTCTCTCTCCCCACCCCTCTATCTCTCCCCACCCCTCTCTCTCCCCACCTCTCTCTCTCTCCCCACCTCTCTCTCCCCACCCCACCTCTCTCCCCACCCCTCTCTCTCTCTCCCCACCCCTCTCCCCCATCCCTCTCTCTCCCCACCTCTCTCTCCCCACCTC